>NC_134095.1:117998792-118321792 GCF_000715075.1 Nicotiana tabacum | reverse complement strand
CGATGAGTTACTAATGTGTAGTATATGGAAGGGAGTATGTAGACAAATTATATATAACCGCCATAACTCACATTTAGTAGTTTATTGTATTATGGTATTTATGATGGACATTATAGAAGAGATTTGTTAATGCGCGATTAATGTTTATATTATTAAATATTAATATTATGTGATTATATGGCCAAACGGGAGAATGTAAGTTTTCTTACGTGTGTGGCCCAATAAGTTTAAGGCTCATAATTAATATTTAATTAATGAGTAAATCTCATCTGTCCGATCGGTTACTTGATGGACGTACCAGATTAAGTGAGAACCTCTATAAATTCGTCTTCTCCCCACTCATTAGGGTTACCGTATTTTTTTCTGTTCTCTCTTCCATCACTAAAGTCGGCGTTAGAGTAAAGCTAGGGCAAGGGGCGAGAAATCAATTTCAATTAACGCTTTCGCTTCACGATAATGGCTTCCGTTTCTGCAATATTTTTCTGTAACAATTTTCTATAAGATTATCATATTCAATATCCTAGTATAAATTAGTGTTTATGCTTACATATGATTCCTATTCTAAGCCCATTGTATTTTAAGTCGATTAGTTATATTGATCAATCAAGTCAAGCGAGTTATAATCTTTCTAATTAGTCGCAGAATCGTAAATAAATTCTTACATAATCTGAAATTCAAAAACCATTTACTCCATATATAAACTCAATCAACTCAATATGCTTCAATTAGCAAAAAATGTTAAAGCTAGGTATGTGAATCATTGATATTTGTCTGCTCTATATTCAAGTCTATTTTCACTCATCATTTCGACAATTCTTCACACTAAGACTAACTTTATGTTTACTGCCAACCTACTGTAATCCTCATTAATTCTTTATAGGATTAGGACATCTGGCCGGCTATATTTTGTCATACATGCATAGGATCACTGTTATTTTGTTACGTCACTGCAAAACATTTTTGTGCTGATCTTATTTTCAAGTCTTTCTCGCTAAAGTGACCTATTAAGCACAGAAAATGAACCAACCACCTAGGAATGAAGATAAAAGGATACATTACTCATGAAAAATCCGTCGGTAATTGGATTTAATTGTAAATAATAGCAACAGAAAGAAAAAAAAAAGGCTAGATGTTTGATCCATTCCATACCTCTACTAAAATTATTAAGAAGTTTCACTAAGCTCTTGTGTTATCTTTTGTCCAACCGAACCTTTAAACTTCTTTTTGACAACCGGCCCTGTTCCAATGCACTCAATTTGCATCCAAACAGCAATCAAGGTGTTATATATAGGGATGAAAAAATTGTTTATATTTAACCTGCTCATTATTGGTATGAGTAAAACAAATTCTGACAAAAAATGAATCGATTAACATAAAGTTGAACCATTGTACAAATGCTAGTCAACCACAAATTAGTATTAGCAGGTCTAGTTGAGGCAACTTCATTTTTGAAGAAAAATAGCGCATCTTGATCTCATATCAAGACTAATTATAGTTTTAAAGGAAAAAAAATATGAAAAAGCAGAAGGTTTCCCATAAAGATTTAACTTGTACTGATCGGTAGTGAAATGAAACTCTTAAAACTATAGTCTCAATATAATATGATCACAAAGCTTAGGTAAAAAAAGTTGCCAAGATGAAGAAGAAACTGGCCACTGTAATTGCTTTAAGATCTTGTCGGGTAAGATGAAAATGCTGTGTTCATATTGGCCCAACCAAGAACTAGCCCACTAGGCCCAATTTTTTGTGTTGGGGAAGAGAGGTCGTCCAGTACGTCCATTTTAAGTTGTTTTGAATTTGGCAAGAAAACTTACTTCAAATAATAAGATATATTTGTTCTTTGTGGCCTTATGTGAAAGTAGAATTTCGTTTCTCATATTGGATTCCAAAACAAGTTAGTTTATTGATCACACCTAACTCTAGTCCTAAAACGTATAAGCGGTATTTGCAAATATAAACCAGTCTTATAGTTCATAGTCGAATCTCACAGAGAATTAAGGCTTAGCTATAACTATTTGATATTTCTAAGAAACACAAGCTCAAATAATTTCCTGATTATAAAGATATGATTTATATTTTAAACTTATTAACTAACAAATATTAGAAAACAGTAAATGTATAAACTAATGAGGATGGTGTTGGAGATAATATTAAGGACGCCTACGGTTATGATTTCTCCAATTGTCGATATCCATTCCACAACATCTCCTATAATTTCGCCTAATTCTCTACAGATCGCGAGCACTTCAGCTATCGCATGTAATACTCTCTTGAGCAACTACAATAACTTACTAGACATATTCTATTGAACTATGTTAGTTCACACTATCTTACCGCTCACTATGACCATATTAAGGCTTTGTTATTGCCAAACCCACCTTTAAACTAGCCATATTAATTCCTCATATACGTTAAGAGCAACAGCCACTTAAATATGTACAATTTCCAAAGAAATACAAAATAGGCACAATTAATTGTTGGACATTCAATTAACAGAAATAAGCACGTAGTTAGACAAGTAGATAAATTCAAAGGCTCAATTATATTAAAACATAACAAGAATTTATCGTATAAAAGTTCAATCAAAACTCTAGACGAAAAAATTAGCTACTCACAAAAGTACGTGAAAACACAATACTAAAATTCATAACCAACAATAAAAAATAGAAAGAATAAAGGGAAAACCTGTGGTTGAATCTTCCTCCTTGCTCCACTTGTGTAAACACCCCGTAAAATTCGGCTTAGGTATGAATGAGTTAAAGGAGTAATAAGGATATATTTTGAACATGTGAAGTCCCATCGGGATGATTATAGGTGAAAATAGTTGTTTCAAAATCAAGATGGAAAGTGAGGTGCATAAGATTTGACAAAATCGACTAAGTTTGCAGAATGGCTGTCTTCCATCAGGGTTTAGTAAAACTGTATAATTGGGAAACACTCAAAGTACGAAAGTTGTAGGTCATTGAAATAGCTTTCCAATGAAATATTGTGGAGCCCAAACGGGGCTCTGTGTAAAACGTTATGCCCGTTTTACAGAATGGTGTGCAACCACTGCAGTCCTGCCGCGTTTTTACCGCGACCGCGGTGGTGAGGCAGTGTCCCAGCGATTTACCGCTGTCGGGACCGCGGTCACGCCAACTGGGACACGGTGACCAACTTGGAAAGTCATTTTTTAGCCCTATTTCATCCTCCACAGCCGCAAAACATAAAAACATGCTCTAGAAAGTAAAGCTCTCAAAAACCTAACTCCTTAAGGGTCCCTCCACCACCCAAGATAAGTTCTAATGGTGATTCTAACTTAATTTCAATTTTCCAACATCTTATTAACATGTTAAACCCTCCATATCATTAGATATTCGATTGGGACATCATTGTTGAGAGAAGGAAGCCTAGAACTCGAATTCAAAGGGTTCAAACCTCAAAAAGGTAATGTCTTCACCCTCTAATTGATTCTAGCATTGGTTTAATGATTATAAATCCTAGTTCATGAGATATGAGTTGTTGGGTTTGATAGAAAAGCATGAACGATTATAGGGTTGGGGTGTTGATAGTTGATTATTGGTTAATAGTGTTATTTACCTTATGGGTGATGAAGAATAATGTTGATTATAATTGTTTGAGACTTTAGAATTTAACTAGGAACAAGAGAATGAGTTGTGGGGGTGTAGAGACACCATTAATAAGGACTATAATGCTTTATTCTCACCAAGTATTTGATATGATGCTTAAGTGACCAAAACATAAGCATCATAGCTAATATGGAATCCCTTTGACATGTATTGATGTAGATTAAAATTGAGAGGGTTGACAAACGTTGTATTACGCTCAAGGGCAAGAAGTTAAGGTATGTAAGGCTAACTCTTTACGTTTGGGAATGTCTATGATTCTGCCTACGTCCCATTCATTATGACCATTACCAGTTTCCTCAGAATGTAACTATGCCTTAGTTCCCTGAATAGTAGTAGAACTTCTATTCTCTAGATGGCATAGTTCCATAATCATTCGATATTATATGAGTTTCAGTTATGACAAATCAACTTATTATGAGTACACATCTTAGTCTAATCCTATTCACTATTTCAGTATCATGTAACCTAGTATGGCTCATTATTTCAGTATCATGTACTGCAGTATGATTCTAAGTTCCTAATTTTTATATTCTTGAAAGTTGAACACCTCTATTTGGGCTTGAGGCCGCAGCTTATGCTTTATGCATCTTTGGCCCTAAGACCGTAGTTATGTATACGTATACTTGGGCCCGAGGCTGTACTTGTGCACATATATAATCGAGTCATTTTCAGTATTCTTTAGAGGCTTCGTAGACTATAACCCAGTCAGTCAGGTATTAGCAGGCTTTTATGTGTTGGCCTTGTCGGCTACTTGTTTATACTTGCAGACCTTTTCAGTATTTTCCGCATCTATGATATTTCGGTCAGACTCTTTAATAGATTATCATGCCATACATTTACCTCTAGCGTACAGTTATACCACATGTTGATCCAGCCATACAGTTGGTTCGCTCGGTCACATGCAGTCAGGCACCGAGTGTCGTATTACGCCCAGGCCATGGTTCAGGGCGTGACAAAGCTTGGTATCAGAGCCTGGTTCAAGATTCCTAGGGAGTCTATGAAGTCGTGTCCAGTGGGATCTCTTTTATGTGTGTGTGTGCGACACACATGTAAAAAATTGACCACCAAGACATCTAGGATTGTTCCATTTCTTTTATACTCTAGATTGTGCAGTTAGAGCTATGCTTTCAGGAATATTTTTAACTCATGCGAATTGCATATTTCAAAAAAAATGCCTGCAAAAAGAAAGTACACCAGGAGGGCCTCAGCTACAAGCCAGGGGACCACAACTAATGCTGCTCAGGAGGAGGACACTCCGGCGCAGGAGGTTGCACCAGGATCAGTGCCCAGTGCTTCAGACATGGATGTTAGGGGAGCTATCCAGTTGCTCACCCAGATTGTTGCTACTCAGGCTCAAAGGGAGGGAACAAGTGATGTTCATGAGATGGGTAGCTCCAGTTCTAGGGAATTCCTCAACATGAAACCTCTTGTCTTCACAGGGTCCAAAAAGGATAAGGATCCGCAAAACTTTATTGATGAGGTTCAGAAGATATTTCGAGTGATGCATGCTACAGACACTGAGGCAATAGTGCAGCGTACCAGCTGAAGGATGTTGCCAACACATTGTATGAAATATGGGAAGAGTCCCGAGAAGAGGATGCGGATCCTTCGACTAAGAAGGAGTTTGCAGATGCGTTCCTTGAGCACTTTCTGCCCATTAAAGTCTTGGAAGCTAAGGCTTTGGAGTTTGAGAGACTCAGACAAAATGATATGAGTGTGAATGAGTACTACCTCAAGTTTGTCTCTCTGGCCAAGTATGCTCCAGAAATGGTACGTGATATGAGGGCCAGGGTTAGGCGGTTTGTGTTGGGGCTTTCAGATGATTTGATTGCTGATGCTAATATAGCTGCTCAGAATAATGACATGACCATCACTAAGATGGTTGACTTTGTTCAAGGGAACGAAGACAGGTTGAAGGAAGAAGAGCGGTTACGGAGAGAGAATTAGAGGGAATTCAGCAAGAGAGCTAAGTCTACAGGGGAATTTCAATCATGGGGGATCTCAAGCAGGAGGCAATCGCCAGTTTTTCAAGAAATTAAAATCAGGACCTGCTCTATCTTCAGCTAGTTCACCGGTTCAGAGGTTAATGTTTAACAAGAAAAACCAGAATTTCAGAACAACATGCTAGTGTGGGCTACAGAGTCCCTGGTTACCCTATTTGCAACACGTGTGGTAAGAGGCACCCAGGATTGTGTCATTTGGGCACAAATAGTTGCTTTGGGTGCAGTCAGCAGGGCCACTTCTTGAGGGATTGTCCATCGACAAAGCAGAACAATGGAGGCAACGTAGCTCAGTCCACTAATTCAGCAGCCCATCATAACTCTCAGGTCGAACAAGGGCGCGGTGCAGCAAAGTCTAATAATGTAGGCAGTGGTCGAAACAGCTTGTATGCACTGGCAGACCGTCAGGATACAGAGGCTCGTGGAGATGTTGTCACAGGTATGCTAACAATATTCACTTTTGATGTCTATGCTCTTATAGATTCGGGATCCACCCTATCTTATGTAACCTCATATATTGCTAAGAATTTGGGATAAAACCAGAAAAGTTGTGTGAACCCTTTGAAGTGTTCACTCCAGTTGGAGAATCAGTTATAGCAAGGTGTATCTATATGGGATGTCCAGTCAAAGTGCATCATCGTCTTACTGTAGCAGACTTAGTAGAATTGGAGATGTTAGACTTCGATGTGATCATGGGCATGGATTGGTTAGAGTCATGTTATGCCAAAGTGGGTTGTAGAACCAAAATAGTAAGTTTTGAATTTCCCGGTGAACCAGTCTTAGAATGGAAGGGTGATGCAGTAACACCTAGGGGTAGGTTTATTTCCTATCTTAAAGCCAGAAAGAAGATCTCCAAGGGATATATCTATCACTTGGTTCGAGTTAAGGATACAGATGCTGAGATCCCCACTCTCCAATCGGTACCAATTGTAAATGAGTTTCCAGAAGTGTTTCCCGAAGATCTCCCTGGAGTCCCTCCCGATAGAGAGATTAACTTTGGAATTGATCTACTTCCAGGCACTAAGCCGATATCTATTCCACCTTATAGAATGGCTCCAATAGACTTGAAAGAATTAAAAGTCTAGTTGAAAGATCTTCTAGATAAGGGATTTATAAGGCCAAGTGTCTCACCTTGGGGCGCACCGGTCTTGTTTGTCCGAAAGAAGGATGGGTCTTTGCGTCTGTGCATTGACTATCGTCAGTTGAATAAAGTCACCATCAAGAACAAGTACCCTCTTCCCATAATAGATGATTTATTTGATCAACTTCAGGGTGCCCAGTGTTATTCCAAGATTGACCTCAGATCGGGATACCATCAGTTGAAGGTCAAGGAGGTTGATATTCCAAAAATATCTTTTAGGACTCGATATGGGCATTTCGAGTTTTTGGTAATGTCATTTGGTTTAACGAATGCACCAGCAACTTTCATGGACCTTATGAATAGGGTCTTCAAGCCTTATCTTGATTTGTTTGTTATCGTGTTTATTGATGACATCTTGATTTATTCCAGTAGCGAGACTGACCATGCAGAACATCTCAGAATTGTGTTGCAGACACTGCAGGATCACAAGCTATATGCAAAATTTTCTAAGTGTGAATTCTGGTTGAGATCAGTAGCATTTTTGGGCTATGTCATCTCAGGGGAAGGCGTGAAGGTGGACTTTCAGAAAATAGAGGTAGTGAAGAATTGGCCTAGACCCACCTCTGTATCCGATATAAGAAGTTTCTTGGGTCTAGCAAGATATTATAGGCATTTCGTAGAGGTATTTTCTTCTATCTCGTCCCTTTTGACTAGATTAACTCGGAAGAAAGTCAAGTTTCAATGGTCGGACGCGTGCGAGAAAAGTTTTGAGGAGTTAAAGAAGAGGTTGACTTCAGCTCCAGTCCTGACACTACCGGAAGGAACCGAAGGGTTCGTTGTTTATTGTGATGCTTCAGGGGTTGGTCTTGGGTGTGTATTACTGTAGCATGGTAAAGTCATAGCCTACGTGTCGAGGCAACTCAAGGCTCACGAGAAGAATTATCCGACTCATGATCTTGAATTAGCAGCTGTGGTGTTTGCGCTTAAGATCTGGCGCCATTATTTGTATGGGGTATATGTTGACATTTTTATAGATCACAAGAGTCTCCAGTACATATTCAAGCAAAGAAAATTAAATCTACGTCAGAGAAGGTGGCTCGAATTACTTAAAGATTATGATGTTGATATCCTCTATCATACGGGGAAGGCAAATGTTGTAGCTGATGCTCTCAGTAGGCGTTCTATGGGAAGGTTAGCTCACGTTAAGGCAGACAAGCGACCTATGATGAAGGAAGTCCACCGCTTATCAAATCTAGGAGTTCAACTTTTGGACTCCGAAGATAGTGGCGTTGTTCTCCAGAACAGGGTTGAATCCTCCTTAGTAGCCGAAGTAAAAGAAAAATAGTTTAGTGATCCCTACTTATTGCAGCTGAAGTTAGGAATTCACAAACACAAGACTATGGCTTTTGAACAAGGGGGAGATGATGGTATTTTGAGATACAGAGGCAGACTATGCATTCTAGACGTAGATGAGCTCAGAGAGCGGATTATGTTAGAAGCCCACAATTCCAGGTATTCTATTCACCCAGGTTCCACAAAGATGTATCATGATCTTACGGAGGTTTATTGGTGGAACGATATGAAAAAAAATATAGCAGACTTCGTGGCTAAGTGTCCAAATTGTCAGCAGGTGAAAGTCGAACACCAGAGACCTGGCGGTTTAACTTAGAATATAGAAATTCCCATTTGGAAATGGGAGATGATAAACATGGACTTTATAACAGGTCTACCTCGCTCGTTTCGGAAGCATGATTCGATTTGGGTGATTGTAGACCGACTTACCAAGTCAGCTTACTTCTTTCCAGTGAAGACTACAGACTCGACCAAGGATTATGCCAAGTTGTATATCAAAGAAATTTGTCCGATTGCATGGGACTCCTTTGTCCATTATCTCAGATTGTAGTGCTAAGTTCACAACAAACTTTTGCAAATCCTTTCAGAAGGGATTGGGCACAAGGGTGAACCTCAGCACCACCTTTCATCCTCAGACAGATGGCCAGGCGGAACGCACCATTCAGACTCTTGAGGATATGTTGAGGTCGTGTGTTATTGATTTTAAAGGTAATTGGGATTATCATCTACCTCTTATTGAGTTTGATTATAATAACAGTTATCGCTCTAGTATCAAGATGGCATCGTACGAAGCTCTATATGGGCGAAGGTGTAGATCACAAATTGGTTGGTTTGAAGTCGGAGAAGCTGAGATGTTAGGACCCAATTTGATCTATCAGGCTATGGAGAAAGTCAACTTGATACAAAGGCATCTGAAGACGGCTCAAAGTCGCCAAAAGTCCTATTCGGACGTGCGACATAGAGACTTAGAGTTCCAAGTTAATGATTGGGTGTTTCTGAAAGTATCGCCCATGAAAGGCGTTATGAGATTTGGGAAGAAGGGGAAAATTAGTCCCGCTATATTGGTCCATTTAGAATCCTGCGAAGGATCAGACAGGTGGCTTATGAGTTAGAATTGCCACAAGAACTAGTTGTTGTACACCCAGTGTTTCATGTGTCCATGTTGAAGAAATTCATGGGAGACCCGTCACTTGTGGTTCCTACAGAGGTTATAGGGGTTAAAGACAGCCCTGTCTTACGATGAAATTCCATTGGCTATTCTTGATCGTCAAATCCGCAAGCTCAGAACTAAGGAAATTGCTTCAGTAAAAGTGCTTTGGAGGAATCAAAAGGTTGAAGAGGCTACATGGGAAGCCAAGGAGGACATGAAGTCTAGATATCCCCATCTCTTTGAAGAGCAAGAGGAAAATGTGGAAGGTAAGTAACCTTTCCATTCAGGTCTTATATTATATTCTCCATGTCCTTCAGTATTTACTCAGCTTAGTATTTAGTGATCACGTGCTCGTTCAGTTTGATATACATGTATTCATGATATTAATATCTCTATCACACCCGTTTAATATCCATAGATAGCCGTAGTTGCAGCCAGGACCATCATTCGAGGACGAATGATTCCAAGGGGGAGATAATGTAACACCCCGTAAAATTTGGCTAAGGTATGAATGAGTTAAAAGAGTAGTAAGGATATATTTTGAACATGTGAAGTCCCAACGGGATGATTATGGGTGAAAATAGTTGTTTCAAAATCAAGATGGAAAGTGAGGTGCATAAGATTTGACAAAATCGACTAATTTTGCAGAATGGCTTTCTTCCATCAGGGATTAGTAAATTGTGTAAGGAATTGGAAAATACTCAAAGCATGCATGTTGTAGCCCTTTGAAATAGCTTTCCAATGATATATTGTGGATCCCAAATGGAGCTCTGTGTAAAAGGTTGTGCCCATTTTACAGAATGGTGTGCAACCACCACAGTCCTGCCGCGTTTTTACCGCGACCGCGGTGGTGAGGCAATGTCCCAGCGATTTACCACGGTCAGGACCGAGGTCATGCCAACTAGGTAGTGGTGGCCAACTTGGGAAGTCATCGTTTTAGCCCTATTTCGTCCCCCACAGCCCCAAAACATAAAATCATGCTCTAGAAAGTAAAGCTCTCAAAAACCTAACTCCTTAAGGGTCCCTCCACCACCCAAGGTAAGTTCTAATGGTGATTCTAACTTAATTTCAATTTTCCAACATCTTATTAACATGGGTAAACCCTCCATATCATTAGATATTCGATTGAGACATCATTGTTGAGAGAAGGAAGCATAGAACTCAAATTCAAAGGGTTCGAACCTCAAAAAGGTAATGTCTTCACCCTCTAATTGATTCTAGCATTGGTTTAATGATTATAAATCCTAGTTCATGAGATATGAGTTGTTGGGTTTTATAGAAAAGCATGAACGATTATAGGGTTGGGGTGTTGATTGTTGATTATTGGTTAAGAGTGTTGTTTACCATATGGGTGATGAAGAATAATGTTGATTATAATCGTTTGAGACTTTAGAATTTAACTAGGAACAAGAGAATGGGTGGTGGGGTGTAGAGACACCATTAATAAGGACTATGAATCTTTATTCTCACCAAGTGTTTGATAGGATGCTTAAGTGACCAAAACATGAGCATCATAGCTAATATGAAATCCCTTTGACTTGTATTACTGTAGATTAAAATTGAGAGGGTTGACAAACATTGTATTACGCTCAAGGGTAGGAATTTAAGGTATGTAAGGCTAACTCTTTTCGTTTGGGAATGTCTATGATTCTCCCTATGTCCCATTCATTATGACCATTACCAGTTTCCTCAAAAAGTAACTATGTCTTAAGTCCTTGAATAGTAGTAGAACTTCTATTCTCTAGATGGAATAGTTTCATAATCATTCGATATTATATGAGTTTCAGTTATGACAAATCAACTTATTATGAGTACTCATCTTAGTCTAATCCTATTCATTATTCCAGTATCATGTAACCCAGTATGGCTCATTATTTCAGTATCATGTACTGCAATATGATCTCAGTTCCTAATTTTTATATTCTTGAAAGTTGAACATTGTATTTTGGCCTGAGGCCGCAGTTTATGCTTTATGCATCTTTGGGCCTGAGGCCGCAATTATGTATACGTATACTTGGGCCCAGGCCACAGCTTGTGCATATATATATATTGGGCCTGAGGCCGCAATTTAATATTCAGATAAATAGGTGGTTCATCATTCAGAAGAGGGAGTATTCATATCCTTACTTACTTTGTTCAGCTCAGTTATCAGTTATCATTTCAGTTATCAAATATTAGCTAGCAGTTCAGTTTCAGTTTCAGTATTTACAGTTCTTTTCTTCAGCTATTTTACATACCGGTGCAATTCAAATGTACTGACGTCCCTTTACCCGGGGTCTGCATCTCGCAATGCAGGTAACGATTTTCAGGTCGACGATTCTGATTGCTAGGACATCTCGTATCAACTATTGGTGAGCCCCAGTCTTTCTGGGCCTTATCTCTCTTTTGTTTTAGTCATTATAGTATTTCAGTTAATAAGGTATACCGGGGACCTTGTCCCGGTAAACAGTTGGCATTTTTAGTATTCTTTAGAGTCTTCGTAGATTATAACCTAGTCAGTCAGGTATTAGCAGGCTTTTATGTGTTGGCCTTGTCGGCTACTTGTTTATACTTGCAGACCCTTTCAGTATTTTCCACATCTATGATATTTCGGTCAGACTCTTTAGTAGATTATCATGCCACACATTTACCTCTAGCGTACAGTTATACCACATGTTGATCCAGCCATATAGTTGGTTCGCTCGGTCACATGCAGTCAGGCATCGAGTGACGTGTTATGCCCAAGCCATGGTTCGGGGCGTGACAACTTGCCTCTAAAAGTGTTCTCTAACGCTAAAGTAATGTCTTTCCCCTTCAAATGGACGTTTAGGATGTATTTATATCAATTAGGATTTGTATGGGATAGAACTTAGCATTCCAAATTCGCAAAGGAGAACTAGAGGGGTTTGCCTAGGGCTCGCACCTCGCGAGGCCTTAAGGCACCAGCTCTTTGAATTTTAGGTGGCTTACAGATTTTCTTTGCCATCCAGTTTGTCGGGAGTTCTCCCGGTATTTTATGTTTTCATGCTTCAAAAGTATCTTGAAGATCTGTCACATGTATTGGATTTCAGTTTGATGCACCTAGATGAGAATCCGTCTTATGAAGAAGAGCCGGTGGCCATTTTTGATAGACAACTCTACAAGTTGAGGTCAAAGTATATGTAACGATCTAACGGGTAGTTATGAGTATTTTAGCCCGATACCTTATTTATTGCCTCCTGTATATTGTATTGTGATTATGTTATTTGCCGGGGGTGTTTGGTTTTGGTTTCAAGAAGAGTTTCGGAGTGGAATGGGACATAAGTCTTTAGGTTGGAGTTTTATGTTGAAAGAGTTAACAGTAGTTTATTTTTGTGTAGACAACTTTGGAATAAAGTTTTGACAGTTCCAATGGCTCCGTATGGTAATTTTGGTCTTAGGAGTACGTTCGGATGTTGATTTGGAGGCCCGTAGGTCGTTTCGGCGTGAATTGGCGAAAGTTAGGAAGTTAAAGGTTTGGAATGATGGAAAATTTAACCGCGAGTTGACTTTTTTAATATCGGGGTTGGATTCCGATTTTGAAAGTTTGAGTAGGTCTGTCATGTCATTTATGACTTGCGTGTAAATTTTGAAGTCAATCGGAATTGTTTTGGTATGAATCGACATTAGTTTTTGGAATTCGGAAGTTCATAGTTTTATAGGCTTGAATTGGGTTGTGATTCGTAGAATCGATGTTGGTTGATGTGATTTTTGGCCTCCACTAGGTCCGTTATGTGTTTTGGAATATGTTGGTATATTGGGATCGGGTACTGGGGGCCCCGGGTGTGATTCAGATTGAATTCAGACAAAATTTGTACTTGTGTGATTATTGAAGCTGGGCATTTTCTGGTGCAATCAGATCTGTGTATTTTTGGTCGAAGGTGCGGCACCGCAGAAGCGGTCCTTGATCTGTAGAACCGAAGTTTGCTTTGCCCATCTAGGATCACAGGTGCAAGGAGATATCTGTATCTCCGAGTTCGTAGGTGTGGAGGAGTGGTCGTAGATGCGAAAGGGGCTGGCTTGGTCTATTATCATAGAAGCGGGCCTTGCCCACATGAGAGAGTGCATAGAAGTGCATTTTATTCCGCAGAAGCAGATGCACAAATGAGCGTTTGGTCCGCTGAAGCGTAAAGTCATGGCCTAAGTTGAAATTGCACCTGCGATGGTTTTTTCCACAGGTGTGGCGTCGCAGATGCGACTAAAAGCCCACAAAAGCAAAATCGTTGGGCCTAATTTTGAGGGTTTGATTTCATAATACATTTTTGGACCTAGAAAGCTTGGTTTGTGGCAATTTTTCGGGAGTTTATAAAGGAAAACATGGGGTAAGAAATCCTAACTTGATTTTTTTTAAAATTACACGAATCTATTATTAATTTCATCATTTAATTAGTGATTTGAGTTAGAAAATTCAGTAAAATTTGTGAAAATTTCTTAGACTAAAATTTGAGGATTTGAAAAGCGATTTGAAGTCAGATTTGAGTAATTCTTGTATGGTTGGACTCGTTATCGAATGAATATTTGAATTTTGTAATTTGTGTCAGGTTCCGAGACGCGGGGCCGAGTTGACTTTTTTGAGTTGAATTTTTATTTTTTTGCAAAGGTCATAATTTTATTGTTCGAATTAGTTTCTATAGTTTATATTTATAGTATGAAGGTGTTTTGGCTAGTTGAGCTGTTCAGAGTTGGATTATTGATGGAAAGGCCTACTAGTGGATTGAGTTAGCGTGCTTTGAGGTACATGTCTTGTATAACTTTGTGTGGGAAATTACTCCTTAAGATTGGTGTTTTTTTGTGAAAACCGTGATGTGTAAAAGACGTGTACGCAAGATGACGAGTGTGTGCATGGGCTAAATGGTAAAATTTACCAGTTTTAGCTATGTAGATTCCTTTTATGCCTTAATTGAGTTACCTTAACATGTTATAGCCATCATTTCTAGTCTATATTCATATGCTCTACTTGTCTTATCTGTTACTTGTTAATTACCCCACATGTTTAGTTGAAGTTACTGTTGTTTCCTTTATGCCTTATTCATTATTTAACTGTGAATTCTTTACTTAAAGTTGTTATTCTCGAAATATCTTGTTGATGAAACCGGTATTGAGGTATAAAGGCCGTGATTCATATTGAGGCAAAGTGTTAAGTTATGAAATACTATTCCGTCTAGTTATTCACTTCCGGTTGTTATTGTTGAGACTCTTGCGTACATTGTAGTTGAGCCATGTTCTCTTTATTATGAAAACAATGTTATTGTTGATTTCTTTGGCAAGTTGTGATATTGGGCACTTGAGGTACGATTTGTGATACGTTGTGCTATTGATAAGCATACGGTGGTATAAGGTTTTGCGGTAGAAACACATGCGGTGAGATAAGGTGGGCTTGATATACGTGGCTAGTTGGCAAAATACAAGAAAGCATGCGGTGGGCTAAAATGTGGGAAGCTATTTTGGGAAAATAAATTTCAAAACTAAATGCAAGGATCCTGCGGTGATATAAGGAAAGATTGTGAATTATTCTTGTGATTTGAGACTACGAGGTGATATATCAGTAGTGACTCTTGTTGTTCTTGGTGTTTGGTTTTGGTTTCGGGTGAGTTTCGAAATGGAATGGGACACATAGTCCATAAATTTAAGGTTTAAGTTGTTAGAGTTGATCGTAATTTGACTTGTATATAGACAACTCTAGAATGGAGTTTTGATGGTTCCAATAGCTCTGTATGGTGATTCTTGACTTCAGAGCATGTCCTGATGTTGGTTTAGAGGTCCGTAGGTTGTTTCGATGTCAATTGGAAAAGGTCGGAAAGTTAAAGGTTTGAAAGATTTGGGAAGTTTGACTGGGTGTTAACTTTGTTGATATCAGGGTCGGATCCTGATTTCTGAAGTTGTAATAGGTCTGTAATATCATTTATGACTTGTGTGCAAAATTTGACGTTAATCGGAGTTGGTTTGGTATGAATTGACATTGGTTTCAGAAATTGGAAGTTCATAGTTCATAGGCTTGAATTTGGGTTGAGATTCATAGAATTAATGTAGTTTGCTGTGATTTTTGGCCTCAAGTTGGTCTATTATGTGTTTTGGAACTTTTGGCATATTTGGACGGGGTCCCGGGGGCCCCAAGTGTTAAACATATTGAATCTAGATCAAATTGGACTTTTGTGAATTTCTGAAGTCCCCAGCATCTGGTGTCATAGCACCTGCGGAGGGACTGGCCGCAGGTGCGAACTCGCAAAAGCACGTAGTTGATCCTAGAATCAGAGTTGGCCTTGCCTAGATGGGACCAAAGGTGCGGCCCATTTTTTGCAGAAGCGAAAGAGCAGGAGCTGAGTGGTGTGAGTAGGCGAGGTACCGCATGTGCAGTCGAGACTCCGCAGAAGCGGGCTTGCAGGTGCAAGATATGGTCCGCAAAAGCGGAAATTTTGGACTTAAGTTGAATCCATATCTGCGATGGTTTTTTTGCAGGTGCGGCGTCACATAAGCAACACAAAAGCCGCAAAAGTGGTTTGCTGGGATGAAAAGAGGAATTTCTTAGGGTTTGATTCATAACCCATATTTGGACTTAGAGAGCTCAATGTAAGGCGATTTTTAAAGAGATTATTGGGGTAAGAATTCCTAACTCAATTTTGGTTAAATTACTCGAATCTATTGTTATTTTTATCATTTAATTAGTGTTTGGAGTTGGAAAATTGGGGGAAAATTTGAGAAACTCCTTAAGCAAAAAATTAAGGATTTGAAAGGTGATTTGAGGTCGAATTTAAGTAATTCTTGTATGGTTGGATTCGTTATCAAATGAGTGTTCGAATTTTGTAATTTTGGTTCAGGTTCCGAGATGCGGGCTCGGGTTCACTTTTGAGTTGACTTTTATTTCTTTGTAAATATCATAATTTCATTGTTCGAATTGGTTTCCTATATTTTGTATTTATAATATGAAATTAATTTGGCTAGATTCGAGTCGTTCGGAGTTGGATAATCGGGAAAGGCTTTGTAGTTGATGGAGTTAGCATGATTCGAGGTAAGTATCTTGCCTAGCCTTGTGTGGGGGAATTAGACCTTAGGATTGGTGTTGTTTGTGATAATTGTGATGTGTGAAAGCCGTGTACGCAAGGTGATGAATGTGTACACGGGATAAATGTGGAAATTACTTGTTTTAGCTATGTAAATTTATTTTATGCCATAATTGAGTATCATATCATGTTACATTTGTCGTCATTAGTCCATTTTCACATGTTCTACTTATCTTATCTCTTACTTGATAATTGCACTACATGTTTAGTTGAAGTTCTTGTTTTCTTTGTTCCATATTCACTTTTGAAATGTTGGACTCTTTACTTGAAGTTGTCATTCTTGAAATATCTTGTTGTTGAAATTGTTATTGAGATATAAAGGCCGGGATTTACATTGAGGAAAAAGTGTTAAGTTGTGAAATACCATTTTGTTGAGTTGTTCATTCCGATTGTTATTGATGAGACTCTTATGTACGTTGTGGTTGAGCCATGAGCTCTTTGCTATTAAAATATGGTTATTGTTTGATTTCTCTGGTAAGCTGTGATATTGGGCACTTGAGATGCGATTTGTGATATGTTGTGATATTGATACACATGCGGTGGCATAAGGTTTGGGGGTCGAAACGCATGCAGTGAGATAAGGTGGGCTTGAGACGCGTGGCTAGTAAGGGAACTACTAGAAATCATGCGGTGTGATAAGGTGGGCTAAAATGCGGGATGCTATTTCGGGAAAAATTAATTTTCAAAACTAAATATAAAGGATCCCGATGTGATACAAGGAAAGATTATGATTTATTCTTGTGATTTGAGACTACGAGGTGGTACCTCGATAGTGACTCTTGTTGGCATTCTCCATTTTTGCACTTGTCTTTGGTTGTTGTTTTCCTTAGCATATTATAAATTGTCTTCTCTGTATTGCAGTAATTGCTTTAGTTTGGTGTAGTCAACCTGGATATGATATTTCTTGTTTCAATTTCATTAGTGTCATTATTACACTGCATTACACTTGTTCAATCTTTTATTTATTCCAGTAGGGCCTTGACTTGACCTCGTTACTACTCTACCGGGGTAAGGCTTGGCACTAACTGGGTACTATTATGGTGTACTCATGCTATGCTTCTGCAAATCTTTTTGTGCAAATCCATGTACCTCTTACCAGTCCCAATACTAGTGAACTAAGTTCTCATTTAGAGACTTCAAGGTACACCTGCCCGCCTTCGCAGGCCTCGGAGTCACCCTCTATCCATTTCTATATTTTTCCTTCTTTACTAGATATAGTTGTATAGGGATGACTTTGATACTGGCATAGAGCTTGTGACTTGTATTTCGCCGGGTTTTGGGCTATTATATATACACTAAGCTGTGGAGATTTTTCCTTATATTAGTTGTTGGGGTTTTGAGATTTCTAAATTATTGCTTCAGTTACTTCTGCATGTTTGTTAGGCTTACCTAGTCTTAGAGACTATGTACCGTCACGATATCCTATGGAGGGAAATTGGGGTTGTGACAATTTTGCATCAGAGTTGTAGGTTCATAGGTGTTACGAGTCACAAGCGTGTTTAGTAGAGTCTCGCGGATCGGTACGGAGACGTCTATACTTATCTTCGGGAGGCTATGGAACTGTTAGGAAAAGCATAACTTCTTTGATTCCTTATCGTGAAAAATTGTTGACCTCAAAATTCTAAATCTCTATCTTTATATTCTCTCACAGATGGTAAGGACACGTACAACTGGATCAGATGGTCAGATACACGCACCCCCTTCTATAGTCGTGAGAGGTTGAGGCCAGGGCAGAGGTCGAGAATGGGCACGTGGTGAAGCCATAGCACTGACACGAGCTGCTATAGAGGAGCCACTAGTAGCTCTAGTTGGAGGGCATACATCTGATGCCTCTTCTACTGCCCTAACACTTCAGGAGACTCTCGCCAAGTTTTTGAGCGTGTTTGGCACTTTGGCTCAGGCAGGTTTGATCTCACTTGCTCATGCCACATCCTATGCCGAGGGAGGGGCATAAACTCTTGTTGCCCGCACGTGAGAGTAGTGGGTCCAAGTTGACCAGGACCTGGAGGTCATACTAGTGCAGCCGGTTGCCACGGTTCAGCGTAAGGTTAGGGCAGCAGTTTCTGAAGGGAGCAGCTCAGGCTCGAAAGGTATAAGAAGTACCACCCTCCTACTTTCAACGGTTTGGCATTAGAGGATGCACAGGGTTTTCTGGAGGAGTGCAACCGTATTCTTCGTACTATGGATATTGTGGAGTCGAGTGGGGTTGTTTTCACTACGTTCCAACTTAAGGGAGCAGCTTATCAGTGGTGGCGAGCATATCGGTTGGGTAGTCTGGCCGAGGCAGCATCACTCACTTGGGCTTAGTTATTAGATATGTTCTTGAGGGAGTTTTCTGTCTATAGTCTTAGTGATGCATGGCGCGCAGAGCTTGAGCAGTTGCGCCAGGATTCTATGACCGTATCGGAGCATGGAATCCAATTCAGTGATTTGTCCAGGCATGCCCCATCCTTTGTTCCTACTACAAGAGAGAAAGTTCGTTGATTTATCGAGGAGCTCAACCCTGGTATCAGATTCAACTTGGCTCGAGAGTTGGAGATGGACATCCCACCAACGGGTAGTGAAGATCGCTAGGAGATTGGAGGGTATGTAGGCTCGAAAGAGAGAGAGAGAGAAAGTAGAGGGAGGCTAAGAGGCCTCGAGATTATGGCAGATAAAGTGGTGCTCGTGCCCCAGTTGTAGCCTGCCATGGTAGAGGCTATGTGAGTTGCCCTGTTCATTCAGCACTTCCAGCTTCCAACGGTATTCCGACCACACCTAGACCTTAGATTCCCCATTATACACCGCCATTATATAGTACACCTCCTACATGGGGTGCTTTTGTTGTTTAGTCCAGCCGACCAGGCCAGAGCCAGTTCCAGCAACCACGTCTTCCGCGAGCTTGTTTTGAGTATGGTGACACTCATCATATGGTGAGGGATTGACACAATCTCAAGAGGGGTGCACTTCCATAGACAACTGAGGCCCCACATATTCCATAGGGTCCTCAGGTTTCTTAAGCCGTAGTTACCACACTAGTTGTCACTCCACCTGCACAGCCAGCTCGAGGTGGAGGTCGCACAGGCAAAGGTCGCTCTAGAGGGGAAGGCCAAGCAAGATATTATGATCTTCCTACTAGGATGGAGGTAGTTGCATCTGACTTAGTCATCACAGGTATTGTGGTTTATCATAGAGATGAATCAGTTTTTTTACCCAGGCTGCACTTTTTCCTATGTATCATCTTATATTGCTCCATATTTGGGTATATCCCGTGATTCTTTGAGTTCTCATGTCTATATGTCTACGCCTGTGGGAGATTCCATTGTGGTAGACTCGGTGTATCGGTCGTGTTTAGTTGTTTTTGGTGGTTTTAAGGCCGGAGCCAATATATTATTGCTCAGTATGGTAGATTTTGATGTTATTTTGGGCATGTACTGGTTGTCACCCTATCATGTTATTCTCGATTGTCACGTCAAAATGGTGATGTTCGCTATGCCAGGTTTGCCACGATTGGAGTGGAGGGGTACTTTAGATTATGTTCCTAGTAGGGTGGTGTCTTTCCGTAAGGCACAACAAATGGTTGGTAAGGGATGTGATGCGTATCTAGTCTATGTGAGGGATGTCAGTGTTGATACTTCTACCATTGAGTCAGTTCCAATAGTGAGGGATTATCCAGATATATTTCTGGCGGATCTTTCGGGCATGTCGCCCGACAGGGATATTGATTTGTTACTGAGCACTCGGCCAATTTCTATTCCACTCTATCGTATGGCCCCAATAGAGTTGAAAAGGTTAAAGGAGCAGTTGTAGGAGTTGCTCGATAAGGGTTTCATTCGGCTTAATGTGTCACCTTGGGTGCTCCGGACTTGTTTGTAAAGAAGAAGAATGGTTCTATGTGTGCATGTGCATTGATTATAAATAGTTGAACATGGTTACTATGAAGAACAGGTACCCATTTCCATGCATTGATGACCTATTTGATCAGCTATAGGGTGCCACAATGCTCTCAAAGATTTATTTGCGGTCAGGCTATCATCAGTTGAAGATTTGGGAGTCGGATATTACGAATTCTACCTTCTGGACTCGATATGGTCATTACGAGCTCCTTATAATGTCATTTGGCCTGACCAAAGCCCCAACAATATTTATGTACTTGATGAAAAGTGTATTCTAGCCCTATCTTCACTCATTCGTCATTGTATTTATTGATGATATCTTGGTGTACTCCCGAAGCCGGGAGGATCATGAGCAGCACCTGAGGACCTTGCTCCAGACCTTGAGAGAAAAGAATTTGTATGCAAAATTTTCAAAATGTGAATTCTGTCTCGATTTGGTAGCACTTTTGGGTCATGTAGTGTCGAGTGAGGGGATCAAGGTGGATCCGAAGAAGATTGAAGCAGTGCAATGTTGGCCCAAATCGGCTTCAGCTACTGAGATCCAGAGTTTTCTTGGTTTGGTAGGGTATTACCGTTGATTCGTAGAGAGTTTCTCATCTATTGCAGCACTTACGACAAGATGGACCTAGAACGGTTCTCCGTTCAGGTGGATTGAGTAGTGTGAGGAGAGATTTCAAAATCTCAAGACTGTTTTGACTACAACCCTAGTGTTGGTGTTACTTACAAGGTTGGGGTCTTACACTATGTAGTGTGATGCATCGCATATTGCTCTCGGGGCGGTTGATGCAAGACGGTAATGTGATTGCCTACGCATCTAGACAGCTGAAAGTGCATGAGAAAAATGTTCCTGTCCACGACCTTGAGTTAGCGACTAGTGTTCATGCCTTGAAGATTTGGCAGCACTATTTGTACGATGTCCCTTGTGAGGTCTATACCGACCATCAGAGTCTGTAGCATCTGTTCAAATAGAAGGATCTTAACTTGCGTTAGTGGAGGTGGTTAGAGTTGCTTAAGGACTATGACATCACCAATTTGCATCATCATGATAAGGATAATGTGGTGGATGATGCCTTGAGTAACAAGGCGGAGAGCTTGGGCAGTTTAGCCTATCTACCGGCAACGAACAGGCCATTAGTATTGGATGTTCAGGCTTTGGCCAATTAGGCTATTAGATTGGATATTTTAGAGCCGAGTAGAGTTTTGGCTTGTGTGGTTTCTCAATCTTCTCTATATGATCGATCAGAGAGTGTCAGTATGACGATCGCTATCCACTTGTCCTCAAGGACACCGTTCACTAAGATAATACCAAGGAGGTCACTATTGGGATGATGGGGTATTACGAATGTAGGGAAAAATATGTGTGCCTAATGTAGATGGTTTGCGTGAGTTGATTCTTTAGGAGGACCACAGTTCGCGGTACTCCATTCACCTCGGGTGCCTCCAAGATGTATTAGGACTTGAGGCAGCACTATTAGTGGAGGAGAATGAAGAAGGGAGCAGGTTACTATGGATTTTGTTGTTGGGTTACCACGGACTCAGAGGAAGTTCGATGCAATATGGGTGATTGTGGATAGGTTGACCAAGTCGGTTCATTTCATTCCTATGGTAACTACTTATTCCTCAGAGCACCTGGCTTAGGTCTATATTAGCGAGATTGTCAAATTTTATGGCGTGTTGGTATCATTGTACCAGAGCCGTGTACGCAAGGTGATGAGTGTGTACACGGACTAAATGTGGAAATTACTTGTTTTAGCTATGTAGATTTATATTATGCCAAAATTGAGTTATCCTATCATGTTATATTCATCGTCATTAGTCTATTTTCACATGTTCTACTTTTCTTATCTTTTACTTGCTAATTTCTCTACATGTTTAGTTGAAGTTCTTGTTTCCCTTATTCCGTCTTCACTATTTAATTTATGGACTCTTTACTTGAAGTTCTCTTACTTGAAACATCTTGTTGTTGAAATTGGTATTAGGTTATAAAGGCCAGGATTTACATTGAAGCAAAAGTGTTAAGTTGTGAAATACCATTCTATTGAGTTGTTCATTCCGGTTATTATTGTTGAGACTCTTGTGTACCTTGTATTTGAGCCATGGGCTTTTTACTTTGATACTGTTATTGTTTGGTGTCTCTGGTAAGTTGTGATATTGGGCACTTGAAGTGCGATTTGTGATACATTATGATATTGATACGCATACGGTGCTATAAGGTTTTGGGGTTAAAATGCATGTGGTGAGATAAGGTGTTCTTAATACGCGTGGCTAGTAGGGAAACTACTAGAAGTCATGCGGTGAGATGTTATTTCAGAAAAAATAATTTTCAAAACTAAATGTGAAGGCTCCCGCGGTGATATGAGGAAAGATTGTGATTTATTCTTGTGATTTGAGACTACAAGGCGGTACCTCGGTAGTGACTCTTGTTGGCTTTTCTCCAATTTTGCAATATGCTTTGGTTGTTATTTTCCTTAGCAAATTATTAATTGTTTTCTCTGTGTTGTAGTAGTTGATTTAGTTTCGTGTAGCTAACCTTGATATGCTATTTGTTGTTTTAATTTCATTACTGTCGTTATTACACTGCCTTACACTTGTTTAGTCTTTTATTTATTCTAGTAGGGACTCGACCTGACCTCGTCACTACTCTACCAGTATTAGGCTTGGCACTTACTGGGTACCATTGTGGTGTACTCATGCTACACTTCTACACATCTTTTTGTGCAGATCCAAGTACATCCTATTAGTCTCGGTTTTAGTGAGTTGAGTTCGCATTTGGAGACTTCAAGGTACACCTGCTTGCATCTGCAGGCATCAGAGTCACCTTCTATCCATTTCTATATTTTTCCTTTTTACTAGATATAGTTGTATAGGGATGACTTTGATACTGGCATATAGCCTATGATTTGTATTTCGTCGGGTTTTGTGCTATTGTATATACATTGAGCTGTGGGGATTTTTCCTTATATTAGTTATTGGTTTTTTGAGATTTTTAAATTATTACTTCAGTTACTTCCGCATGTTTGTTAGGCTTACCTAGTCTTAGAGACTAGGTGCCATCATGACATCCTACGGAGGGAAATTTGGGTCGTGACACTCAATATGCTAGATTTTGAAGTTACTTTGGGGATGTACTGGTTGTCTCCCTATCATGCTATTCTTTATTGTCTCATCAAGACAGTGACCTTGGCTATACTAGGTTTGTTGTGGTTGGAGTGGAGGGGTACCTTGGATTATGCTCCTAGCAGAGTGGCGTCTTTCCTTAAGGCACAGCGAATGGTTGGGAAAGGGTGTGAGGCATATCTAGCCTTCGTGAGAGATGTCAATATTGATACTCCTACCTTTGAGTCAATTCTAATAGTGAGAGATTATACATATGTATTTCTAGTTGATCTTCCGGGCATGAAGCCCAATACGGATATTAAATTTGGTATTGATTTGTTATCAGGCACTCATCCCATTTTTATACCACCATATTGTATGGCCCCAGCAAAGTTGAAGGAGTTAAAGGAGCAGTTGCAAGTGTTGTTTGATAAGGGCTTCATTTGGCCTAGTGTGTCGACTTGGGGTAATCCGGTCTTGTATGTAAAGAAGTAGGATGGTTCAATGCACATGTGGATATATTATTGATAGTTGAATAAGGTTACAATGAAGAACAGGTATCCATTGCCACATATTAATGATCTATTTGATTAGCTACATGGTGTCAGAGTGTTCTCAAAGATTGATTTGCGGTCAGGCTATCATCAGTTAAAGAATTGGGAGCCGAATATTTCAAAGACTGCTTTAAGACTCAGTATGGTTATTATAAGTTCCTTGTGATGTCATTTGGGCTGACCAATGCCCCGGCAGCATTCATGCACATGATGAACAGTGTATTCCAACCCTATATTGACTCATTCATCATTGTGTTTATTGACAACATCTTGGTGTACTCCCGAAGCTGGAAGGATCATGAGTAGCATCTGAGGACCGTGCTCTAGACCTTGAGAGAAAAGAAGTTGTATGCAAAATTTTCAAAGTGTGAATTCTGACTCGATTCGGTTGCATTTTTAGGTCATGTAGTGTCGAGTGAGGGGATCAAGGTAGATCCGAAGAAGATTGAAGCAGTGTAGAGTTGGCCCAGGCCGTCCTCAGCTACTGAGATCAGAAGTTTTTCTTGGTTTGGCAGGGTTTTACAATCAATTCGTAAAGGTTTTCTCATATATTGTTGCACCTATGACCAGATTGACCTAGAAGGGTGCTCCATTCAGGTGGAATGAGTAGTATAAGAGGAGATTTCAAAAGTTAAAGACATCTTTGACTATAAGCCCAATATTGGTGTTGCCTACGGGTTCGGGGTCTTACACTATGTACTGTGATGCGTCGCACGTTGGCCTCGGTGCGGTGTTGATGTAGGATAGTAGGGTGATTGCCTACGCGTATAGACATCTGAAGGTGCATGAGAAGAACTATCATGTCCACGGCCTTGAGTTAGAAGCTATTTTTCATGCCTTGAAAATTTGGCGGCACTATTTGCACGGCATCCCTTGTGAGGTCTATACCGACCACCAGAGTCTACAACATGCGTTCAAATAGAAGGATCTTAAGTTACGTCAGCGGAGTTGGTTAGAGTTTCTTAAGGACTATGATATCACCATTCTATATCATCCTGGGAAGTCCAATGTGGTGGCCGATGCCTTGAGTCGAAAGGTAGAGATTTTGGGTAGTTTAGCATATCTACTGGCAGCAGAGAGGCCATTAGCTTTGGATGTTCAGGCCTTGGCCAATCAGTTTGTTAGATTGGATATTTCGAAGCCGAGTCAAGTTTTGGATTGTGTAATCTCTCGATCTTCTCTTTATGATTGTATCATAGACCGTCAGTATGACGACCCCCATCTGCTTGTCCTCAAGGACACTCTTCAGCACGGCAATTCCAAGGAGGTCACTATTGGGAGGATAGTTTTTTACTGTTGCAGGGCAAGCTATGTATGCCTATACAGATTGTTTGCGTGAGTTGATTCTTCATGAGGCCCACAGTTTGGGGTACTCTATTCATTCGGGTTCCACTAAGATGTATCATGACCTGAGGCAACACTATTGATGGAGGAGGATGAAGAAATACATAGTGGAGTATATAGCTCGGTGCCTAAATTGTCAGCAGGTGAAGAATGAGCATTGGTGGCCAGGTCGATTGCTTTAGAGGCTAGAGAATCCAGAGTGGAAATAGTAGAGGGTTACTGTGGATTTTGTTGTTGGGATCCCACAGACCCAGAGGAAGTTCGATGTAGTGTGGGTGATTGTCGATTTGTTGACCAAAATGGCTCATTTCATTCTAGTGTTGACTACTTAGTCTTTAGATCAGCTGATTCAAGTCATATTCGCGATATCGTCAAACTTCATGGCGTGCCGGTATCCATCATCTCGGACCGGGGTACACAGTTTACATTGTGGTTCTAGAAGACCGTACAACATGAGTTAGGCACACGGGTTAAGTTAAGTACAATATTTCACCCTTAGACGAACGGACAGTCCGAGTACACTATTCAAATATTGGAGGATATGCTTCGTGCATGTGTGATAGAGTTTGGGGGTTCTTGGGACCAGTTCTTACAGCTTGCGGAGTTTGCCAACAACAACCGCTACCAGTCAAACATTCAGATAGATCCATATGAGGCCTTGTATGGAAGGCAGTGTCGGTCTCTTGTGGGTTGGTTCGAGCCAATAGAGGCGAGGCTATTGGGTACAGACTTGGTTCAGGATGCTTTAAAAAAGGTTAAATTGATTCAAGATCATTTTTGCATAGCCCAATCTAGATAGAAGAGTTATACGGATCAGAAGGTTCGCGATGTTGTACTCATGGTTGCGGGGAAGGGGTTTCGTCCATGAAGGGTGTTATGAGGTTCGGAAAGAAGGGCAAGTTGAGTCCTAGGTATATCTGACCTTTTGAGATTTCTTGAGAGGATTGGAATGGTGGCTTATAAGCTTGCACTACCACCTAGTTTAGCTGCAATTCATCTAGTATTCCATGTTTCTATGCTCCGGAAGTATCACGGTTTTCCATCTCATGTGTTGGATTTTAGCTCAGCCCAGTTGGACAAGGATTTGTATGTCGAGGAGCAGTGGCCATTTTGGATAGGCAGGTCAAAAAATTGAGGTCGAAGAACATTGCTTCAATGAACGTTCAGTGGAGGTGTCAGCTAGTCAAAGAGGCAACTTGAGAGACTGAACATGATATGTGTAGCCATTATCCTCATCTTTTCGCCACTTCAAGTATGTCTCTATACTCGTTCGAGGATGAACCTTTGTTTTAATGGGGGGGAGGATGTAATGACCCGACCGGTCCTTTTGAGTATTTTAGCCTGATCCTTTATTTATTGACTCCTCTATGTTTTATTGCGGTTATGTGATTTGTCGGGGTGTTTGGTTTTTGTTTCTGGTGAGTTTCGGAGTGGAATAGGACATATAGTCCCTAGGTTGGATCTTTATGTTGAAAGAGTTAACCGTAGTTTGACTTTTGTGTAGATGACTCGGAAATGGAGTTTGATGGTTTCAATAGCTCCGTATGGTTATTTTGGTCTTGGGAGCATGTTCGAATGTTGATCTGGAGGTTTGTAGGTCGTTTCGGCGTGAATTGGCGAAAGTTAGGAATTTGAAGGTTCGGAAGGTTGGAAAGTTTGACCGGGAGTTGACTTTGTTGATATCGGGGTCGGATTTTGATTCTGGAAGTATGAATAGGTCTTTCATGCCATTTATGACTTGGGTGCAAACTCTCAAGTCAATTGGAGTTGTTTTGGTATGAATCGGCATTAGTTTTTGGAATTTGGAAGTTCATAGTTTCATAGGCTTGAATTAGGTTGCGATTGGTAGAATCGATATTAGTTGATGTGATTTTTGGCCTCGAGTAGGTTCGTCATATACTTTGGAACTGGTTGGTATATTCAGACAGGGTCTCATGGGCCCTGGGTGTGATTCGGATTGAATCCGAATAAAATTTGGACTTGTGTGATTGCTGAAGCTGGGTTGTGTCTTTTGCAATCGCACCTGCATATTTTTGGTTGCAGGTGTGGCACCGTAGAAGTGGTCCTCGAGCTACAAAAACAAAGTTGGTTTTGTCCAGCTAGGATCACAGGTGCAAGGAGATATCCGCATCTGCGAGTCTACAAGTGCGGAGGAGTGATCGCAAATGCGGACGGGGCTGGCTTGGTCTATTGTTGTAGAAGCGGGCCTTGCCCACATGAGCGAGTACGCATAAGCACATTTTATTCTGCAGAAGCGGATGTGCAAATGTGTGTTTGGTCCACAGAGGTGAAAAGTCATGGCCTAAGTAAAGTCGCACATGCGATGGTTTTTTCGCAGGTGCGGCGTCGCAGATGCGAGTAAAGGCCCGCAAAAGCGAAATCACTAGCTAGAAAAGGCCTAATGTAAGGCCTTAGAGAATTTCACTAAGTAATTTAGGGTTTCATGGTGCCATGTAGGCTAATTATAATATTTTATGGGCATCAATTAGATTTGTTAAATAAGTGTATAAGTCATATAATAAGTAATATGGGGTCCAAGGAAGGGCCTAACTCTAAGTCAAATCGGAAAATTTCATAATAAGCTAAAATTCCAAATGTGTTTGCACAAGTCCATACTTTGAATGAGCATATCTAAATATATATATATAAGGTTTTATGTTAATACCAACCTATCATATAAAAGGCCTTCGAGTCTAGTTTCCAACGCTTCAAACCGTTCATCATTTGGACATTCCTATACAAAGTTATGATCAAATTACCAAAGGCTGGAAAAATACGATCCTGTGGCAGTTTTACGATCGCAAAACCATTATGCGGTTCGCATAATTGATCTGCGACCGCAAATCTGGTCGCAAAATGGACCAGTGTAGCCCAGTTTTGGGCACCAGTTCCGCGATGCATTTTGCGACCCACATTCCTATTTTGCGGTCCATTATGCGACCGCAGACCCGATTTTGGAGGCTTATTTTTTCTATTTTTATAATCCGGCCCCATTTTGATAAATAGGCTTAGGGGCTTCATTTTGGGTCATTATTCTACTGATTTCAGAGATAGTTGAGAGCATATAGAGAGATAAAGAAGGAGCCTAGCTTCATAATCACCCAAATCTTGCTCAAGTTTTCAAGAATCAAGGAAGAAAACCACTTGATTGTCCTCCAACCAGGTAAGTCCTTTTTCCAAGATTTCATGTATGAGGTTAAGGGTTCAAATATGTTGTGGGGATTAGAAATAGGCCATGCATGTGGGACTAAGTTATAGTATGTGATATTAAAGAACTAATTTGGTTAGTTCCTGTTCAAATTGGTTGGGGGAAGAAGGAATTTCCATTTTCAAACCTTGTAGACTACTTCACATGTTAGGTGTTTGATGAAATTCCTATAAGAGTTATACCATGGGTAATCTTCCTAATTATTAATCGATTCCCGTTATCTCCTTATAGATTGTTATCGCTACAGGCATTGGTGGATTGTAGAAACTTAAGGAAAAGCTCTTTGAGGTATGTATGGCTAAAACCCACTCTTTTTAAAAATTGATCTCCCATGGTGTCCATGCAAATGTTGTAAGTCCGAAATTTGATTGATATAGTACTTGTTATTTCAAAAGAATTGTTGTTGCAAGATATATGTGAAAGGTGTATCTCAATGTGTTCAAAATGCTATTCTTGGTAAATTAAGGATATGTGAAGGATGTGAACTATGTGCTAAAATGCCTAAATTTTAAGTCAAGTTTAAATTGAGATTGTTATGCCAAATTATGTGAAATCATCTATGTATAAAGCTGTTTGAAAAAAATCAAATGAATTTGGGAAATAGAGTGTGGCCAACGTGCCGAAAACTTGAGTTATAATTGTGCCTGGTGATGCCTATGACATGAGAAAATATGAAACAGATTATAAAATGAGCCTTGAATCTACTTTCCATAAATGACTTCAATAATAAAGTTCCCTAAAAGCTTTGTACACAATTTATGCCCATAAGTGGTTGTTCGAGATAATGTTTTGCCTTATAAGTACATCCAATGTGATCTGAGTTGTTACATACTTCGATGTTAAAATTGTATATTGTTGTGATTGGAAAAGAGTAATTCAAGAATAATTGGTGTAATTGCTTGTTTATGACTTTGATGTGTGTTTCTATTGTGGTTTGGTGTGTCTCCTCCTTTTTGGAAGAATCCTTTGTGTTTAAAGTTCCATTGCTAATGAACTTGCGGTGCATGATTTATGAAATATTGTATATGTCCATGATTCATGATTTCCTCTCATGTGTACTTGACATCTTGGATTGAATGGCTTGTTGTTGAAATTGACATTGATGTGAAATGTGGGGGAAAAGAGCTTGAATTATGAATTGTGGCCCAGTGCCAAGTATGATGTGATAATTGTGGCCCCAAGTGCCGATGAATTGATATGTGTGATATAAACTTACAAGGAGATGATTGATGGAAAAATGGAAACGTCTTGGTAAGACGGCTTAGCCGATCGGGCCGTGATCGGACGCCATGCCGCACACATGGTGGTAGTGTGATGATATTGAAATCGGAAAGTGAAAATGAAATTGTGATTGAGGTATACGTCTCAAATTAGACGGTCTAGCCGATCGGTCCGAGATCAGACTCCGCGCAAGAAAGCGGTGGTATTGTGAATGATGGTGCAACAGTATGAAATATCCCAACCTAAAGCTATGGAAATTATGTGAAAGCTATGTGATTCCTTTTATTTGATGATGTGGTGATTGTTTGAAGCTTTTTGTTGAATCCTTATGATTTCTTTGTTCTTGTATGGTTGTTCTTTCAAATAAGATGGTGTTTAGTTATACATACTAGTGCTATTCGACGGCACTAACGTCCCTTTTACCGGGGGCGCTACGTCTTTAATTGGATGTAAGTGGTTCCATAGCAGGCAGTGATGGTCGCAGCTCGTGACGCATTTTCCTTTCAGCTGACATGGTGAGCCCCACTTCATTCAGGGGTCCTATATCAATTGTTTATCATGTACTTTGTATTTTGAGGTATAGCCAAAGCCTTATTGCCGGAATTTCCATATTACTCTTCATTTGTATTTAGAGGCTCCGTAGACAGGTTGTGGGTGGTGTTTGATAATGGGGAATTGAGTTAGAAATCTTGATATTTGGCAAAGATTAATAAAATATGTAATATTTTGATAATTATGAATTAAGATGCTAATGGAAATAAAAGGGAAGTTGTTAATGAAATACTTACAAAGTATGATTAATGGAGTTCAACTCCTCTTTATTCATGAATTAGATTGGGTAGAATGAAACCTAACAGGCTTGCTCAGTCGGGTTTACTCGGTTGAGCGCCGGTCGCGCTCCTCGATTTTTGGGGTGTGACAAACTGTGTATCAGAGCCTAAGGTTTTAAAGTGTCCTAGGATTTCTCGGAGCCGTGTCCAGTAGAGTCATTTTTATCGGTGTGTTGTCGACCATATCTTTAAGTTGGAGGCTATTTGGACATTTAGGAATTTCACCCTTCTTTGATACTCCAGATCGTGCGGTAGAGCCCAAGATAGGGAGCTAATTTTCTCGATATCTCTTATTCTTAAGATGAGTAATCTTGATACCATAATCCACGAGTTTGAAGTAGTAAGGAGGGAATGACCCCACCATTGAATCCAGGGGAGATTTCCCATGAGTTTGTTAGGAGAATGTATCGGGCCATGGAGGGATTGGTAGAACTTGTTGCTAAAGGGAGTACCCTTGTTCCTATTAATGTCACTGCACCACCGGATCATGTCATATATCAGTATGTTACCAATGTATGTTACATATGTGGAGTCAGGGTGCATCAGTTAAGGCAGTAAGTCACTCCTTGCTATATCATTATGAACACCGCACGGTTTCCTTTTGTATATGTGCACCCATATTTAAGAGTTCTCATGAACATGGTCGTAATAAGATGTTGAGTCACAAAACATTGCATGTACCTACTCCCTGAACAAGACATATTATTTGTGAATCCACTTTATCACAAATTCTCTTATTTACATACCCTTTTGGAATTAAGTTCTATAATTATGTCCTCGAATTGAGTTATAACTCTAGGATTAATACTTCCCACTTGCTTTCCTAAATTCTAGACAAGGGACTATACATTATAAATTTCTTACAGGATCTATTTTATTTAAATGAACAACATCTGCTCATTTGTGCCTATGCATGCACCATCGTAATGTTTACCTATGTGGTGTCAAGTTCTATGTAAAGCATCCCCGTGTGATCACATATATTTGATAGGTAATTTTATGGTCAGTTTATGATAGCACATCTTAGAGTAATTGTTGAAGGTCTTCAAGGGTTTAGCGTGGGTGTTCGTGTAGAGATTTAGAGTTTAGGAAGGTGAATTGGTTATTCTCACTATTTTCCCCTGAAGATGTTACGTGAATTGATAATGAAGGCGAAATAAGTGTAGTTCACATTAGGCCGCACTATGAGTATGATATTTCCCCATCGTTGTTCTCCATGTATTCTGTGTTTTCATATGTCTATGTCTAAGAATGTAGTTGCAAAACCCCTTGTGCATCAGTTCAGTGGGAATTACTGAAGGTGGAGGTAATGGATAGTTGGCCTATGAAGGGTATCTATTTGTCATCCTTGTTAGGTAAGTTTGTGGGTGGAGGCTATTTCCGCAAATATGTTACGGCGAAGTATGTAAGTATAAGAGGCCACATTGAAGACCAAGAGTGTTGTGGAAATAAAGTATTTTCTCTTGATTGTATAGCAATTGGTTTTGACTTGAAAGGTACCTTCTAGGTGTTATGACTTAAAAATGTGCAGTTCATGTCCAAGTATCTTTATGATAATGTAGTGCTTGTAATGATGATATTAGTATTATTGATATATACATTGTGGTGCTTTGTCTAGTTGTGGATGTGTTGTTAGGATGATTTTGGTGATTTTCTGGCAGGTGGATAGGCCGAGTTACAAAGGAGATGTTGCCGAAATTTCTGAAAATTTTGGGAGTTAGTCAAATTTAGGGACCTGAGGTGGGTGAGAAAAGAGATATATTATGTTAAGCATTTAAGGCAGACTCTACTCCTCATTCGAGGATGAATGATCCTAAGCGGGGGAGAATGTAAGGTCCCGGAAAATTTCACTAAGTAATTTAGGATTTCGTGGTGCCATGTAGGCTAATTATAATATTTTATGTGCTATTAACATGATGGGCATCAATTGGATTTGGTACATAAGTATATAAGTCATATAATAAGTAATGTGGGGTCCAAGGAGGGGCCTAAGTCTAAATCAAATCGGAAAATTTTATAATAAGCTAAAATTCCAAATGAGTTTGCACAAGTCCACATTTTGAACGATCATATCTAAATATATATATATATATATATATAACATTTTATGTGATGAAAAACCTATCATATGAAAGGTCTTCGAATCTAGTTTCCAACGCTTCAAACCGTTAGTAATTTGGACATTCCTACACAAAGTTATGATCAAATTACCAAAGACTGGAAAAATGCGATCCTGTGGAAGTTCTGCGATCGCGAAACCATTATGCGGCCCGCATAATTGATCTGCGACCGTAAATCTGGTCGCAAAATGGACCAGTGTAGCCCAGTTTGGGCACCAGTTCCGCGATGCATTTTGCGACCCACATTCCTGTTTTGCGGTCCATTATGCAATCGCAGACCCGATTTCAGAGGCTTATTTTTCCTATTTTTATAACCCGACCCTATTTTGATAAATAGGCTTAGGGGCTTCATTTGGGGTCATTTTGCTACTGAATTTATAGAGAGTTGAGAGCATATAGAGAGAGAAAGAAGGAGCCTAGCCTCATAATCACCAAAATCTTACTCAAGTTTTCAAGAATCAAGGAAGATAACCATTTGATTGTCCTCCATCCGGGTAAGTCCTTCTTCCAAGATTTCATGTAAGAGGTTAAGGGTTAAAATATATTGTGGGAATTAGAAATAGGCCATGCATGTGGAACTAAGTTGTAGTATGTGATATTAAAGAATTAATTTAGGTAGTTCCTGTTAAAATTGTTTGGGGGAAGAAGGAATTTCCATTTTCAGACCTTGTAGACTACTTCACATGTTAGGTATTTGATGAAATTCCTAAGAGAGTAACACCATGGGTAATCTTCCTAATTAAAAATCGATTCCCGCTATCTACTTATAGATTGTTATTGCTAGAGGTGTTGGCGGATTGTAGAAACTTAAGGAAAAGCTCTTTGAGGTATGTATGGCTAAAACTCCCTCTTCTTAGAAATTGAGCTCCCATGGAGTCCATCCAAATATTGTAAGTCCGAAATTTGATTGATGTAGTACTTATTATTTCAAAAGAATTGGTGTTGCAAGATATATGTGAAAGGTGTATCTCAATATGTTCCATATGCTATTCTTGGTAAATTGAGGATATGTGAAGGATGTGAACTATGTGCTAAAATACCTAGATTTCAAGTCAACTTTAAATTGAGATTGTTATGCCAAACTAAGTGAAATCCTCTATGTATAAAGATGTTTGAAATAAATAAAATGAATTTGGGAAATAGAGTGTGGCCAACGTGCTGAGAACTTGAATTATAATTGTGCCTGGTGATGCCTATGACACGAGAAAATATGAAACAGATTATGAAATGAGTCTTGACTCTACTTTCCATAAATGACTTCAATAATAAAGTGCTCTAAAAGCTTTGTACACAATTTATGCCCATAAGTGGCTGTTCGAGATAATGTTTTGCCTTATAAGTACATCCAATGTGATCCGAGTTGTTACATACTTCGATGTTAAAATTGTATATTGTCGTCACTGGAAAAGAGTAATTCAAGAATAATTGGTGTAATAGCTTGTTTATGACTTTGATGTGTTTTTCTATTGTAGTTTGGTGTATCCCCTCCTTTTTGGAAGAATCCTTTGTGTTTAAAGTTCCATTGCTAATGAACTTGAGGTGTATGATTTCTAAAATATCGTATATGCACATGATTCATGATTTCCTCTAATGTGCACTTGACATCTTGGATTGAATGGCTTGTTGTTGAAATTGATATTGATGTGAAATGTGGGGGAAAAGAGCTCAAATTATAAAATGTGGCCTAGTGCCAAGTATGATGTGATAATTGTGGCCCCAAGTGCCGATGAATTGATATGTGTGATATAAACTTACAAGGAGATAATTGATGGAAAAATGGAAACGTCTTGGTAAGACGGCTTACCCGATCGGGCCGTGATCGGACGCCATGTCGCACACATGGTGGTATTGTGATGATATTGAAACCGGAAAGTGAAAATGAAATTGTGATTGAGGTATACGTCTCAAATTAGACGGCCTAGCCGATCGGGCCGAGATCAGACTCCGCGCAAGAAAGCGGTGGTATTATGAATGATGGTGCAACAGTATGAAATGTCCCAACCTAAAGCTATGGAAATTATGTAAAAGCTATGTGATTCCTTTTATTTGATGATGTGGTGATTGTTTGAAGCTTTTTGTTGAATCCTTATGATTTCTTTGTTCTTGTATGGTTGTTCTTTCTAATAAGATGGTGTTTAGTTATACATACTAGTGCTATTCAACGGCACTAATGTCCCTTTTACCGGGGGCGCTACGTCTTTAAATGGATGTAGGTGGTTTCATAGCAGGCAGTGATGGTCGCAGCTCGTAACGCATTTTCCTTTCAGCTGACATGGTGAGCCCCACTTCATTCAGGGGTCCTATATCAATTATTTATCGTGTACTTTGTATTTTGAGGTATAGCCAAAGCCTTGTTGCCGGAATTTCCATATTACTCTTCATTTGTATTTAGAGGCTCCGTAGACAGGTTGTGGGTGGTGTTTGATAATGGGGAATTGAGTTAGAAATCTTGATATTTGGCAAAGATTTATAAAATATGTAATATTTTGATAATTATGAGTTAAGATGCTAATGAAAATAAAAGGGAAGTTGTTAATGAAATACTTACAAAGTATGATTAATGGAGTTCATCTCCTCTTTATTCATGAATTAGTTTGGGTAGAATGAAACCTAACAGGCTTGCTCAGTCGGGTTTACTCGGTTGAGCGCCGGTCGCGCTCCTCAGTTTTTGGGGCGTGACACCTAATTTCAAGGGTTTGATTTCATAATCCATTTTTAGACCTAGAGAGCTCGGTTTGTGGCGATATTTTGAGAGATTTTCAAGGAAAAGATTGGGGTAAGAAATCCTAACTCGGTATGGTTAAATTACATGAATCTATTGTTAATTTCATCATTTAATTAGTGATTTAAGTTGGAAATTTGAGGAAAATTTGTGAAAACTTCTTAGGCTAAAATTTGGGGATTTGAAAGGCGATGTGAGTTCGGATTTGAGTAATTCTTGTATGATTGGACTCATTATCAAATGGTTATTCAGATTTTGTAAATTTGGTCGGGTTCCAAGATGTGAGTCTGTGTTGACTTTTTATTTCTTTGCAAAGATCATAATTTTATTGTTTGAAATAGTTTTCTATTGTTTATTTTTATATTATGGAGTTGTTTTGGCTAGATTCGAGCCGTTCGGAGATGGATAATCGAGGGAAAGGCCTACTAGCGGGTTGAGTTAGCGTGTGTTTGTTGTTGATTTCGATCATTATGGCTCTAGGTATTTCATGAGTATTAGTGCTTGGATTGGGTCACGTATCGCGGAATAGTTATGTTGGGATATGATCCTTTATGTTAAATTCCTATGTCTTCGTTCTTCTATGTGTGATGGTTTTATAGCATTATGCTTGTGGTAATATCTATTGAGCTTGCAGGGCGGTTCTCTCATTTGTTTCTCTTTCCATCACTGGATACATTCGAGTTATTACCTGCTTGGTGCACGGATTGTATGGTATGTGGCTCAAGGTGGTATTGGTGTGGCATGTCAGTCGGATAACTTGTACTACATTAGATGAGGCTCTGGGACCTGGAATGAGTGCTATCGGATTTGATTAAGGTACATTTGGAAGAATAACTTCTATTGTCAGCTTACAATTGTCTATGGTTCTTGTTGGGCGAGAGAGAGCTCTACGACTTGTTGATCTGATGAGTGGTTATGAGTTTTTTGTGTTTTTTTTATCATTGGCATTGTACAAAGGTTTAGAACAAGGTTTTATTCGATATGAGATTCGCTACCGGTACCGAGTTTGTTTTTGGGCAGCTATTATGGTCAGAAGTTATTGCTATGAGTACCTGAGTTATGAAGTATATCGTGTGATTACACCTTGGGGTATGGTTATGGCTTGATACAGCTTGTTCAGAATTATACAATATGTAGTTGCAAGATTCCAGTTTTGTAATGAATTTCGGATGTTGGAAATTAGGTTGTAAGGTTTACGGACTAAGGTTGAAGTAAGTATGTTTAGTTATGTTATTTTGTCAGGATTACATGGATTGGGGTGATGGGTGATCACTCATGGGTATGTGCATGCTGAGTATACACAGTGATTTTGGTGGCTTTGGAACGACTTTTGGCACGTTCGAGGATGAACGTATGTTTAAGTGGGGGAGAATATAACACCCGACCGATCATTTTGAGCATTTTCACTTTATTCAGGGGTTTGAGGTCTTTAGTAGCTTCATATGGTATATTATGACTTGGGTGTATCGTCGGTTTTGGTTTTTGGGTAATTCGGGAGAATGATTCTTAGATAGGAAGTTTTAAATTATAAGAGCTAACCATGTTTAACTTTTGAGTATTTGAACTCGGATCGGAGTTTTGATGGTTCCAGTAGATCCAATTTGTAATTTTTGACTTAGACGCATGCCCGGATTTCCATTTGGATATTTTTAGAAGTTTTTATTATAATTGGCGAAAGTTGGCATTTTGAAGGCTTGAAAAGTTCAAAAGTTTGACTAGGAGTTGACTTTGATGATATTGTGTTTGAATAGTTGTTCTAGGAGTTATAATATGTTCTTTAAGTCATTTGTCACTTGTGTGAAAAAATTGATGTCATTCCGGATTGAGTTGATATAATTTGGCACGAGTTTTCAGAAGTTGAAAGTTCAAAAGCTCATTAAGTTTGATTGGAGGTATGACTCGTAGTTTTTATGTTGTTGTGGGTAGTTTGAGGCCTTGAGTAGGTTAGTTCTATGTTTTTGGACTTGTTTGTATGTTCGGACGAGGTTTGGAGGGGCTCAGGTGATTTTGGACAGGTTTCGAACCATTTTGAGTCATATTGGTGATGGCTGGTTTGGCAGGGGTGTAGTGTCATCGCACCTGCGGAATTGTTCGGTGCAGGTGCGAAGCTAAAAATGTGGATGAGGATTAGCAAAATCGAAAGGCCAAGTTAGGGCATGATGTCGCAAATGTGGAGGATCTAGCGCAGCTATGGGGGCGCAGATGCGGGCGTTGTTGCGCTGGAGCGGGAAGGCAGGTTGGCGAAGTGCTTCACAGAAGTGGAAGATACAACGCACCTATGATGTCGCATATGCAGGAAGTTGTCCGCAGATGCGAGAGGTTGGAATATTAGTGGTCCCCTCAAAAGCGGGATTTTTGTCACAAAAGCGACGCCGTAGAAGAGGTTGTTTGTTTGCACATGCGAAAAGGCTGGAATATTTCTATTTATTCGAAGGGTTTGTTGATTTTATGACATTTTGAGTTATGGAGCTTTGATTTGGTTGACTTTAGAGAGGATTTTCACCACATGGATTAGGTAAGTACTTTTGACTTGGTTTTGATTATATTACAAGATTCCATCTTCAATTTTGGCTTTTGATTTACGATTTCAAAAGAGAAATTGGGAATTTTTGTCTACACTTTTATAAAGTAAACTATTGAGTTTTGAACATCAATCGGAGTTGGATTTGAGTGAAATTAATATGGTTGTACTCGTATTTGAATGTATTGTTTCAAATTGTGAGTTTTGTCAGGTTCCGAGGTGCGGGCCTGGGTTGACCTTTGGTTGTATTTGATTAAAGATTCGACTTTTTTTGTTTGGGTTTGTTTCCTATGGCATTATTTGATGTGTTTGAGTTGCTTTTGGCTAGTTTTGAGCCGTTCGGAGTTTGATTCACGCGGGATGGCATTTGTAGAGTATTATTTGGCTTCATCGGTATCTAATTTGGCTTTCTTAAGGTAAGTATCTTACCTAAACTTGGTTGAGGCACTATTTGTATGAGTTATTTGTGATAGCTACGTGCTATGAGTGCACATATATGTGGGGATTGAGTTCATGTGTGAGCACCGGTGTGTTTATTCATGCTCGGGGTATTGCTTAAGCTATTATATGCCTTGAATTGATTGTTATGCTTACAACAATGATGTTTCTCATATTTGAAACCTTGTTGTAAACTATTTGATCCATATTTGAGGTTCATAGAGGCTAATTCCCTAAATGAACTTGATAATTGCTATTTCTGTAATGAAATTGCCGAATTGAACTATGATAACACACTTTGCACATGCATATACTTTAGCATGTCATTAATACTAGTACATGAGCATGAAATTAGATATTTACTCATTCTATACATGTATTCTTGTATACTTCTTTTTATGTGATATGATTTTGACTGGATGCATGTGACCATGTCGGGCAGATTGTTTTATTATGCATATGACCACGCTGCGCGAGTTGTGTTGTTATGTATGTGACCACGCTGGGCGGATTTTGTTGTTATGCATGTGACCATGCCAAGCCGATTATGATATTGAGCATTTGACGACACCGGGCTGATAGCACGTTAAATTGGTCATGCTTGCATGTGGATATGGATCCATCCCCCTAGGGTCACCTTCTCATATGCCTTCTTGATGGTGTACTCGTGGATTGAGAAACTGACGGATTTCTAGTTGGTTTGGTGCAGTTACTAAAATTCTGATGTGGGCTTGAGAGCCTAGATCTTATCTTTATTTTTGGATCGGGTTGCGCGCCGCAATGGATTGATATGTGGTTATTGCATTTCATCTTTACTTGTAATTTCTTTTGTTGTTTACCTTATCTATTTTCATATCTTCCTTATATGCTAAATTGTTGACTGAGAAGAAAACTAAGAGCACCAAGATGTATTTATCTGTGATCAAATTTTTGTTCTATACTTGTTGGACATTATGAACTTGCACAGTTAATTGGCGAGTATTATTTATAATTCTTGATTCTCTTACCTCCTCGATGTTAGTTACGATACTTATTAAGTACATGGGGTCGGTTGTACTCATGCTACACTTCTATACCTTGCGTGCAGATCTTGGAGCTGAGATGCTATGGATGATAGGAGACAGAAGCTGGCACTGAAGACGTACATGCGATCCGGGTATGTCTACCATTTGTCCTTGGTAACTTTAGATTTGAATTCTATTGATGTACATTCCAAACATATGTTGTAATTATTTCATATCAGTTTTATAAATTCTAAATCGTAATGGCTTGTGACTTATACTACCAGTCCTTATGTTGATTTATAGAGATTCAGTTAATTCACATATTCATTCATATATTCTTTTTGAATTGAGTTTACTGTTATATGGCTTACCTAGCCGATTGGGTTGGGTGTCATCACGACTAGTTGGATTTTGGATTGTGACATAGGGTGTGCTTTCTATGGCATCAGACACTTATCAGGCTACGAGAAGGAGATTAGACCCCTATCACTAACACTCTAGAGGAGATGGTGCAAAGATATCCTGCCCCATGAGTGTTACCATTTGGCATGGTTTAGCCTATTGTTGTTGTGCGATAAGGTTAGGACCACTATGTCTGATGATGAGCTTAAGATGATGGATAAGTTTTAGAAGTTGCACTCTCCTCTTTTCAGTGGGTTGCCCTTAGAGGATGCTTAGGAGTTCTTAGATCGGTGTTATGAGATCTTGCCGCAATTTGGGATTTGTTAACTCCAATGGAGTTGATTTCACTATCTTCTGCATTCAGCCAAGAGGTGGTGGCATACATATGAGATAGGCATGCCAGTAGGGTCACCTCCTCTTACTGGGGCTCAGTTTTCACAGCTCTTCTTGGAGAAGTTCATCCCACTCATTTAGAGAGATGATCTGCGTAGCCAATTCGAGCGCCTTCAACAAGGTGGTATGACATTCACCCAGTATGAGATGATGTCTGTTGATTTATCTCGCCATACAGCTATCCTGATCCCTACTACGAGAGATAAGGTGTAGAGGTGCATATAGAAGCTTTCTTATAGTATTAGACTTCATATGGCTAGAGAGGCCGAGATTAGGTATCATTCACTCAAGTAGTAAAGATTGCTAGGAGGATTGAGCGAATTCATCGCCGGGGGAGAGGAGATGAGTGAAAAGAGGCCTAATATTTTTTGTTATTTCAGTAATGCCTCGTCTGGAGGTCCAAGGCGTTTTCGCATAGGCCATGCTATCAGACAAGTTCAGCCAGCCCTCCAAGTTTCTCATAGTACCTTAAGCAGCCATGGTACTTTTAGTTCCCGGCCAAGACAGTCATCATTCAGTGCACCTCTGATATGCAGTTACTATGGTGGTCATTCGGGTCATCAATGACATCTTCAGGTTCAACAACCACGTCACTAGAGGGTTTGCTATGTGTGTGGAATTGCGGCATGTCGTGAGGTTTTGTCCCATGCCGCAGAGTGGTAAGCCACAAAAAGGTACTCATTCTATGGTCCCGGTACTAGTAGTCACACCACCGCCCAGCCAGTTAGAGGTGGGAGTCAGCCAGCTAGAGGTGGAGGTCATCCAGATAGATGTCGTCCTGAGAGGAAGAACAAGTTGGTGAGATTCAACCCCATTGTTTTGTGTTTTTAAGTGTTCTTCAATTTTTGTAGTTAATTATTTGCTACATTTCTATCTTTCTACTTTTTTATTTGTATTCTTATTATTTGGCTCCAACACTTTGTATAAGATTATAGATAAGATGTGGACAAGATTAGATCCACATACGAATGCATTTTCCTCTCTATAATAGCACCGTATCATATAACAAATAAAAAAAATCATGTGTAGATTTATCCATAATGATATTTGAGTTTGTGGCTCTCTTTGCAGTAGCGCAAGTAGTTATTTCGTTAAAATCTACAGTACTAATCTTGTGACAGTCTTTATGGCTGCCAAGCTGCTAATTGAGCACTAAGGACCCTAAATATCATCGTAAAGCCAAACACATTGACATTAAATTTAAATTTTGTAAAAGACATGTTACATACAAAGAAGTAAGCATAAAGTGTATTTGCATAAAATAGTTGCAGATCTATTGACTTAGCCGGTTCCTAGAGATGCACATTTTTGTTCATGCAGGGTCTTAAGGACTACGTGGGCTTTAATATTGAGTCATTAGTTTGCTTATTTATTTTTCCCAATATTCATGTTTATTATTTTTCAAAAATTAAAATAAGTTTAATTTTCATGCACTTATTATTTGAATGTTTATGTACATTCTCATTTATAATCATTGTTACTCATTCATATTGTAGAATAGTTTGGATGTATTCTTTTAATATTATTAAAAGGTATATCGGGTAGATAGAGGTAAATTTTCATACACAGGTGACTACCTTCATCAATTTAGTATTGATGAAGAGATGGGACGAGATATTAAGCAAACTATCATACAGATATTTGTGAGCAAGTGGCTTAAAATTTTTACCTTCGCACACGGAATAACAAAGGTCATTTAGTATTTTTGGTCGAAATAAGTTGTTTACCGTGAAAATGGTAATAACAATTAAATGTGATTTTGTGGTTCTAAAAACACGTAATCTATTTTTATGCTAGTTATTAAGCAACGGATGTTAGGTAAAAGGTTAGAAATCAAGATTACACCTTAGAAACGGTATGACAATCGAGCCGAACAGTTGGAGATTGGGGCCTCGAGCCGTCGATTATAATGCCTCGAGGTCGAGTCGGGTAACCGGCTTAGAGCGATCGAGGGGTGATTAACAGTTATGAGAGCTAAAGATGGTGGCTCTTTATGATCAATGATAAGCAATAAGTGATTGAACAATAAATAGAACGCAATAAATACAAGCAATAGATGAAGCAATGAGATCAAGAAAATATGTTAGAGAGCAGAGAGAATGTTCTTGTGTATTTAGTATTGAGCAACAGGTGTTTACAAAATGACAAGGATCCCCTTTATATATGAGGAGGAATCCCAACATAGTACAGATGCATTGATTACAAAGATATAGGGCTGGTACAGCCACTTAATGTCTTGATTTATTTTTTGGACTAGTCTGCTAGGGCTTGTCAGCTAGATGCACGCACCTTGGAAACTTCACCATGATCCACCGAGACTACTAATTTACATTGCCTCGAGGTCGGTCGTCATTTATGCTACCTCGAAGTCGATCACCGAGAACCATCGGAGTCGATCACTGAAAATCCTCGAGATGCCTTGATGATCGTAAAATCGAACAGTCGATTTCTACCGTATACAAATAGTCCCCGCGTTTCCTAGAGAAAAGTGATAGGAAATGATTTTGAACTCCTACTCCTTAAGCATCATCATCATGACGTCAGCCCATCAGAGCATTAAATGCCATAACTCAAAAGCCGCACAATGGTCGCCGTCAAATGCGACTATCGAGAAGCCCACGAACCGCTATTGGTTCGTCCTTTCCGTTGCCCACATGGCTTCTATAAATGCATCAGTCGTTTGATAGTTCACACTTTTACAACATCTTCAAGTTTTCAAAGCCAAATCCATCTCCTTTCACATTCTTTCTTCTTTCGTTCTTGATTCTCTGCCTATTTTCTCGCTTTCACCATCATGGCTAGAACTTTCAAGACAATTCCTCGGAAAGACGAGGCTACCTATTCAACTCGAACATCTAAAGGAAAGCCCAAAGTGATACCCACCATTGAACAGTGTACCCCCACCGAATTCAACACGATGAAGGATTTTTCCGTCGACAGATCCTCATCTACACAGGGCCGATGCGAACACGAGTCCCAGTATATTAGCATCGTGACCGACATAGGGAAACTGAAGGAAGACTGCCGATGGAGGGAGGCAGTGCTGGTTGAGATCCCCTGTTCTAACGAGAGCATAACGGACCACAAGGTTGGCTTCCTTTATCTGTAGACATACCCATTCACTTTGGGTCCGGTCGATTCTTCGAACTTTTCTTCCCCGGCGATAGATCCTGTCATTCTCGACTTCTACGACAAGTACCGAGTGACGCTCATCCAAATCTATCAATCTTTCTGGAGCATAGTCTACATACTCCACCATTTCTCCAACAAGGTCGAGGGTGCGACCTTTACCCTCGACCATTTGATTAGATTGTACAGCCCTCAATTTTACCGAGCTTTGATTAAGCTTCACCATCGGTCTAAAAAGCCATTTTCTCGAGCATCGATGAGGACAAAGATCGAGGTGGATGAGCAGGTTTGTCCGAGTGAGGACCTCAGACATCATCCCCGCTGAAAGAATGCCCTTCCCGGAGGAGTGGAACATGCAGCGTAAGTACCTCTCCTTCGAACATGCTTTATGTTCTTCTTACTTTTCTCCTGAAAAATGATTTCTTCTTTGTTTGTGCAGCTACTGTTTGGTATCCTGAAGTGGTTCAGGATCTGTTGGGATGGATTAGGCAATTGGATACCTCGTTTCCGTATCTCGTGCGGTCTTGGCCCGACCAGGCTAAAACACGGTAGGTGGCCAAGAATCATGGTAAAGTCCTTCTTGCCACCTATATCTTATTTTTATGCTTCTCCCCCATATCCTTTGTGCTGATAAATTTTGGCCACTATGTTTGCGCAGGCCTTGGCAATGGAGTGCAAATGAGACCGCCTCCCGATGGTGAGGTGGAGACTTCGGAGCCTGTTAAGGGCAAGAAGAGGAATAATAAGGCGGTTGTTGATTCTCCTGCAGCAAAGAAACCTAAATCACGCAGGCCTCAAACTGCTACCAGGACCTCGGCTTCAGCTTTCGGAGCAAGTCCTAGTACTGGGGATGAAGACGATGATGAGGACAAGTACAGTTTGGTACAAATAATGAGGTCGGGTGCGGATATCTCACAAGTGTCCCTACTAGAGGCCGTGAATCGGGAACGGTCGATTAAGATCGATCCCGTGTGGTGGAGACCCTCGAGGAGGGTGCGAACGGGGTCCCTGAGCCCCTGGTCGGATGTGGCGCAGTTCCAACTGGGGAGACCGTTGCTGCTGGTTCCAAAGGGTCTAGAGCCGAAGCTTTTCGGGGCAGGATTTGCCCCTTGGTGACATCGATGCCTTGGGTGGCCTTAATTTGAGTCCTCAGTTCTCATCCGGGGAGTTAAAGGACGCTTAGGACCCAAATGTTGCTAACGTGGGGGGTCCTCTCAAGGGGGAAGGTGCACTTCATAACTTCCTTGATGACGTTGATGATGTCATCGAGGACATCGATCTCGATGCTCCCAGCGCTATCGAGGTAGAGGAGAAGTTCCAGCGGCAGGTGATAGCTGTTCATGTATACTTTTTTAGTCCCAAGCATTTTTCCTATTTTTTCTGACTCTTCTATTTCGTTGTAATCTAAGGAGATGTGTGATCACGCCTTCTCTAGGCTTCAAGATGAGCTTTCATGCCGTGGAAAGGAGCTCGAAAAGCTCACCTCGGGACTACAGGAGTCGGAGGCTTCCTCTGCCCGAAAGGAGAAGGAGTTAAGCGAGCTTTGGGCTACTTTGGAGGGAGTGCTTCGAGAAAAGGCTGATCTTGCTGAGCAGGAACAATTCATAAATCCATTCATCGTTCTCATAATTCAATGTTTACTAACATATCTTTCCCTTTTCAGATCGGGCAGAAGAATATGGAGATCCTTGAGCTGAGGAAGCGAAATGAGGTAGTGACCTTGAAATTGGCATCGACCCAGGGTCTTCTCCAAAATGCTCGAAAAGAGATTGTTGCGCTATCTGCGACCAAGTCCGAGGTCGAAGAAAAAGTCACTACTTATCTGAAAGACGCCGCCACTGCGAATCAAATAGCCCAAAATATATCGGTGGAGGCCGAGCAAAAACTGATTCGGACCGTGGCTCACACTAGTGCAAAGGCGAGGAGGCAAGCCTTAGAGGAAGCCAGTGCTAAAGGTGTCGATCTCTCAGCTGAGATCAAGGAGGCCCGAGAGTCAGAAGAAGAATTGGCGCTCTTAGTCACTTTGGATGAAGGTCTCAGAGATGGTTCGGAGGGTAGTGGCGATGAAGAGAAGGCCTGCGTCGCCTTTGCTTCTCTTTTTTCTTTTTGTATACGTATTTCCGGGGAGACAGGTCTAGTAAAGATGCCCCTTGTAAATATATTTTTTGGAAATGCAAGAAAATCTTTCTGCTTCAAATCATTTAATTCTTTATATTCCAGCGTTCATGCGGAGTTAGCCTTCAAATTTTGATCTTGTCTCTTTGGATTCCATACTTGGAGTAATCGGGGCCCTCGGGATTGGCCACCATCTCGATATTGGGTTGATAGCTTCTTTAGAGCCGATGCTTGTAATGACAGAAATCCTTGGGGTCTCGATATTTCCCAAGCACCGCATGACAGTATTATTCATGCGACACGGTAGTGGGCTCCTCGGGGTAGTCCCACCAGTACATTTCCAAAAAGTGGTGTTGTCACAGTCAGACCTAATTGGTCTTTTGGATAGGCGAATAGTCGCTTCTTGCCTCTATATATGTATTCGCTCATTTCTCAACTAGAGATTCTGCTATTCTGGTTAATCATCCCTCTCATAGAACTTTTGTTCTTTGCGCTAGTTCTCTCATTGTTTCAACTCAAAGCCTTTCCCCAATTCTTCATCCTCCTCTTTCTATTTTACCGTAGCCATGGCTGCTACATCGACATATGCCCATCAAGGAGAAGGGGGTTCTGTCTTTGTTCCATGTTCGGTCGGTGGTACACCATAGGTATCCAGTATGCGGGCCTCGAGGTGCTTTGTCTCGAGGAGAGACTTTACATTGGAGAGACCTCCCAACGTTCAAGGGCATCGGGAGAATGTATCGAGGTTCATCTCCTCAATAAGGGAGGAACACCTCGAGATGATTAGGAAAGACTGTGAATGGGGAGAAGGAGTGGTACTGCAGGTACCTTCCCTGGAGGAGAGCATCATGACCCATATCGAGGGGTTTTTTAGAGTGTATACGTATCCTTTTACATTGGGTCCCCCCTCGTGCTAGAATTCTATAGGAGGTATCGGATTACCCTGGCGTAGGCTCACCATCCCTTTGGAAGATAGTGTTGATGATAAGGTACTTTGCGGATAAGGCTGGTCTTGAATTCACCCTTAGCCATCTCGTTAGGTTATATCGGCCTCTACACTACCGGGGCTTGATTACTCTGCGGTATCGATCCGCCCGGTCCCCTGCCGTTAACGATGAAGAGGACGAGGACCGAGGGTGGATGAGCCGGTTTGTTCGAGCACAGACAGTCGATATTATCCTTGGAGAGTTTTTGCCATTTCCTGAGAAATGAAATTTCACATGTAAGTGGTATACTTGTATTTTTATCTCTTTGTCCATAGTGGAGGCGGGCTCCGTAAAGGCATCTTTTCATTTCATTCTTTTTTAGCGACTCCTTGGTTGCCGAACGAGGTCCCTGATCTGGATGAATAGCCTCGCAAGCTGGAAGCTTGCTTGACCTATGATGAGCACAAATGGTAAGACCTCTCCAAGGGGAGATGGGAGGAAAAACATCACGGTAGGCATTTTTGGTGCTTGTTTCCTCAGAAAGGTACTTTATTTTTAGCGCACTAACTCTACCGCCACAGGTGTTGGAGGTTTTTCCGAGATGAGGTCGTGCCCCCTAGGGGAGGAGAAGAGATTGCCAACCTCGGGGCCGAAGATTGATCATAAACGTAAGGAATCCTCGATGTGTGGGGATGCTTGTAGTGGGGCGAGTCCTCCTCTGAGGTTCAAAAGAAATGAGTCGGCCGAACTTCCGGCTTCAAAGGCTTCTATTTTCGAAAAAACATTTCATGTTCCCGTCGAAGGTACTTCGAGGGACGAGGGTCATCCGGCGCCTTCCTCTTTTCCTACCCAAGGCACTTCGGGGGAAACTAAGCCATCGGACGTAGGCTCGACCTTTGGCGAGGCTCAGCGACTTAGCTTTTGGTAAGCTTTGGTAGCCAGTATAGGCTTCTTTCGGTTTTGCGCCCTCCCTTTCTTATTGAGTTTGCAGGCCTTTGACAAGCTAAAGTTTGAGCTGCTTCGCTGTGAGGCCAGGATGCGGAAAGCTTTAGATAGGGAGAAATCCCTTAGGCTCTTTTGTACGAAAAAGGAAGGTGAGCTGGTACACCTGCGGTGCGAGGCGGATCGAAGTCGGAACTATGAAAGTCGTTTCGAAAGACAGGTAACCTGCATTTTGTGTTGATGTATGCTCCCCCTTCCAATTTCGGAGATTAATATTTCGATACTTCAGTTGGAGAGCAAAACTGAGGAGCTGGAACGACTTTGGGGCAAAGTTGGCCAGGTCAAACGTGAGTTTAACGAGTTGAAAGCTCAGCTAGATGCCCAAGTTACGACTAACGAGGGTGTTTTAGCTAAGGCTTTTGCCCTCGAGGTGCAAATCCGGAACGCTCGTGCAAATGATTCTGTCTGAGCAAATATGATCACAAGGCTCGAGTCTGATCTTTTGAAGGCGAAGGCCGAGGTTGTGGATGCCCGGGCTGAGGCTGTAATGAGTCGCGCTAAGGCTGAACAGAAAGTGGCGGTCTATTTGAAGGGCGCTGCTGATGCTAGAGCTGAGCTGAGGAAGGCTCTTGACCGTGAGAGGGGTAATAAAGAGTACGCGAGGTGTAAATCTCGGAGGGAAACTCTCGAGGAAATTCATGCCAGGGGCTTTGACCTCTCGGGAGAGATAAAGCAGGCGAAGGTGGAAGAATACGATGCTAAATTCCTTCTATCCGATGCCGAGGATAGCGAGGATGGCGCCGATGGGCCATAGTCCCCAAGGGGGACGTAGATTTCCTTTTTTGTTTCTGTATATAGTACTTTCAAAGTACGTTGTAAATGGGCTTGTATTTTCTCGCGTGTATGTATAAAGAGGAAACCTCGCAGTTTTGTTTCTCCTGCATTTCTTGTTGCCCTGATTTTAGCCAGATGAACTAGTCTATGAGTTAAAATGAATCCTTAGATTCGTGGTATTGACCTGGGCCTCATTAGGTTGGCCCATAGGCTCTTACGCGCTTGGTCGATGTGACCTTTTAGTATAAGCCGGTGTTCGCGCTCTTATGTTTGTTCTCTTAGGCATGTTTGGTCAACTGTTTTGGGTACATTCTCTGAGTCGGGTATCGACTCGAGCTCATTCGACCCTCAAGCTTTCGAATTTCAAGCTGGCTCTTAGGCTCTTATGCATTGGGTCTGTACGACCTTTTGTGTGAGCTGGCGACAGTGGCTCTTACGCTTTGGGTTGATACGACCTTTTATGTGCACTAGCGACAGTGGCTCTTACTCTTTGGGTCGATGCAACCTTTAATATAGGATTTATTTTTCCCTCGATAAGGACTTTTGAAGTAATGTTTGCCTGACTCTTCGACGGTTTGTAAAAACCTTGATTTTGAGTCGTTATATGGCGATAATCGAGCACCTCGAGAGGTTTGGCTCGGTGGCTGAGTATCTCGAAACCTGTATTTAGGAGCTGACATGGTTGAAGCTCTTTTGCCTATGTCGAGGGTAGCATGTTTAGCCGGTTCTTTTTGAAGTATATTCAAAGTAATTGAAGGCCTGTGATTTTATAACGACGGTCGGGCATCCCCGAGTTGCATTAGTTTGGCTGGTACAGCCTTGTGACCATAGTCATTTGTGTTTTATTGGAGCCTTTCAGTCCCGAGTGAAGTAGTCTCAGCATCTATATCGAGGGCATACCTTTTTAGGGGTCTTATAAGTTCGGTATATAGCGTTAACTTTGAGATCGGGTTTATACCTTTAGTAAGGTCTTACAAGTTTTACATGCCTTTGAGGTCTTATAGTTTTGGATACTTGGTACAAGTATGGTTCATGCCTTGCTTGAGGTCTTACAGATATTGTCACTTGGTACAAGTGTGGTTCATGCCTTTCTCGAGGTCTCACAGGTATTGTTGTTACCTTATATAGGTCTTACGAGACCGAGGCTACCCGTATGTGGTCTTAAGGCCTCGGGTTTTGATAAGTTGATGGAGATGGTGATCGACGGCAGTCCCCAAGTCGTCGAGGATTTTTCGGCTCGGGATCCACTACTTGTAAACTTGGTATTTCCTCATTGAGGGCTTACGATTTTGGAGTTTCCGACCCGGAGGTCATATGGCCTTGCATTTTCGATGCTAGTCTTCGGGTGTTCGAGACGTTTTTGGCTTTGAAGCTATTTTGTGATCTTGTTGTCGCCTCATTGAGGGCTTACGAGTTTGAAGCTTAGACCCGGGGGTCGTACTGTTTCGAGTTGTTGACGCTAGTCCCTGAGTATTCGGGACGTTTTTGACAGAGGAGCCGTTTTTGCAAAAATATCGAGTTTCTTTTGAAGCGTGAAATACTTTGATGGAAAGTATTCTTCGATTACTTGGTACAAGTATACATGTTTTCGCTGTCAGGGTCCTGGCTATTCTATACAGACACAGTCCGTTCGACCATTTGGCCTGGTACATCATTTTCCTATCGAGACCCCATTTGGTGTATCTTGGCTTCTCCGAGTAGGTGACCTTCTGGGGGGATGCCCCCCAGTATTCAAGGTTGATTGCAAAGGAAGCCTTGAATACTTATTGAGTCTTCCTTAGGTAGCATATGGATATTGCCTCGTTAAAAACCTTGCCGTTAAAACCCTTTTCAGGATAAAAACTCGGTCAAAGGAAAAGAGTGCAACGTGCACTTTAAAACTTTAAGGTCTTCGAGCTGGATTAGCGCTTTGACTGTGTCAGTCGGATACCTGTATAAAGGTTAGTATGAGGTGTAAATAAAAAGGGAGATGGTTATACCTTAGTGACGATGGCGTTTTGCCTCGGTAAGCCTCCAGTATTTGCACTGAGGACACGGTATGGCCCTTTTTTGTTCATTCGAGTACAGCTGAGAACATGCCTCGTGGTTACTATTCCATTATTTGTTTATCCTTCAGCACCTTTGACGGTGGAGATATTGGTGTTTTGGGTTGTGCCGACCACATTGACTGGTATGGCGGTTTTCCCTTTCGTTGTTTTGTTCGCCGTGTTGAGTCCGTCGAGGACTTTGAAAGGCGATCATAATTTGGTCAAGCAATCCGAGCTGCTCTGTCACCTTTGATCTGATAATATTGGCCGAGCTACCTGGACCCACAAGTACATGTTTAATTTGAAATGTGTTCACAAGAAAAGAAGTTACCAGTGTGCCATTATGGGGCTGGGATAGAACCTCAAGTTTGCTTTTCCCTGTCGAGGGATGTTTTTGTTCTCCTGGTCGTGGGTTCCTGTAGGGCATTGACACCTCAAAAGATCGTATGGATGACGTGTTGCGGCTTATCTGCTTTGCTCTTTTTGGTCGCCTCTCTTTCCCGGAACTGATTTTTGGCCCGGTCGCTAAGGAATTCCCGGAGGTGACCTTTGCTGAGTAATCGAGCCACTTCTTCCCAGAGTTGTCGGCAATCTTCGGTCTTGTGCCCATGCGTGTTGTGAAATTCATATGCTAAATTATGGTTCCTTTGTGAAGGGTCTGATTGTGCAGGCCTTGGTCACCTGGTGTCTCTGATTTTATTGATGTCAAACACGATGTCTGATATATCGACGTTGAAGTTGTATTCCGACAAGCGAGGTTCCTCCGTCGGCCATGTGTACCTGTCAAACCCAGCTCTGCTGACAAGTCCCCGAGGATTCTGGACTTGGTCCATCCTTCGAACATTGCGGGGTATGTTGCGCCTCGGGGCGTTGCCTCTATCTTCAGTATATGGTTGGTATCTTTCCTTGTTTGGCTTTGGCTCTTTTGCCAGAAGCCTGCTTGGTTATACCGAGCCCAGAGGGCTCCTAGTTGGTCGTCTTCGACCCTGATCTTTGATGACGTCCGACCAGGTCACGATGGGATACTTGACTAGGTTCTGTTTCAGCTGCTTTAAAGCCACTGAGCTTCGTTCATTCAGACCTTGAGTGAAAGCATGCACTTCCCAGTTGTCGAAGACTGGTGGTAGTTCCATTCGTTCCATTTGAAAGCGAGATATGAACTCTCGCAGTATCTCATTCTTCCTCTGCTTGATCTTGAAGACGTCGGATTTTCGTGTAGCTACTTTAATGGCACCGACATGTGCCTTAATGAAAGAATCTGCCAGCATGACAAATGAGTCTATGGAGTTAGGAGCTAGGTTGTGATACCACATCATGGCCCCTTTAGAGAGTGTTTTTCCAAACTTCTTTAGCAACGCGGACTCGATTTCGTCGTCCTTTAGATTGTTGCCCTTCACTACGCAAGTGTAGGCGGTGACGTGCTCGTTGGGATCTGAGGTTCCGTAGTACTTCGGAAGCTCAGGCATTCTGAACTTCTTTGGAATGGGTTTTGGGGCCGCTTCCTACGGGAACGCCTTCTGTACAAACTTCTTCGAATCCACACCTTTCAGGATCGGGGGTGCGCCCGGAATTTGGTCGACCTTGGAGTTGTAGGTCTCGACCTTCTTGTCATTGGCTTCTATCTTCTTCTCGCCCAATTCGATCCTCCTCGTGAGGTCCTCGAGCATCTTTATGATGGCGGGGTCGGCTGCCGACCCGTTGTTGTTTGATCTCTCTGGTACCTGCTCGACTGGGGGAGTCGTCCCCGGTGCTACCGTGCTGGGAGTTTTCTGGTGACTTTTCAGCTAAGCAATAGCTAGCTGTTGTGTCTGCAACATTTCAAAAATAACGTAAAGGCTAACCTCTCGTTCTTCCCTAGCTGGGGTTTTTTGAGCTTCTTGTTGGTCTCCTTGGTGCGCGCTCCTGTTAGTGTGGGAGCTTATATCGACGTGTTGGGCATCGCGTGAAACCGCATCCATGGGAATTGGTTCTGGTGCGTTCTCAGGGTTTCGCGGTGGTACACCAACACCTGAAACATCCACGCCATTCTTTCCCTGGTTCTCAAGATTGTTGTTTACTGAGTCAGACATTTTGACCTGAAATCAAAGATCTTGGCCAAGAAAAAGTGTGAAAGATAACTTGTGTTGTGTAGTAAAACTAGCAAGAAAATAATCACTATTTTTTTTAGCCCCATGGTAGGCGACAAAATGTTTACCGTGAAATTGGTAATAACAATTAAATTTGATTTTGTGGTTCTAAAAATACGTTATCTATTTTTATGCTAGTTGTTAAGCAACGGATGCTAGGTAAAAGGATAGAAATCAAGATTACAGCTTAGAAACGGTATGACAATAGAGCCGAACAGTTGGAGATCGGGGCCTCGATCCGTTGATTATAATGCCTCGAGGTCGAGTCGGGTAACCGTCTTAGAGCGATCGAGGGGGGATTAACAGTTATGAGAGCTAAAGACGGTGGCTCTTTATGATCAATGATAAGCAATAAGTGATGAACAATAAATAGAACGCAATAAATACAAGCAATAAATAAAGCAATGAGATCAAGAAAATATGTTAGAGAGTAGAGAGAATGTTCTTGTGTATTTAGTATTGAGCAACAGGTGTTTACAAAATGACAAGGATCCCCTTTATATATGAGGAGGAATCCCAACATAGTACAGATGCATTGATTATAAAGATATGGGGCTGGTATAGCCATTTAATGTCTTGATTCGTTTTTTGGACTAGTTCGCTAGGCCTTGTAAACTAGATGCATGCGCCTTGGAAACTTCACCTTGATCCACCGAGACCGCTAATTTACATTGCCTCAAGGCCGGTCATCATTTACGCTACCTCGAAGTCGATCACCGAGAACCCTCGGAGTCGATCACTGAAAATCCTCGAGATGCCTTGATGATCGTAAAATTGAACCATCGATTTCTACCGTATATCTAAGCTTCATCTAATCTACCTTTAAAGGCTAGGCATGAGTTTACATTTATTTTCTAAACTAGTCGCAGTAAGCTCGTACTGAGCCCGGGCCCACATCTAAGGCCGAAAAGTAATATATATGATTAAAAAGAATAATATGCATTATGTTTTTAATTTTTTTACCAAATATGTTATTTCTCCTAATAAAAAACAATCCTGTGTACTCAAATTATAATCAAGACAAATTTCAAATCCACCGGCATATTTTCAGTCTTGTATTCCTTGTGAATCCCGAATTGATATACCATATGTCATATTTAAGAGATTTGCTTAGAACTCGTATCAACGCAACAAAGAAACAAATTTAATTCTCTTATGTTTGAACTCACATGGCTTTAGTTTGCTGATTGCTACCTTTAAAAATGCAAGGTTCTATTTTTATTTAGAGGTAAGATTAACGTGGACATCTAGCGGACATAATCAATATAAATCTGGGGGTTCATATTTTTACTTAAAGGTAACAATATCCCTTGTATTTATGATTAAATATCTTGTTGATGTTGTGTAGATCTTCACTTTTGGACATTTGTTCCTTTGCTACATATTGTAGGATTGACAAATGAGTCAGTTTTAGTTTAAGCTCCAAAAAATTAAAATCTAACGATAATGATAATAATTATATAATTTTTTTTTAAAAAATCTTCTCATAATTTATAGAGCATAAGTTGTCCTCAAATCAATATATATATAAGCCTTTGAAATTTAAAATATATTTTTCTTTGAAAAGTTTAAGTTCATATTTTTACTTAAAGGTAACAATATCCCATATGTTTATAATTAAATATCTTGTTGATGTTGTATAGATCTTCGCTTTTGGACATTTGTTCCTTTGCTACATATTGTAGGATTGACAAATGAGTCAGTTTTAGTTTAAGCTCCAAAAAATTAAAATCTAACGATAATGATAATAATTATATATTTTTTAAAAAAAGTTCTTCTCATAATTTATAGAGCATAAGTTGTCCTAAAATCAATATATATATACATATACATATATATAAGCCTTTGAAATTTGAAATATATTATTCTTTGAAAAGTTTAAGTTCATATTTTTACTTAAAGGTAACAATATCCCATATATTTATGATTAAATATCTTGTTGATGTTGTATAAATCTTCGCTTTTGGATATTTGTTCCTTTGCTACATATTGTAGGATTGACAAATGAGTCAGTTTTAATTTAAGCTCCAAAAAATTATAATCCAAAGATAATGATAATAATTATATATTTTTTTTAAAAAGATCTTCTCATAATTTATAGAGCGTAAGTTATCCTAAAATCAATATATATATAAGCCTTTGAAATTTAAAATATATTTTTCTTTGAAAAGTTTAATTTTGATTTCTAAAAAACAAATCGGAATGATCTTTGAAACAAAAAAAAAAAAAAAAAAGAGCATAAAGTTATGTTTTGAAAAAATATCTGACCAAAATATTCTATACAAAATCAAAAAACTATTTAAAAGACCAAAAAACTTAACCAAGAATTTTTTTCTTTAAGAATAAGTTTAAAAGAAACAAAACCAAAATCAAATTAAAATTACGCAAAGAAGACCAGGAGACACACCTTTGTTGATACCCGTGGGAATAATACAAGAAATTGGACTTATTGTGGCGACCCATTTGGTTGCAGCAAAAGTTAGAGTTTTAGCGGCGACTTTAAAATGTTGCTACAAAATGACAATATTTAGTAGCGACTTTATTTGGTCGCCCATGATATGTGCAACTAAAGGCTGAAAAATTTTATTCCCACGAGAACAAAATTTTGGCTCCACGGATTTTGTGGCGACTTTAAAAATGTCGCTGCTAATTGTATTTTGGAGCGACAGGGTCGCTGCTATACTTAGTTATTTTATTTTTTTTTAAAACAAAGAAATTATAGGCGAATAACACTAAAAGATCTGAAGGCCTAAACAAAGAAATTAGAGCCCCTCTCATCAGCTGCTCAAAATCCCTCTCTGCTCAAAATCTCTCTCTACTCAAAATCCCTTATGCTCAAAATCCCTAATATCAGAAAATGTGAATCTTATATAGATAGCTCCATTTCTCAACTCCTAATTAAAGGAAGATGTTGGCTGCTCCATTTCTCTGCATCTAGTTACTGACCCAAAAGCTCAAATCATGTATGTGTTCAAATCCCTAATACTTTCATTTTTCTTTTGGGTTATACGAAAGTTTGTTGGATTTTCTTAGGATTTTCCAAATACAACAAGAATGAGGGGGGAATTTTACATTTGGGGTTCTTTATAAAAATTCTAGAAGGCAAAATTTTTAACATGCAGCTAGCAATAATTATTATCTTAATGTTTTTACATTTGTATTCTCATATTTCATCTCAAATTTTTTTGACCCATTTGAATATTTACAGGAATTCGTACAGATTGTGTCATCTAAGTGTAGTTATTTGCTGATTCTAAGTCTTGACCGAACTCTCAGCTATATATTTTCCTGGGTAAGTGAAAGTTTCTCTTGAAAGACCCTTTGGTGTTGTTATTGCGATTGTATGTTTGGTATTTCATTCTTTCTCTATTCTTATGTGGTTATTTTCTTCCCGCATAAATTTGGCAACTTTCTAGTCCGAGAAAGCTATGAGACGAGAAATTGGGTTCTCTCCTGCTACTTTTAAGCTCCACTTTTACTCTATTCAAGGTAACCTTATAACTAGAAGTTAGTTTTATGATCTATTTTATCATACTATGGTTTGAGTTTGAGCCTATGTTGTGCTGATTTGGGTTTTAAGAATTTTGACCTAAGGTTTTAGATGGAGTATTTTAGTTTTAGATGGGGTATTTTAGGATGGGGTAATATTTGTTCTAATTACACATTGCCTGATTGGTTTTGGAAAACTTTGTCTATGGATTGGTTTAGCTGACATGTAGTAGAAAATTTGTCTGAAATTTGCTAATTGTTAGTTTGTTTAACATTTTACAGCTAGATAACATTTGTATGTAACATGCTTCACATTTTTGTACTATTATCTGATTTGCTTAGTTGACACGGTGAGCTCACAGAAATTCCATGTCGATTCTAAATTTTTAGGTTCAAGTTGATTGAAGAAATTCAAGATAATCTCATATTCTAGACCTTAGTCTTATTGGTTTTTTTTGTTTCTATTTCGGACGGTACCTGTTATTGTATAGTTTTGGGTGTTTATCAGTTTTATGTTAGGAGTTTAAAAGCATAGCAGAGTCAATCAATATGATGGAAGTGGATACGAAAATAAAAAGGCTGATAAGGTATTTACTTGAATTATCCATTAATTTGATTCCTATTGACTTAATTGAAAGGACCAGGATTGTCATAATAGCTAAAGGAATCAGTTTTGCAGTTTTAGTTTTTGATATTTTGGTATTGATTTGTGGAATTTTCAAATGGATATATTTTGCTGTTTGTTTGCATAATTTGTTCAAATTCAATCCGTTTTTAAGTGTTGGAATCTTAAAACACATCTTCAATTTCAATTGCTCTTTTTCTTTAAGCCCTTTTTAATCTACTTTTCATATTGCTCTACTGTATTATTTTCCTTTAATGTTTTGATGGTCAAATTAAGAAATCTGGACAACCAAATTCAACACCTCCTACACTTTGTTTTTGCAGCTCTTGGTTTCCAAATTTCTGAATATGTCTGGTTTATTGAGGATGTTATCAATATGCTAAATCTTTTTTAGCAAGCTTCAGATTAGTAATGATTGTAGTTACTTCTGTAGCTCAATATTAACTTCATCGTTCTTATCTCTTAGAGTTACATGTATTTCACTAAGTTCTACTAAGTAGTATTTACAGAGTATTGGGTTAATGTAGTTTTACATGGCCAAACTTGGACGTATTGATCTGGTTATGTTCGTGGAAAAGGATATGGAAAGAAGCCTCCTAAAAAGAGTAACATTCAGCAGGCAAACATAGAGGCCATCATGTCTTCTGCTATTGATATTGTGCATCAAGAGATGCAAGCCGAGATGGATAGGAAGTTGCAAGAAGAACGTGAACAAATGGCTGCTGAGTTGCGAAGAAATATGGAAATTGAGTTGGAAAGGAAGTTGGCAGAGGAGCGTCAACACGCAAATGCAGAAGCAGACAAGAGGATCTCTCTAGAAGTGGAGAAGAAGATGCAGGAACAATTTGCTAGTTTCTTGACTAGAATGCAACAACAACAAGTACTTGCTCCGCTCCTTCTTAACAATTCTTCTTCCTTCTCGACTTTTCTTCTTCCTTCTGTAGTGACTTTATGTTTAGGGGTTTAGTAATGTGTTGGCATCTCTGGTTTTAGTAATGTGTTAATTTTATTTCAACAGAAAGGTTGATCTTGTGCATTGTAATGTTGACCATATTAGGTAGCAGTCTAAACAACTGATTAAGCCTATCAAAGGAACCCTGAGATCTGATGCATCTCACATTCTAAAATGTAGAGTTAATCATTAAAACTGGATAGATGATGATGATGATTTGGACTGTGATCTGGTCATACTTATCTGACTTTTAGTTATCTAACTTTTTGTTCTTCCTCATCTGTTCCCTCTTGTGGCTTTTCCTCTAGCAGATTAGACTCATCTAGGTGATAAGTTCATATTCTCAGTAATTTCTCCAAAGGTGGAGTTTTCCTCCACACTTTCATAATCTTCTTCACTTGTCTATTCCTCTTCCTCTTCTTCAATGTCTATGTCTTCATCAGTTGGCATTTCTTCCGCTGACACTTCCTCCTCCTGTTCCTTTTGGATAGATGATTGTGCATCTCTTTGTTTGGTGGTTGATTGTTTTAGCTGGTTCTTTATTATTATTATTGAATTTATATGGATAGATTTGGGTGGCTGGCATTTTTTTTATCAGTATCAGTATCAGTTTTTTTGGCTAGTTATTTTTTGTTTTTTGTTTCAATTTGTTGAATCTAGTTCTATGATAACAATACCTTCCCCTTTTGATAAGTCTGTTTTTCTTTCCAGTAACCTCCTTAAACCCATTATCTCCTCCCTCATATCCTCTTTTACTACACCATAATCATGTCAACTATCCTTGATGATTTTTTCCACATGCGGACTGGAAAAATATAGTTTAGGAGTGCTGGAGCTAAGTGCTTGATAGGCCGTTAACCCCTCTGCCAAGTTGTTCATATAAGCTTGTCGTCGAGCACTAATATTCTTAACCAAATCATCACTGCCTCGTTTTTTTTTGTTACTGCTGGTATTGTTAATACTGCTGGTACTTATGTCATTGTTAAGATCCAAAGTGATCTGTAACACTTGTACTCATTGTTTTAGGTTGCTATAAGTTTAAGAGCGGCTTTGTAGTGATAACTCTGATTCGTATCCTTTACAGAAGTTTTCTGATTCATATCCTTTACAGAATTTCTTTTTGTTTGTCAAGAACTATAATCGACATTTCTGCATGCATTTGCTTTATGTGCTATTTTCATAACTGCAATACCGGTAATTTTCTTGAATATCAAGTTGTCTTTGAAGTATGACACACAAGGTTATTATTAAATACTAATCGGGTATTATTATTAAATACTAGCATGAGATAAACTCACCAGTTAAGTTTCGCATTAATAAATAGTAGTAGTAAAGTATTAACAAGAGGAGAGGCCTCGTTGTCGGTGGTCGTATCCCAAAATGAAAAATATTGGTGGTGGGTACATAACTAACATAACACATAATGAAGTATGTCACTCTTAATTTTTGGCAGTACTAAATACTAACTAGCTTTGGAAAATGCGAGCCACCAGCTTTCTCCAAAACCAGTTATATATTGATATCAATTCTTGCTTTTGGATCTGGTTTTACAAAAAGTGACACCATTTCTTTTTTAAAAACATGTACTTAGAAAACAATAGCTGATTCTGTTTCATCTACCTAAGTCTTGGTAGTAAGTTATCTAGTACTTGTGTTGGCGGAGGTAGCTCGTACTCGACGAATAATTAAGGTGTGTGCAAGCCGGTATGGACGCCACAGCAGCGGTAGCTTGTAAAGTCGACTCCGTAGCCTTCGAAACCCATGCTACAGCCTTTTAACACTCCTAGATACAGATAGCGTGGGACGTACTGTGTTAGGGGAAGCATGGACAAAAGAACAGCTTCTTATGTTGTCCTAAATCTTGATTTGTGGTCAAGACAACTTTTGGAATTGTTAAGCTGCTTTTTAGTACACAGTCACAAACAACTTCTGGCTTTCCTTTGACATAGATTGAAAATTCTTAGAATTTTGATAGTAATTGGATATAACAAATTTCATTATGTTCCTTATATATATTACTTTTGTCTAGCAGGGACAAGACACTTAAACAATGGTATCGTTCAAGAATGGTGTCGCGCAAGGAGCAGTTACAAGGAACTTAATATTTTGTCTTTTTTGGGATATGTATATGCGTACAATTACAATGCACAATGAAGTGTCGGGTAGTATATATGTAATTTACTTTTTAATTATAATAATATTTATAATATTCGGCTTGAGAAATTCTTTTGATGTTTGTCAAACATTATTGGTTGCTTTAATACTGATAGTCAATTGATATGAATATCTCTATATGAAATTTTAGAGCATGGAAATGTATATAATTTTGGTCGTTATAATTGTTGAGAAAATAACTTTTAGTGGCAACATAGTTTTGTCAAAAAATTAGTAATTGTTGCGATATAAAAGTTGTCGTTGTAGGTCTATTTCTTTTGCAGCGACTTTAGTCGCTACAGAAAAAATTGTCTTTCATGGTTTAACTATTTTGTGGCCATGATAGTCGCTACTAAAAGGCATTTATAGTAGCGACATAATCTTGCCACCGAACATAAATACTTTTTGTGGCGATGCAAGTCGCTACTAAAAGGCATTTATAGTGGCGACATAATCTTGCCACTGAACATAAATATTTTTTGTGGTGATTCTAATCGCTGCTAAAGGTGAATATATAGCGGCAACTCATCTAATATTTGTTCTTATGGAACAATTTTTGTAGCGTTTTTTCCAACCTTTTGTGGCAACGCTGTCGCCACAAATAACCTTCAGTTACGGTTTTGCTTGTGGCAATACAAAAGTCGCTATTGATATCCTTTAGCAGCGACTCTTAGGGATATTGTAGCGACTTTGGTCGCCACAATAAGGCTGATTTCTTGTAGTTCTTAAGTTCCTACCATCTTCTTAACTGAAAAATAAACTATAAATGTCCACACACCAAAATAGAGTTTAAAAATATTAGGCTTAATACGTTTTACTCCTCTTATTAATATTTGAACTTTTTCAGTTTTAAAGGATGCGTTTATGCTAATGTAGCAATAAGATTATGAAGACTGATGAATAGGAGTTTGGATGCCTACATATTTTATTTTTTTTAATTTGTAAGTTAAAGGTACATATAAGCTATAGTACTTCAACAATTATAATTATAGAACCAAACATTCTGGTTAAGATGCAACTATGAATTCATTTGAAGACTGAAGAAAGCTCAAAATTTTTATTTTATTTACGAAATATCTGAGGACATGTACTGTAATAAAAGGTTAACGTACGGTGAGAAAGGATAATAGAAAGATAAGTGTACTATCTCCTATAAGAATCCTATAGAATTACAAAAGTAGGACTTAAAAGTAGTATCATTAACTCAATACCCACAAAATTGATAAAGTAAAATATGACAACTTTAAGGGCAATAATTTTGAAAACTTGAATGTGACGACGACAAAATCTTTGGGTTGTCTCTTATTAATAATAGTAATATCATCTGCACCAGATTATCCTATGAGATAAAGACATACACTCTATGGGAAAGGAGAAAATATTATTGCATATGTTTTCATACCAAGTGTATAAATATTGACCAAAAGGGTTATGACTCCTATCAGTGGCTCGAAGCTTGATTAGATATTCGCTACCTTAACATGCTACCAAATGACCATGACAGATTTGATTTATCGGAGCAGGATTATAAAAGTGAATTGAATTCAAGTTGACAGACTTACAAGAAGAGAAAGATTATTGACGGAATCACATTCAATTTGTATTTGTCGGTACCGGTTATGACTTATGAATCATAATTGTGAACATCAGAAAACATGATACATAAGATCTCCAGGAATGTATCAATGTGATTCAAATAATCTAGGGCACTATGCAAATCTGCTCCGAAAGGAAAAACCTGTAGATCTCCTAAAGTAATATTGACCGTTAAATACTTCAAATTTCTTAAATGCAAAAATAAAAATCCAAAGTTGAAGTCTTCATCATCCAAACCTAATGTCGTCCAACTCCCACCTTTAATGGCAAGTAGACCTCTTAAAAAACTGTTTTTGTAGCCAATCATATGCGTTAAACTTAAAACACTTGTACTACTTCGGCCGCCGTCAAGTCGTACACGGCACTAGTCAAATTGCTAAATTAATACACACGCCATTCCTTAGCTGAGCCAACCTAGCTAAGGGTGTTCAAAATCGAACCGAAATCGAAGTTTAATGGCTTATTATTATCGAGTTAACGGTTTAACGGACAGAGAACGGATTGAAATTTTTTTATTAACGACTTATCGATTTGGGGACGGATTATTCAATTTTCTTAACGGATAATCCGTTAACCCGTTAAGAATATATATATATATATATATATATATATATATATTTACAACTAGTGCAATCTGGAAAGAGCTATGATGACGTCCAGTGGCTAGCTTTGTAGGGACTATTTCTGCGGAAGTATATTTTTTAAGCTTGTAGAAATAATAAGATTTTGCAGTAGTAAATGCGAATCGCAGTGAATTTGTATATCAGAACGAATTAAGTGGTTAATATACTTTTTTGGTAATGGCCAATTTTAGCACAATTAAATGTGTTCGCCTTGCTTTTTTGTTGTTTTTATATTTTTATCGGTTAACTTTCTGTTTCCTTTTGCCCTTTCCTCTGCTCCTTTTCCCCGGATCCAAGTGCCAGTTCATTGTCTGTATCCCAACAATATAAGAAACGTAGCTTACTCTAACATCTCGTAGTCGGTGTGCGATAGGTTCCAAGCTAAACCTCTTCTATTTGCAACAAAACAATTAATGCACGCAATATAGATTGAATTAGGCCGATAACCCGCCCGATAAGAGCTAAACCGATCATACCAATCCGGCATATATCTTATCGGGTGGCTAGCGGATTAATACATTTAAAAGCCAATAACCGATAAGTCAAACCATTAAGAGTAAATAATTGCCCAATCCGCCCGATAAGCAGCCCCTACACCTAGCTGTCTTTCCTGTCTTTCCCCAGCATTTGGGTGGATGGATTTAAGTTTAACAAATAATTATCCTTCTATGGAGAAGGTGAAAAGAACAGAGAATATAAAAGGAGTTGCTTAATCAGTGAGTATTTTCAAGTTTACTAATACGTAGAAGTTTGAGTCAAACAAAAGATAAATAGTGGATAAGAAAGGGAAATAAACTGAAAAACGATAGAAAAAATATCTCCTTAGACTTGTGTTTTCCTTAATTTGAATAAATTATAAAAACGAATTCAAAATTTATGGGTAGAAAATAAAATGCAAATATTCATCTTTTCTTAGTTCTTTTATTTGGAAAATAAGATAGATTAAAAAAAATCGTGTATTAAATGCTAGTCAAAGCTCAAGGAAGGTTACTATCAGTGGGTTAGCCACATACAATGAAAGGTATTAAGATAAATATCCTTCAGTCGAAAATTTATATTGAGTATATATAGAATTATACTATGTGTATAAGTTAAAAATTACTTTTTATAATACCCTTGTAAAAAATTTCGTTTCACCATTGATTACCATGGCGTTTAATAAAATAACAACAAAATGCAAAAGCTTGAAAGTTTTTAAGAAACCTAATCTACGAACAAAAGTTGCAAACATGAAGTGAAATATAAGTTTGACCTATTAAGAGTATTATTTTCGTCGTTTGACTTACAAAAGTATGCGTGCAAAAAAACGCGTAAAGCTGTCAAAAGGAATCACATATGTTAAAAAATATCGTAATAGAGGGAAGAAAAATAAAGGAGAGAAAGAAACACTACTTACCTTTGGACGTTGGATGTGATTATCTAAACATGGAAAAAGGAAGTGGAGAGGGACCACAAATAACTAAGGAATAAAGAAGATGTTCAGTACTACATTCCTAACCCTATCAATCTTTTTTATATTTTGGCAGAATGACCTTCTAGCCACAAAAAATTACACCCAATTGCCAAACAACCTTAGCTTGATGGACAGAATATTAATAAACACAAACAAGCAAGCGTGTATATCAATTGCACTAACATGTCAAACACGTCGTATTACTTGACATGTTTTATTTTTGGGTCCCTCTTTTAAAATTAATTTATCAAAATTTTATTATATTTTTTACTTTCTTCTCCACTCAAACACTTCCTCCCTCTCCCTACCCCCACCCCCTCCCCAAACCAGTAAAAGAAGATATTGTTGGAAAATCCTCCGACCAAACCCCAAATCCAAGAAATTAGTCATCTTCTTTCATCCCTTTTTTCCTTCTCTTCTTATTTTTGTTAAGATTAATTAGGGATAGAATTTTTGACCATCAAAAATCCCTAATGGCTGCCACCTCCAGTTGGCCGACGACCAACCACAACCACCTCTCTTTTCTAAAAACTCCCAAAATCATAATAGATAAGTAAAACCACACACCTTTAGATTGAATCTGGCTGGAAAACTCCTAGTTGCTCTCTCTCCCTTCAAAATTATAACATTTCTTTACTCAAATCACTCACTATATTTGAGAAAGAATAAGAAAATGAGATGAGAAAGAGTTGAAAGATAAAGAGAAGAACTGGCTTAAAAGAAGGGGTGGACTGACCGGAGATAAACGGAGAGGGGTTACTGGTAAAAAGAAGAAAGAGAGGAGAGGCGAGTACTGATGGACATCGGGGCGCTTTTTCCCTTTTCTTTTTATTTTTTTAATTTTTCCTTTTGATTTTAGTATTTTTGTTTTTAAATCAAAATATTGTACTCACGCACATTTTCTGTGTGAGTCAGTGGCGGAAAGTGGTGGCTAGTGGGTTCAACTGGATCCGCTTTACAAAAAAATAATATTGTGTATATGTATAAATTAGGATTAAAGCTATGTAAATTTTGTATAAATATTTATTTGAACCTACTTGACAACTACTATTTTACGACTAAAGTTATATACTTCTAAGATTGAATTCGCTTGCACAAAATCCTGGGTCCGTCATGGGTGTGAGTGGCATGCATTTTGTCCACATTGTCTATGTCACTATCACAAAGTTGAGGTGATAGTGTTATTAATCTTTAAAGTTGAGGTGTTCAAATGATAAAACTAGTGTTATTAATCTTTCTTTTATCAAGTTGAGGTGTTCAAATGATAAAACTGTAAGTCTGTTTACCGAGTTGACAATTGGGTGCAAGTTTAAGTGGACAATATGCCAATTTGCCTTATATCTTTCAATGTTTGGTTCATCGGTAGAAGATCAGCTTGAAGTAGGATAATGGTAATGTTCACAATCGAGAGATAATTACTTGAATCCAAAACTTCAAATTCTCTTAATAACAAAGAAACCACAAAGGTTATATCCTAATTAAATGTCAATCAGTTGATGGATAATTATATCAATTTATCATTTAAGGAATGGGATGTGGCTTTTCTTTATGTCGGCATCTTTTTTTTGGTCCGCACCTATTTATAATACTAGTTTTAAGGTACGCGCTTTGCGCGTGTACATCGTCTGAATAAGATCATTCTTTAAAGAAATTACATAAATATTATATTAAAAATTATGTTTGAGTTATAAAATTAAAGTTAAAGGAAGAAGTGTATAATAACTGTTGATCTTATTTAGCTAACTCAATAAAGTAACAGACATCCCATTAAAATCCTCAATCCATCCCAATCACTATATTAAACTTAACTTTATTCCAATTTTATTGATTCCAATGTAAATAAAGAATGTTTTAATATTTTTATTATACAATTTACCTTTATTTATATAAGTTTTTCGTGCATTAATATATATATTTAGGAACTCTCTTAATCATGCAAATAGTTTTTTGAGTTTTGATTGCTATTAAAACTACTGAATCAAAAAAATTAATATACTAAACTTTTGTTTTGTTCATTTCTTTCATTCAACATTATTAATTTATAATTCCTAAATCACTATTTTTTTCTCTGTTTCTTACTAGAAATAATATTTATTTTATTTTATAAGTAAGTCTATAATGTAGATTTTAAGGGGGGAAATCATGATATTAAAAAAATTAAAATAAAGGTTGACACTTGACAACCATCTGAGCTTAAAGTTTTGAGATAGGAAGGAGAAATGTGTATTTATTATTCAAAATTGTTTGAGAACTTTGATTGTCAAAGTAAAAAATTGTAGAGGAAAAAAACATGATCAGAAATGTTCAACCTATATTATACCTTAAATAATGTATAAAAATTTGATTGTTAGACATTGTTACAGCTTATATGATAATATGAGGAAATATCTAAATTAACATTAGAAAAAAACTAAATAAATAATATTAAGATGAAATCCTAAACCTATATACATAAATCATAATTCATAAATATTGCGTAATTCTTTCATTTTATCTACTTTTGGCTAAATTTTATTTTTGGAATGTCAGACTAACGTCAAATTATCTTGTAAGAGTAGTGACATTATTTCAAATTTGATATTATTGGAACTAACTCAAATTTCGTAGAGCTATACTATCATGGACGATAGTAATGTTAAATATAAATAAAACTTAGAATAGAAATAAAAAAAATACTAAATGAATTAAGGGGCAATCTTATAATACTTTGGGGAAAAAGGATAAAATGAAAATTATAAAAGGGGTGAGGATCCACAGGATAGCAACCCTAGTTTTAGGTGGTGGAAGAAAATACTTAATGTAATTCGAAAATGACAAGGATTACATTGTTATGGCAAACTCGATTCTAACAGGGAAAGTAGTTACATACTTAAAATTCTTCCATATTAAATTGCTAAATTTTAGGAATATTTATATGATTCAAATAAGGAAAGACTAAACAAACAAGATTTTAGTTGATTTTAATTTTAAAGATTTAAATATCAGGAAAATAATTGAATTACAATTTTGTCCAATATGAAATCTATTTTTTAAAGGGTAAAAAAGGTTGTTTACCTCGAAAATACGAGTAACAATTAAGCTTGTTTATGGTTTTAAAGATATGTGATTTAGTTCAATACTAATTAATAACCAAGAAATCTAACGTATAAATGAAAGAAGCAAGTAAAATCAAACCAGTATGGAAGCCAGTCTCGACCTCGAGCTAAAGTGGTCTCGAGATAGGTCAAGAACAATAAAGTTAAAGGACAATTATGATAAAATGTGAGCAAGAAAGTAAGAAAGTATATTCTTTTCCAATGATTGATGATCGTTACAAATGATTGGGGTCCCCTTTATATAATAGGGGAACCCTAAATATGGTACATTTCTATTTACAGTAAGGAATCTTATTAGGACAGTTGTCTAACCGCCTAGTACGGATTCGTACTAACTCGTACAAATCTATTGCGAAATTTACGCCATGATTTTGGGGACATGGCGGGAATTTTGCTCTTTCTATTACAAATCCATAACGACATCATCTCGGGGTTTGGTCATACTGGGCTCCGACGCTCCTCGAGCACTTAGATATTCGAACCTTGAATTCTGCCTTCGAGCTCGAGCTCGGTCTATATTGAACCTGTTCTCAATGCGACCTCTCGAGCATACAGAATCGGGGGCATATAATTTTGAGCATATATAGATAGTCCTCGCGTTTCTTAGAATAAAATGATAAGAAACGACGTGGGCCCCGATTTCTCCTGAGTCCTTGACGATGACGTCATTCCCGTGACGTAGGCGCTCGAAGTGACCGAAATATCCTGTCTGTTCGCTTCCCCAAAATATTAAATGTTTGGTCAGTGGTGGTCGGCCATTAATGCCATCGAAACGTCGCCGCCTGCCTATAAATACAAGGTTCAAATTTGGAAAAATTTTACTTCTATCTTCATTCCATCACTAAACTCATTTTACATCTCCCTCTCTTCATCTTTTCTCTCTCAATACTCGTAACTTCCGCTCTTTTTAGCGTCATAAAACACCAAGTTCCGCCTATCTCTACTTCTTCTAACTCAAAAAAATGGTGAAAACCTCAAGGACAGTTCCTCAGAAGGAGAAAGACTCTTCCTCCTCTTCCTGGTCGGCCAAGCCTGCGGCGCCGGCCCTTCACGAGATTATTCCTGGCCCTTGCGTTATAAAGAAAGACTTCAACATTGAAAATCCCCCCCCCCCGCAATCCCTAGCTGATGCGAGCATGTATCCCGATATATTAGTTCGATAACAAAGAAGCATCTCAAGGTCGTGAAGAAAGACTGTGGTTGGGGGGACGAGGTTGTGGTACAGATCCCCGACCCCTATACTCACGTGGATTGGTTCTTGAGTGTTTAGACTTACCCCTTCATGCTGGGTCCTTCGACGCAATTGTGATTGACTTCTGCAAAAGATATGAAGTCACCCTCGGCCAAATCCACCCCTCTTTCTGGCATATAGTGCTTATGCTCCACTACTTCTCTAGCAAGGCCAAGGGACTAGAATTCTCCCTCAATCACCTCATTCGATTGTATCGGCCTCAACATTACCGAGGGTTGATCAAGCTCCAGCGTCGATTGAGCAAAGTCTTCTTCGCTAGCAACCACGAGGATAAGGACCGAGGCTGGATGAGCCGGCTTGTCCGAGTGAGGACCTCAGACGTCATCCCTGAAGGAAAAATGCCATTCCCAGAGAAATGGAATCCCAACCGTAAGTGAAGTCTTTTTCCCAATATCCTCTCATATTCCGTTTCCGCATTGTGTCATGCTTTGACCTTTTTTGCAGCTGTTGCTTGGATGCCTCATACGATGCCCGACCTCGAAGACTGGGTCCGAAATTTAGCTGCAACCTCCTCATATGATGAGCGTAAATGGCGTGACTTATTAAGGAGCAAATGGGAGGCCAAGCAGCACGGTTAGTTCTTCTCCTAGGTTTTTTGATGCTTTCCTTTTATTGGAGATGTTATCTCATTTATGCCTATTTTTATTTATGGAGGCATTGGAGATGTCTCCGAAATGAGGCCAGCCCCGCCTGGGGAAGAGACCGAGTCCCCGATTCCAAAATCGGGGAAAGATAACAAGAGAAAAGGGGTTTCGAAACCCAAAGATCCCCAGGATAAGAGGGCTCTTACTCGAAGGCTAAGGAGGCAACTTATTCACGTGGATGTAGATTCGGCCCACCAGTTTCTGGATGATGAAGAAAACGAGGGCGAAGAATCGACGCTGGTGACTCGAACTAGGAAACCGGTTGAGGCTGCCAAACCCTCCGAACTACAAACCTTGCCTCGTGGTGAGGAAATTCCGAAAAAAGACTCAGACAAAACCCCCGAATCACCTAAGATCGAGATCATTCCCCTGCCTTCAACAAGTATACCGAAGGGGGCAAGTACCAAGACCCCCGAGACTGAACAGAGCGCCCTGAACGACTTGCTGGGGGCATGACAATAGGTCACTCCCCTCCCCTACCATCTTATTCTGAGGAGGCAATAAAGGAAGCTCAAGCTCTAAACCGAGTAGAGACCCCGGTGAAGAAGATCCCTTCCAGGATTGCTTTACTGGGGTCGATGATGCCGCCGACCTCAATGATGTATCTACCCTCTTTAAAGAGGCTCATCGTCTCTTCTCTCGGGTAAGCATTAGCTCTTATTGTTGCAAATTCTTTCTTCTCCTTCTGCATTAACTGATATCCCTTTTTTCTATATTGGCCATTACTAAGTTTAGAGCCGAGCTGAGCCAATGTGAGACCGAGCTCAAGAGATCCTCGGATTAAGGGAAAGCCTTGAGGCTCCTTTGCAGCCAAAAGGAGGAGGAGCTCAAGGACTTACGAGCAGATTTGGCCAAAGCTCGCCAAAATGAGGCCGAGCTAGACAAGCATGTAACCCTCATTTTGTAAAAGTATGGTCTAGTTGACCCAACTGTGGGGGCTAACACTTCAGTGTCTCAGCTATAGAAAAATTGGACATGATCGAGCAGCTTCGAGGGGAGGTCGATCAAGTTAAGGCCGACTGCAACCAGTAGAAGGAAAACATGGATCGGCTTGCCGGTGAGAAAGAGGTTGCCCTAGCCAACCTAGCCTCGGTTGAGACCCAGCTCCGAGGAATCAAAGTAAAAAAATTTGGCCCAGGTCTAGAAGATCGATGAGCTCGAGGCCAAACTCGCTTCAATCAGGGATGAGGTTGCTGAGGCCAAGGCCGAGGTCGAGGGGACGAAGTCCACGATTGACAAGACCGTTGTTGTGTACCTAAAGGATGTCAAGGCTGCTCAAATGGAACTAAGGGAAGTCTCCAACCGGGAGAAACAGATTAGTGATCTGGCCAAGTGCCAATCCCGAAGGAAGACCCTCGAAGAAATCCATGCTCGAGGTTTCAACCTCACTAAGGAGATAGCCCAAGCAAAAGCATTCGAGGGTAATGCCAAGTTCCTTGTCTCCTCCTCCAATAATGACGATGATGAAGGCAGCCAGAGCGGGTCCGATAATGAAGCTGGGCCCGAAAGGGAAGCTGCTCCCGAGGGAGAGACCAGCCCTGGGCATTATATAGGATTTTCCTTTCTTCCTGTATCGTTCTTTTTTGTAAGACCTTTTATAGGTACTTTGTATATATCTTTTTCAAAATATATAAAAAGAAGAATTTCCTTGAATGTTTTCTCGATATTTCCTACCTTGTAAAATTCTTGCAATGTCTTCATCCTCTTTAACTGTGTGTTAGATATTTTATCTCAGATGTTTTCTTCGAAATTACCATGGTCGAGCTCGAATAAATTCGAGTTTTGGGCATAGACCTTTACGAGCTCATGCCGGATAATGGTGAGTCCCCTAGCCATGATCAAACCATTATCTGTTTAGGCTTGGGATAATCTAACCCTTGGGTTCAAGTTGAGTGGGAGCAAGGTCTCGAACTCTAATTGCATTGACCTTTTAGGCTTACCAAATCGGCCCTTAGGCTATTTTATATCGGCCCTTAGGCTCTTTTTAGGTTGTCCCTTAGGCTCTTTAAGTTGGGCCAATTCGGCCTCTAAAGCGGCTATAATTTTTCCCTCTTTTCGGCTAAAAGACTTAGTGAAAATTTCTTTATGCCATAACATGTATTTTTTGTACCCGTTGGGGTTTTCGAGGGCTCAATCGATCGGAACCTCATTTGCAATCCATTTGGGTTAAGATAATTGAATACCTCTTAAGGCTTTTTCGAAGGCTGATGTTATCGAAGCCTTTAAATTATTCGAGGGCTGATTTTATCGAAGCCCTTTTTTATTTGATTTTGCCGAGGGTAGCCTTATTTAACCGGTTTTTCAAAGTATTTGAAGGCCTTTAACTTATGCCGAAAGTCGGACGTCTCCAAGCCGTATTATTTTGGCCGTAGCCTTTTTATATGACCGTGGTATTTAATATGGTCGTAGCCTTCGGGCGTGTCTCTTGGACTTGTTTCCCGATAGCCTTTCGAACTTGTCCGAAAGGTTAGCCCCCGAGTATGATGGAAGGCCTTTGCATTGAGGGATGCCTCTTTGAGGTCTTATAAGTTCAAGTCTAGATATTCGAATGTGTTGACTATCGACGACAGTCCCCGAGTATTCGAAGTGTATTCGCATTTTGGACCTTGAGCCGTTTCTCATAGAATCACAACTATGATGTTCGTATAGTAGCAAGTTTCTTTTAGACATAAAGTGTTTTGATATAAAAAGAATGCTTCTTTGAATAATTGATACATACGTACATGTTTTGCCATCGGGGCTCGACTATTCTATATGGACACAGTTCATCTGGTCGTTTGACCCATTACAAAGTTTTCCTATCGAGGTCCTCTTTGGGTTGAAGTATTTTTCTTGAAAATATAACCTTCGAGGTTGATTGAAAAGAAGCCTTGGATACTGTTGAATTCTCCTTAGGTAGCACATAGTTGTTGCCTCGTTAAGAACCTCGCCGGAAAAACCCATTTGGGATGAAACCCGATCTAAGGGGAAAAAAAGTGCAACGCGTTATTTAAAACCTAAGGTCTTCATGTAGAAAAGTGACCACGACGTCTTCGATCGAACACCTGCAATGAGTTAGTTTTAAATTCAAAATGGAAAAAAGGAGAAAGTCATACCTGAGCAGTAATATCGTTTGAGTAGTGATACATTCCAATTGTTCGGCAAGTGTTCGCCTTTCATCGTGCCATGTTTATAAGATCCTTTACAAACAATTCTGATGACTCGGTACGGTCCTTCCCAATTCAGGCCTAGTTTCACTCCATTTAGGTCTCGGGTATTGACGGTGACTTTCCATAGAACTAAGTCCATGATTTCGAAGTGTCGAAGGTTGGTCCTTCTATTATAATACCTATCGATTCTTTGCTTATGTGCGGCCATCCGAACAAGTGCAGCTTCTCATTTTTCATCTAATATCTCGAGCTTAGGATTTATAGCCTCGTGATTTGATTCCTCCGATGCATGTCAAAATCTGGCGCTGGGTTCCCCGACCACGACTGGAATCAAGGCCTCGGAACCATATACTAAGAAGAATAGAGTTTCCCCCGTGCTGGACTTCGATGTCGTTCGATATGCCCAAAGAACCTTGGGCAGAACTTCTTTCCATTTCCCTTTAGCATTGTTCAACCTTTTCTTCAAGTTTTAGATGATAGTCTTGTTTGTTGATTCGTCCTGCCCGTTCTCGGTCGGATGATATGGCGTTGATAAAATCCTTTTTATTTTGTGTGCTTCGAGGACCTCCGTTACCTTACTGCCGATGAATTTCTTGCTGTTGTCGCATACGATTTCGGTAGGTATCCCGAATCTACACACGATGTGGTCCCAAATGAAGTCAATAACTTCTTTTTCTCTGACATTCTCGAAGGCCTGTGCTTCTACCCATTTAGAAAAGTAGTCAATAAACAAAATGAATTAAGCTTTACCTAGGGCCGTTGGTAGAGGGCCGACGATATCTATTCCCTATTTTATGAAAGGCCACGGGGGACAAGAATGAGTGAAGTTGCTCTCCGGGCTGATGAATCATTGGTGCAAACCTTTGACATTTATCACATTTTTTGACAAACTCCTTAGTGTCATTTTCCATGTTATCCTAGTAATACCCTGCTCTAATAATTTTACGAATCAAAGACTCGGCGCCGGAGTGATTCCCACAAGTGCCTTTGTGGACTTCTCGTAGAACATAATCGGTGTCCCCCGACCCTAAACATACCGCCAATTGTCCATCGAATGTCCTCCTGTATAATGTTCCATCTTCATCCAATGTGAACCTAGCAGCCTTGGTTCGTAGAGCCCTCGACTCTTTGTGATCCGATGGGAGCTTTCCATTTTTCAAATATTCGATATACTTATTCCTCCAATCTCAAGTCAAACTTGTAGAATTTATCTGGGTATGACCCTCTTCTACCACATATCTCGATAATTGGACGACAGTTCCCGGGGCAATATCATCTTCTTCAACTGATGACCCCAAGTTAGCAAGTGCATCGGCCTCATTGTTTTGTTCTTGAGGCACATGATCTATAGTCCACTCCTTGAAGCAGTGCAAGGTTACCTGTAACTTGTCCAAATATCTTTGCATCCTATCCTCTCGAACTTCAAAGCTTTTATTTACTTGGTTTACCACCAAAAGAGAATCGCACTTGGCTTCAATGACTTCGGCCCCCAAACTTTTACTTCAAAACAATGCCAAGCCCAAACCCTTTCACATTCGAGGCACCGTCCGTAAAGAGGGTCCATACCCCCGATGATGTATCCAATTTTAGCAGAAGTTCTTTTCCCACGTCGGGTACGAGGGTCGGTGTAAAATCGGTCATGAAGTCCGCCAAGATTTGAGACTTGATGGCCGTTCGAGGTTGATATTCGATATCATACCCGCCAAGTTTGACTTCCTACTTGGCCAATCGACCTGATAGCTCGGGAATATTTTGGAGAGGATAAGTGGTTAACATACATATTGGGTGACACTGGAAATATGGCTTTAGCTTTCTAGATGCACTTATTAGTGCAAGTGCTAATTTTTCTAAGTGGGGGTATCTAGTTTCAGCATTTCCTAAAGTCCGACTAACATAATAAATAGGGAATTACATATCTTGCTATCCTCGAACTAGTATCCCACTTACCACTATCTCGGATACTATGAAATATAAGTAAAGCTTTTCATCTACCTTTGGAGTGTGAAGTAGAGGTGAGCTCGATAACTATAGCTTCAATTACTCCAACGCTTGTTGGCATTCCAGGGTCCATACGAAATCCTTTTTCTTTTTGAGCAAGTAAAAGAACCTATGGCTTCGATCCGATGATCTCGAAATGAATCGACCCAAGGTGGCTATCTGTCTTGTTAACCATTGTATGAATTTCACGCTATCCACAATAGTGATATCTTCGATGGCCTTGATCTTGTCGGGGTTGATTTTGATCCCTCGATTTGATACCATAAAGCCGAGGAACTTGCCCGAACCAACCCCGAAGGCACATTTTTCTGGGTTAATCTTCATGTTGTACTTCCTCAGGATTTTGAATGTTTCCTGCAAATGAGTTAAATGGTCATCTGTGTGCAGGGGCTTAACCAACATATCGTTAATGTAAACTTCCATTGATTTCCCTATCTGTTCCTTAAACATTCTGTTAAATAAGCGTTGGTATGTAGCACCAACATTTTTTAGCCCGAAGGGCATTACATTGTAACAATACATTCCAAACTTAGTGATAAACGAGGTTTTCTCCTGGTCCTCCGGGTTCATCTGAATTTGATTGTACCTGGAGTAGGCATCGAGAAAGGTAAGGATCTCGTGGCCGGCGTGATCGATGTTAGGCAGTGGAAAAGAGTCTTTAGGGCGTGCCTTATTTAAATCCTTATAATCTACGCACATTCTAAGTTTGTTCCCCTTTTTAGGGACTACAACTACATTGGTTAACCATTCGGGGTATTTTACCTCCCGAATAGACCCTATTTTAAGAAGTTGTTACCTCATCCTTTATGAATGCATGCTTCACATCGGACTGGGGCCTCCTTTTTTTCTTTACCGATTTGAATCTAGGGTCGAGGCTCAGCCGGTGTGTTGTTATTTTCGGTTGGATCCCTGTCATGTCTAAATGGGACCAAGTAAAACAATCCATATTATCGATAAGAAATTGAATGAGTTTTTTTTGAGTTCGGGGGTTAATCCCGTTCCCAGGTATACCTTTCTTTCGGGCATGTACTCGATCAGTATGACCTATTCCAGTTCCTCGACCGTTGATTTGGTTGCATCTGACTCTTCAGGAATAATGAAAGTTCGAGTAGTAAGGAAATCACCATCTTCTTCTTCGATTACCTGTTCCTCCGATTCGGTCAAGACTGGGGGTGGTGATTGCTATTTTGCCATCTGCTTATCTTTGGTGCTCCATTTTTCTGAGGTCGAAGACACTGATATCGGTGTCAGCTCATCGACTGCAAATATTTCCTTTGTAGCGTGTTGATTTCCGTAAACCATTTTCACACTATCCACTGTTGGGAATTTCATCATCTGATGAAGGGTTGAAAGGTATTGCCCTCATGTTGTGGATCCATGGCCTCCCGAGTAGTGCATTATATCTCATGTCGCCTTCGATGACATGGAATTTTGTATCTTGGATGGTCCCGACCATGTTCACTGGTAGGATTATCTCCCCCTTCATTGGTTCACTTGCCATGTTGAAGCCATTTAGGACTCGAGATGAAGGTATAATTTGGTCCTGTAGGCTGAGCTGCTCTACGACCCTCGATCTGATTATGTTTGCTGAGCTACCTGGATCCACTAGAACACGTTTAACTCGAACTTTATTTAACAAAAAAGAGAAATTACTAGGGCGTCATTGTGCGACTGAGATATGCCTTCCGCTTCCCATCATTGAATGACAGGATTCCCTCGGGCATATAACTCCGAGTCCATTTTTCTTTGGTGATCGATACCTTGGTGCGTTTGAATATAGGCCCTTGTGGAACATCGACACCACTAACGATCATATTATTTACATGTTGCGGTTCTTCCTGCTCATTGTTTTTGTTTGCATCTCTTTCCCTGAAATGGCTCTTAGCTCGATCACTGAGAAATTCTCGAAGATGACCCTCGTTGAACAATCGAGCTACCTCCTCTCTCAGCTACCTGCAGTCTTCGGTCTTATGGCCATGTGTGCCATAATATTTACACATCATGTTTAGATTCTTTTGAGAAGGATCGGTTTGTATGGGCCTGGGCCACCTGGTGTCTTTGATTCTTCCAATAGCTGACGCGATCCCGATGCATCTGCACTGAAATTATACTCCGACAACTGAGGTGCTTCCGCGGGATCGGTATGTTTATCAAAATCATGCTTACTCATAAGTCCCCAAGAATTCTATCCTCGATCGTTTCTCCGATCGTTCTGAGGAGGATTTCACCCTGAACCGTTGTTTCATCGATCTGAGACATATGGCTGATATTGTTCCCTATTCGATCTCGGTTCTCTATCTGTATCCCTCGGGGCCTTAACCTCCAATTTATTTGGATGAACTGAGCTCGAGGGGGCTCCCAACTGGTCATCCTCGACCCTGATCTTCGATTGATTATGATTATGTACACTACCCAAGTCACCGCTGGGTACTTGACCAGATTTTGCTTCAACTGTCTTGACGCGATCGAACTCCGCTCATTCAACCCCTGCATAAAATCTTGTACTGCCCAATCATCCAAGACCGGTGGTAATTCCATTCGCTCCATTTGAAATGGGGATACGAACTCCCTTAGCATCTCATCATTCCTCTGTCTTATCTTAAAAACGTCTGATTTTCTTATCGCAACCTTTATGGCCCCGACATGTGATTTCACGAAGGTGTATGCTAACATAGCAAATGAATCGGTAGAGTTCGATGGCAAGGTGTGGTACCAAATCATGGCTCCCTTTGACAAAGTTTCCCCCAATTCTTTCAACAACACTGACTCGATCTCATCATCATTTAAGTCGTTCCCTTTAATCCCGCAAGTGTACAAGGTAATGTGTTCATTACGATCGCTCGTTCCGTTGTATTTGGGTATATCGGTCATACGGAACTTCTTCGGGATGGGCTTCGGAGCCGCGCTTGGGGGAAACTGCTTTTGTACGAATTATTTGGCATCCTATCCTTTCAAGACCAGGGTGCCCCCTTATATTTGATCAACACGGGAGTTATACATCTCTATTTTTTTGTCATTATCCTCAATCATTTTCTCCCCCGACTTAATTCTTTTGGTGAGCTCCCCGAGCATCCTCATAATCGTGGGATCAGTCCCCGAGCCATTACCGTTCAATCTCTCTAGCATTGGTTCAGTTCGGCGAGTGACTTCTGGTTCGACCACACTTGGAGTTTTATGCTGACTTTGAAGCTGAGCGATAGCAATCTGTTGAGCTTGTAACATCTCGAATATTACTTGGAGTCTAACTCCCCTATCTCCTATACCCTGTGTTCATTGGCCACCAGATCGGGCTTGCCTGTGCACACTACCTCCGGGATCTGCACCTAAATCCGCATTCAAAGCAATGTGTGAACTAACATCGACTGGTTCCACATTTGGCACTTCCTCAGGGTAAATCGATGGTACACTGGCTCCTGGAGAAGCTATATTGTTGCTTTCCCCATGAAATCCAAGACCATCATCGCCGTGTACAAGTGCGTTTTGTGTGTTTGACATGTTTTATCCCGAGAACAAAAATTATTGACAAGAACAAGTGTGGAAATAACGTGTGTTATCAGATTCAGTACTGAAATAACCACTATTATCCTTAGCCCCACGGTGGACGCCAAACTATTTACCTCGAAAATACGAGTAACAATTAAACTTGTTTATGGTTTTAAAGATATGTGATTTAGTTCAATACTAATTAATAACCAAGAAATCTAACGTATAAATGAAAGAAGTAAGTAAAATCAAACCAGTATAAAGCTAGTCTCGACCTCGAGCTAAGGTGGCCTCGAGATAGGTCAACAACAATAAAGTAAGACAATAAAGTTAAAGGATAATTCTGATGAATTGCGAGTAAGAAAGTAAAAGAGTATATTCTTTTCCAATGATTGATGATCATTACACATGATTGGGGTCCTCTTTATATAACAGGGGAATCCTAAATATGGTACATTTCTATTTACAATAAGAAATCTTATTGGGACAACTGTCTAACCGCCTAGTACGGATTCTTACTAACTCATACAAATCTATTCCGGAATTTACGCCATGATCTTGGGGACGAGGCGAGAATTTTGCTCTTTCTGTTACAAATCCACAACGGCATCATCTCGGGGTTGGTCATACTTAGCTCCGATGCTCCTCGAGCACTTAGATCTTCGAACCTCGGATTCTGCCTTCGAGCTCGAGCTCGGTCTATATTGAACCTGTTCTCGATGCGACCTCTCGAGCCTACAAAATTGGGGGCAAATGATTTTGACCGTATACAAAGGCGACGTGCTTTTAATATAGTATAGATATAGATTATATTTAGCGCATCATTTATCATTTTTGAAAATAAATTTTGTTTAAATTATTTAACGTTTAAGAAAGTTACAAATATTTATTACTATTCTGCGAAGTTAATTCTTACTACTCCAGTTAGTAATTAGCAAAATATTAATCAAGTGAACGTTGAAGATTCGGTGAGATAGTTAGAGCAAATACCAGCGTCCATGTGTTGCAAAGTTTTCAAATTTGTGCTAATTGGGCGTGCCGTGATTCGTGAAAGAGGCAAAGTTAGGACTTCGAAAAGCTGCTCTTTTTGGTTATTGGGCGCCTAATAATACAAAAACATGATCATATCGAAGGGTCAATTTTAGCTATCGGAGATGAGGAGAACTCCTATTGGTATAGGGAAACTTAGCTATTTTTTACGACTTTATTTTTTTTTGTTTCTCACCCGGTATTCGATATCCGCATTGGAGCCCGACTATATCCGAATTCGCGTTGCGTAGAGCCCCATTCGGGGGAAGCTCTCCCTACCAAGGATTTTTTCATACCAGGGCTCGAAGCCAAGATCTCTGATTAAGGGAGGAGTAGTCTCATCCACTGCACCACATCCTTTTGGTGGTTATTTTTTACGACTGACTTTCTTGACCAAAATCTTGGAACTCTTTTTTTTTCTTTAATGAAAAAATTAGTGTGAATATTAAGGGGAAAAAAAGAAAGAAAAAGGGAGCCAAAAAAGGAAAATAATCCACAAAATGGCGGGGATGATGATTATTCCACAAAATGGCACCAGTGAGCAATTTAAAGTGTAAATAATCAAAAGTTGAAATGATTATTGAAGAATCTATGCACAGTTTAAAGCAAAGGCAAATTTGTTAGACAAAATTTATCCTTAACATTTTATTTTTTTTAGAAAAAAAAAAAAACTTTCAAATTAGGAGTATCTATAGTGTTTCCACACTCCTCCTCCAGCGTGACTCGAACCAAGGACCTAATGATCGTGGGTGGAAGTGCTTTTACCAACTGAATTTATCGTTAACCTAGCTTTCAACATTTGAACTAATGATTGTTTGTTTTAAATTAAAGTCCGAGTCTGAGTCCTTCGTCTTTTATATGTTAGTGTATTTGTTTTTTTGCTTGCATATAAATATATAATTACTCTGCCTATTTTAAAACAAAGGAGGAAAAAGAGGAGCAGAACCGGGAGAAGATGGAGAAGGAGGAGAAGAATGCTAAAGGAGGAGGCAGCGTAGATAATCCACCGTAGTACTTCTACAATAAGAGAAATATATAGAGGGAAAAAAAAGGACAAGATTGAAAAACGGCATGGACGTAAAAATACAATCCAGCGAAAGAAAAACGCAGCACGACCTCGAAAAACATTTACGCGTCATGTTAATTAAGATTGTCTAAATATTTCTTTAATAAAGTATTTAACTAATTAATTATTTAGTAATCAAATTTATGGTCAGTACAGAAAGCGAAATTTAGGTATCCTAATCTTAAAAAGAAAACAAGTGAACCTAAGTAAAGTTTCACTCTATCTCTATCTCTACGTTCACAAAGAGTAACATTTTCCCGAGTAGAATAATGATGAATGACATAATGTACATGTTTTTTAGTGTATTTTTATCCCAGTTGTTGTGTGAGTTGCGGGAGATTACATAATTTTTGAAGTAAAATTTGCTCATTATATGTTGCTCGTGTGTAAGAACGAGTTTGGATTAAAATGGAGAAAAAGAAGAAGAATTGTCGCAAGATGGAAGTGAAAGAAAAGTACTGGGAGCTCGTCTATGTCGTGCGTCGCGAAGGCAGATGCGCCCGTGGGGACAATCGAGGTTCAAAACAGTGTAGTATGGAGAAGGCACAAATCGCTTTGTGGAACAAAAATTTTAAGGGTTGGGAGCTCGTTAATGAGCTGCGCGACCAGAAGCGGATCCAGGAATTAAACTTTATGGGTTCAACTTTTAAAATTTTTAATATTGAACCCATTATATTTTTAAAGTTATGGGTTCAAATCTATTAATTTTGGCAATTTTAATGAATTTTTACACATAAATTTCTACTCCGCGTCGAAAGTTATGGGTTCAATTGAACCCGTAGCTACCACATTGCATCCGCCTCTGCGCGCGACCCACGATCAGCTCTCCTAAAATGACTTCTTGAGGGGTTACACACCATCTTAGAAGGCAAGAACGCACTGAGATCAAGCCGAAGGATTCAACACGAGTTTTTCTCCTTTCTTCTTCCTAATTTCTATTATTTATTATGAATTATAATACTGTATTTCTACATACTATATGAGCAACTAATTTTCTTATTTAGAATTTTGATGGAATCTTTTCTAGGATGAATTCTTGATATATTTTATTATAATTGAGCCTTTGATTTTCTCTACTTGTTCAACGACGTACTTATTTTAGTTAATTGAAGAGCTCCAATTAACACTGTTTAACTATTATGTGTTACTTGAGAAAGAATATATATTTAGGTTGTTCTTGAATAACGTCATTCCTAGGTATATGAGAAATCAATAATACTAGTTTAAAAGCGGAATTACAGATAACGAAGCTTTAACGTAGTCATAGTGAGCTGTGAAAAATTGCTAGCTAAAGTAGTTCGAGATAATACGCCTAGTAAATTATCGTGATTGCTCGAAAGAGAATTACAGTAATTTTAGTGCTCAGGATCAGTAGAGATTAAACCAGCGAGATTATAGCAATCGTAGCAAGAAGGAATCCAATAAATGGGGAAGTCTTAAATCTTGAAGTTACCCATTCTTTTTAGATGATAATTTTTACTGCATTAATATTTGTTAGTTAGAAATAAAAATCTTAATCTTTATAATTCAAAAAATATTCAAGCTTGTCTTCTTAGCGATATTAAACAGTTGTAGCTAAGCCTTAGTTCTCTATGAGATATAACAGACTCATAAGCCACGTTATATTTGCAGCAGCCGCTTAGTCCTTTTTATAAGACATAGTTGAACGTGATCAATTTTTGGCGTGTTTGCCAGAGAATTAATGGTGTTATTTATTACAACTTAAAAACATTGTTAGAATTTTTAGTTTGATCAGTTTCAATTGGTTCTTAATAATCTTTCCAATGGAATTCTCACATTTGGAATCTTCTGTGTCTTAGGTGTATTCTTAGAAGCTTCTCGAGAACGGGTGAAATATTCGAAGGTTTTTCAGATCCAAAGAATGCTTATTAAACTGTGTGAAAAAGGGGCCAAAAAATACCTGATCAACAAGAAAAATTCAAAAGTGAGACTTACATGGTGATATCAACAACAACAATAACAACCCAAATAATAAAAATAACTTGATTGTGGAACCTTTTGTGCCAGAAGCTACACTTTACGACTAGGCATAAGCCACCACTGACAATCTAGCAACCTCAATTGCAATCCCTCAAATACAAAGGGAGACTTTTCAAATCAAGAGTAATATTCTACAATTGCTGTAGAACAAGGAACTATTTTTTGGATCTCACACCAAAGATCTATAACAATACTTAAAAAGATTTACGTGAATTTGTGTCACTCAAAGACAACCTAAAATGAAAGTGGAAGTAATTCGACTATAATTATTTCCGTTTGGAGAACACTGATTAGTTTAATTTACTCTATATCAACTTCATAACTACTTGGGAGGAATTAGCCAAACAGTTTTTGAACAAGTCTTTTCCAACCAACAAGATGGCAAATCAAATTGACGAGATATTACAGTTCACACAAAAATAGATTGAGACTTTACTGGAAAATGGAAAAAATTTAAGGGTATGTTGGTGAAGTGCCCGTATCATAGTATTCCAGATCAGATGTTAGGACAAAGAGTTTATATAGGTTTGGCCGACAGTCTAAAAGCTAATATTGATGCTTCAGCATGTGGAGCATTCTTCAACAAATCATTCACAGACTGTAATGTTATCCTTGACAAGATAACTCAAAATTCAGGATGGATGGCGAGGGACACAACATTCCCCTTGATTTACTCAGTGGCTCTAGACTCAACTAAGTCAATAATTGAGAATCTTGCGAGCTTGATGACTCAGATGAACATTGTTAGTAAGAAAATTGATGAATCATGCCAAAAATGAGTTCGCATAGTTGACACTATGAATGAGGGTTAAGTACACATTGTATTAACCATCCATATGTTTGCTCATGGAGTGGGGAATATGAAAACCATAATTACTAAGAGGATGTGAATTATATGAGCAAAGTTGGGGATTAGAGATAAGGTGGACAACCATGTGGACAGCAGAATCAATAGTATAGGCAACCCCAACACCAATACAATAATAATTCTAAAGTTGCACGACCACAATGTCAGATGGTGCCTTATCAAAGGCAACCTAGTTATAATTAGCAGCAGCAACAACAATAGTTGGCATATAACAACCTCAGCATCAAGAGATAGTCAGACATAATGATAGTATTATGGTAGAGATAAAAGGTATATTGCAGCAAATCACCGGGGAAAATGGGAAAATACAAAAAAAGCTAACTACACATGACTCGACTATTAGATGCGTTGAAACTCAATTGGATCAGCATTGACACCAATACTAATCAAAAAGATCAGAACTTGAATCAATTAATAGTGGTAAGTCTTAGAAATAAAAGAGATCTAGACAAAGAGCATGAAATACCTCAAACTTGCAGAAAAATAGTAGAAGATGCTTCGGTGCCACTTGAGATCGATGAGTCCGCTAAACTCACAAAGGTTGTAATCCAACAAGCACATGTCGATAAAGGTGAAAATAAAGAAACCGAACAAGTTCCAGCGAAAGTACCACAAAAGGTACTTGAACAGGAAAATGCACAAGTTAATGAAAAGAAGTGATCTTGTCAGGACCCAAAATTCCCACCATCGGACCGTAATGGCGCTTAACATTTCACTTGCTAGGCAAGCCAATGTTATCCATTTTTAACAGTTGAATTAAATAACGAGAGATAATTGGAATAACTTAAATGTTAATGCGGAAGATAAAACTGCCAAATGTCTAGTACAATCCTTGAATTTGGTGTCACAAGTGTACTAGCCGCTAAATACTACATACAATGGTTCGAAATAACATAAAGCTGTCCGAAAAGAAGATACACATCTAAATAAGAACAAGAAGGGGACTTCAGGAGTTGCGAGCGCTAAGCAGCTGTACCTCAAGTCTCCGTCAATTGTCCGATCCGAGCTGTCTAGTAGCCGCCGCCGATACCGACTCCAAAATTTATACAGTGTGCAGAGTGTAGTATCAGTACAACCGACCTCATGTACTGGTAAGTGCCGAGCCTAACCTCGACTAAACGTGACGAGGCTATGACGGGTCACCAACACTATAACCTGTACGCAGTATATAATAATGACAGAATAATAGAAATACTGAACAAAATTTAAATAGCCAACAAAATTTGATAACCACAGCCTAAAAAATACACCAGTATCATACAAAACTATCAATCTTTACTAGTGCAAATAATAATACTGAGAAACAATGCAACTCAGGAAATGGAAACATATAGGTTGTTGCAGCGTTCAACCCGATCCGACCAAAGAACACATAATTCTCCCTTATTCCGCCGTAACAATATCAATAACAGTAAATAATATAGATTTATTGCAGCGCGCAACCCGATTCCACCATATATCAGTATCAATATCATAATTCACCCTTATTTCATCATATCACTCCACCCTTATTCCACCTGTTTTGGCGTACAACCCGATCCCACCGTATAAACATATTCACCCTTATTCCACCATATCAATCCTCCCTTATTATGCATGTTGCAGCATGCAGCCGGATCCCACCATAGCAGTACCAAACACTCAATGTACCCAGTCAAATCAACAATCTGAATCACAAAGCCATTACGATGAATAAATACCAAACCAAACCAAAGGAAACCTTGCGTAATATAGAATCTACACAAATAATACTACAAAGCAAGACCAACCCATCAATTTATAATTATAAGGTGCAAACAAGTCAAATTAAGCAAATAACAGGAGTTAGGAAAACTATGAAAAGAGCTAACACGGTTAACAGAAGAAGATATTGATGAACATGTAGCAGTTAAACTTGAAAAGCATTTAGAATATATAACAAATAAGACAGGGAAGGAAACAGTTAAGGAAAAATAGTAATTTAGGAAAAAATCGATAATTTGGCGGCGTATAAACACTCGTCACCTCGCATATACGCCGCTCACATGAGAATCACATAGCAAATAGTCCGAGGGTTCCTAATTCCTCAAGTCAAGGTTAGCCACAACACTTACATCGCTTCAAGGGACACTCAAAGCTCAACCACAACTTTGCCTTTCAAACTAGCCTCCGAACCAACAATATCTAGCAAATTACCAACCAAACGATTCAAAATAAGCCTTAGGAATCACCAACGATAACAAAAATTCGATTGAGGTCTTTATTAAAAAAGTTAACAAAAGTCAACTCATGGGCCTGCTTGGTCCAAACCCGAAATTTGGACCAAAACCCGATTACCCTTTCACCCCGAGCCCGGGTATATAATTGATTTTGCAATCCCACCTCAATTTAAGGTTTAAAATCCCCAAATTTCAAAATCCTTAGTTTCTACCCAAAAATCCCTAATTCCACCATGAAAACCTTAGATTTTAAGTTAAAATCTTGTAAAATAAAGTGAAAGATTGAAAGAAACTAGTTTAGAATCACTTACCAATGTTTTGGAGAAGAAGTGGTCTTTGGAAAGTCGCCTAGAGGGTTTCTTGTCTTGAAAGTTTTGAAAAATGAGCAAAAATCCCATCTAAGTCTCTTTTACACAGTTGTAGATGTCGCATTTGCGACCTGAGCTTCCCAAATGTGAGGGGGCTATCACAAATGCGAAGTCCTTCGCACTTCTGCTGCCTTCACAAATGGGAAGATAAGCTCGCAAATGCGACCTTGGATCTTCGCAAATGCATGTCAATGGTCACATTTGCGATCACTGCCCCTCCCAGACTCCCTTCGCAAATGCGAATGAAAACTCGCAAATGCGATGACTGTATGTCCCAGCTTCTCTTTGCATTTGCGATGAGAAGCTTGCAAATGCGAACCCCTCAAAGGTTGAAATTGCGATGCCTAATCTCGTAAATGCGAGATCAGAGGCCTGCAACAAGATCAGTTACACCAGTAAATCTTTCCAAGTTCAAATCACTCCGTAGCATATCCGAAACTCACCCGAGCCCTCGGAACCCAAAACCAAACATGCGCACAAGTCTAAAAATATCAGGCGAAGTTGCTCGCAAGATCAAATTTTCAAAATAATACCTAGAACTATGAATTTAGCACCAAATCAAATGAAATTCTCAAGAACACTTTAAAATTTCTATTTTCTCAACCGGACATCCGAATCACATCAAACCAACTCCGTTTCTTACCAAATTTTACAGACAAGTCATAAATAGGGTATTGGACCTATACTAGGTTTCGAAACTAAAATATGGACCCGATATCCAAAAAGTCAAACCTTGGTCAAACACTTCCATTTCATTGAGCCTTTAACTTTCAAATTTCAACAAAGTCCGATATATCGGGCTAGGGACTTCCGATTTTGATTTCAGACATACGACCAAGTCCCAAATCACGATACGGATCCACCAGGATTGTCAAATCACGAATTAAGATCTGTTTACCAAAAATGTTGACTGAAGTCAACTCAAAGGAAGCTTTTAGGCAAAATTTCTTACTTTCATTAACTTTTAATATAAAAGCTTTCCGGAAACATGTTCGGACTGTGCACTCAAATTGAGGAGGGTAAAAATGAGATTTTTAAGGCTTAAAAATGTAGAATTAAATTCTAAAATACAAGATGACCTTTCAGGTCATCACATTCCCCACCTCTAAAACAATCGTTCGTCCTCGAACGAACATAAAAAAGTACCTGAGCTGGTGAAAAGGTGGGGATATATACTCCGCATATCGGATTCAGACTCCTAGGTAGCTGCCTCAACATGCTGAGCTCTCCACTGCACTCGAACTGAAGGATAACTCTTCGATCTCAACTGACGAACCTGCAGGTCTAAATAGCTACTAGCTCCTCCTCGTAGGTCAAATACTTGTCCAGCTGGACAGCGCTGAAGTCTAACACGTGTGATGGATCACCGTGATACTTTCGGAGTATGGACACATGGAACACCAGATGGACTGCTGATAAACTAGGTGGTAATGCGAGCTTGTAGGCCACCTCACCCACTCTCTTAAGAATCTCAAAGGGTCTGATGTACCTAGGGCTCAACTTGCCCTTCTTTCCAAACCTCATCAAACCCTTCATGGGTGAAACCCGGAGCAATACCTTCTCTTCAACAATGAATGCAACATAACACACTCTTACGATCGACATAACTCTTTAGCCTGAACTGCGCTGTGCGAAGTCTATCCTAAGTGATCTTAACCTTATCTAAGGCATCCTGTACCAAATCTGTACCCAATAACCGAGCCTCCCCCAGCTCAAACCATCCAACTGGTGATCGACACTGTCTACCATGTAATGCCTCATAGGGATCCATCTGGATGCTCGACTGATAGTTGTTATTGTAGGCGAACTCCTCAAGAGGCAAAAACTGATCCCATGAGCCTCCGAAGTCAATAACACATGCGCGGAGCATATCCTCCAATATCTAAATAGTGCGCTCGGACTGTCCATCTATCTGAGGATGAAATGTTGTGTTCGGCTCAACCTGCGTGCCCAACTCACGCTGTACTACTCTCCAGAAATGCGAGGTGAACTGCATACCTCGATAAAAAATGATACATACAGGCACACCATGAAGAAGAACGTTCTCGCAGATATAAATCTCTGTCAACCACTCTGAAGAATAGGTAACTACTACAGTGATGAAATGTGCTGACTTGGTCAGTCTATCCATAATAACCTAAACTGCATTGAACTTCCTCTAGGTCCGTGGGAGTCCAACAACAAAATCCATAGTGATACGTTCCCACTTCCACTCAGGAATCTCTGTCTTCTGAAGTAAACCACCAGATCTCTGTTGCTCGTACTTTACTTGCAGACAATTTAGACACCGAGCCACGTGTGCCACTATATCTTTCTTTATTCTCCTCCACCAATAATACTACCGCAAGTCCTGATACATCTTGGCGGTGCCCAGATGAATAGAATACCGGGAATTGTGGGCCTCCTCTAGAATCATCTCACAAAGTCCATCCATATTAGGCACACAAACACGACCATGCATCCTCAAAACTCCTTCATCTCCAACCGCAACCTGCTTGGCATCACCGTGTCGCACTGTATCCCTAAGAACAAGCAAATGAGGGTCATCATACTGCCGCTCCCTGATACGCTCAAACAATGAACACCGAGCGACCCTACAAACTATAACACAACTGGGCTCAGAAACATCCAACCTCACAAACTGATTGGCTAAGGCCTGAACATCTAATGCAAGCAGTATCTCACTAACTAGAATGTACACAAGGCTGCCCATACTAGCTGACTTCCTACTCAAAGCATCGGCCACTACATTGGCCTTCCCGGGATGATATAAGATGGTGATATCATAGTCTTTCAATAGCTCTAACCACCTCCTTTGCCTCAAATTGAGCTCCTTTTGCTTGAATAAATACTGCAAACTTCGATGATCCGTGAACACCTCGCATGACACGCCATAAAGATAGTGCCTCCAAATCTTCAGCTCGTGAACAATGGCTGCCAACTCTAAGTCATGGACAGGGTAATTCTTCTCGTGAAACTCTAGCTGCCGTGAAGCATATGCAATTACTTTGTCACATTGCATCAATACCGCACCAAGTCCAATACGAGATGCATCACAATATACTGTATAAGGCCCTGAACTTATGGGCAACACCAATGCCAGTGTCATAGTTGCATACGGCTAAAATCGAATAGTCCAATTTTATGATCATTATGACATTCCACAGCCCATCTACAAAAGGCCCGAGGCACAACTCGAGGTTCGACCCCGAGGGTTCGCTATGCTCGACCTCAGGGCAGTGCAGATCGGCGACTATCATGGATAAGCGAAAAATTCCCAAGGCGCGTGATTAGGATTGAGCAGGTCTACAAGAATAGTAGAAGTCCGTACCGTGACATTAAATAGTTGTACCAACTTCATATCTTTGTAATAAATGCACATGTACTATGTTGGGATTCCCCCTCCCCCATATAAAGGGGACCCTTATTATTTCTTGCACACATGATATTCAACATTCTCTGCTCTCTAACTTAAATACTCTCCATTGTCTTTCCTTTGATTTATTGCTTACGTTTATTGTGTTTCATTGATTGCTCTTTATTTATTACTCATTGATCATAAAGAGCCATTATTGAGGCCCTTGGAACTACTAGGCCTTTATCGGTCAGCCCCAGTCAAGCACTCTAGCTCGACCCCAAGGCCAGAATAGGCCAGCTCGAGGCCCCGATTCACGGCCGTCCGGTTTGAATAATCATACCGCCCCTTACTCTTACGTTATTTTCCTAGCTTACACTTAACATCTATTGCCTAAGAACTAGCATAAAAATAAATCACGTATTTTTAGAACCACAAAATAAAATCTAATTGTACTTAGCATTTTCAAGGTAAACGTTTGGCGCCCACCGTGAGGCTAAAAATAATAGTGATTGTTTTAGTGTTGGTTTACTGAAAAATGCAAGTTATTCTTCACACTTTTTCTTATTCAAGAATCTTTGATTTCAGGTCAAAATGTCTAACTCAGTAAATGCACATGAAAACAACGGTCCTGAGGACCATGGAGAGAATGATGTAGCTGTTCCAGGCATTGGTGTACCACTATGAAACCCTGAGGATGCACCAAAGCCAATCCCTGTGGATGTGGTCTCACGCAATGCCCAACATATCAATATAATCTCCCATACTAACGAGAGTATATGCCAAAAACCAACAACAAGCTCAGAAAACCCCAGCTTGGGAGGAACGAGAGGTTAGCCTTCACGTCATTTTTGAAATGTTGCATGCACAACAACTGACAATTTCTCAACTGCAAAGCCACCAAAAAACTCCAAGCACAGCCGCACCAGAAACGGCCCCTCAAGCCGAACTGGTGCCAGAAAGATCGAGCAACAACGGGTCAGCAACTGACCCCGCTATTATGAAGATGCTCGAGAACCTCACAAAGAGGATCGAATCAGGCGAAAAGAAGATAGAAGCTAATGATAAAAAGGTGGATACCTACAATTTAAGGGTCGATCAAATCCCGGGTGCACCCCCGATCCTGAAGGGTGTTGATTCAAAGAAATTCGTACAAAAGCCATTCCCATCAAGTGAGGCTCCGAAGCCTAGCCCGAAGAAATTCAGAATGCCTGATCTCCCAAAGTACAACGGAACCTCGGATCCCAATGAGCACGTCACTGCTTACACTTGTGCCGTAAAGGGAAATGACCTGAAGGACGACGAAATTGAATCTATCCTGTTGAAAAAATTTGGGAAACACTTTCGAAAGGGGCCATGATGTGGTACCACAACCTATCCTCAAATTAGATAGACTCATTTGCCATGCTGGCAGATTCTTTTATAAAGGCACATGCCGGTGCCATCAAGGTTGCTACAAGGAAATCCGATGTCTTCAAAATCAAACAGACAGAAAACAAGATGTTGCAGGAGTTTGTATCTCGCTTTCAAATGGAGTGAATAGAATTACCACCAGTCTTCGATGACTGGGCAGTTCATGCCTTCACCCAAGGTTTGAATGAACGAAGCTCAGTAGCTTCGAAGCAGCTAAAGTAGAACTTGGTTGAATATCCCTCTGTGACTTGGGCGGATGTCCACAACCGGTATCAATCAAAGATTAGGGTCGAGGACGACCAACCAGGAGCCCCCTAAGGCTAAGTATATCCTAGTAGGCTTCTGGAAAAGGAGCCAAATCCAAACAAGGAAAAGTACCAACCATACACTAAAGATCGAAGAAATGCCCCAAGGCGTAACATACCCTGAAATGATCGAAGACAGATCGAGGTCAGAATCCTTGGGGACTCGTGAGCAGAGCCGGATTCCATAGATACATAGGACCGACGGAGGCACCCCGGTTATCTGAGTACAACTTCAATATCGATGTTTCGAACATCATATCAGCCATAGGTAAAATTAAAGACACTAGGTGGCCAAAACCCATACTATTAGACCCGTCGCAAAGGAACCCTAACCTGATGTGCGAATTTCACGGCACACACGGTCATAGGACCGAAGATTGCAAACAGCTCCGAGAGGAAGTAACCTGACTACTTAACAAAGGTCACCTCCAAGAATTTCTCAGCGACCGAGCCAAAAACCAATTTCGGGAAAGAGAGGCAAACAGGAAAAATGAAATAGAAGAGCCACAAAATGTCATCCACATGTTCGTTGGAGGGATCGACATCCCACAGGAACCCATTATCAAAAGAACAAAAATATCCATCAGCAAGGAAAAGCGAACTCGAGGTTACATACCCAAGGATGCTCTCACATTCAGCGACGAGGACATCGAGACCCTGTCTCAGCCTCATAACGATGCATTGGTAATTTCTTTTCATGTGAATACATTTCAAATTAAATGTGTGCTTGTGGATCTAGGTAGCTCAGCCAAAATTATCAGGTTGAGGGTGGTGGAGTAGCTTGGACTGCTCGACCAGATCGTGCCCGCCTCTCGAGTCCTCAACGGATTCAACATGGCGAGCAAGACAACAAAAGGGGAAATCACCCTCCCAGTCAACGTGGCCGGCACGACCCAAAACATCAAGTTTCATGTCATCGAAGAAGACATGAGATACAATGCCTTGCTCGAAAGGCCATGGATACACTGCATGAGAGTAGTACCATCAACTCTTCATCAAATGATGAAGTTTCCAATGAAGGACGGAATAAAAACAATATACAAGGAGCAACATACAGCGAGAGAGATGTTCGCGGTGCACGATGTGGCACCGGCATCGACACCTTCAACATCGAAGGAGCTAAAGGATAAGCAAACAACGAAGTAGCAATTACAAGCTACATGCTCGGCTGCACCCGAGTAAATAAGCAAAGGACCGTACCGCTTCCCCGGAGCGAGCGGTGGAAGCATATCGAGGCTCGCACACCATAACGACTAAGGTATAACCGTCTCCCTTTTTATTTACGTCTTACACTAACCTTTGTGCAGGCGTCCGATTAAAAAGAATCGAAGCACCTTCCATCTTGAAGACCTTAGGTTTTAAAGCATGCGTTTCACTTTTTTCTTTCGATGGGATTTTATCCCAAGAAGGGTTTTACCGGCAAGGTTTTTAACGAGGCAACATCTATATGCTACCTAAGGAGAACTTAACAAGTATTTAAGGCTTCTCTTCAATCAACCTCGAATACTGGGGGGCATCCCTTGGAAGATCATCTCCCCGGAGAAATCAAGACGAGCCAAAGAGGGTCTCAACAGAAAAATGATGTATCGGGCCAAACGATCAAAAGAACCGTGTACGCATAGAATAATCGAATCCTCAGTGGAGAAAACTATATATACTTGTACCAAGAAGTTTGCTATTCTCACAAGAAACGACTTTAGGGCTAGAAATTTCCCGAATACTCAGGAACTGACATCAAAAACTCGAAGCCATAAGACCTTTAGGCCAAAAACTTTGAGCTCATAAGCCCTCAATGAGGCAACATCAAAAAATAGCTCCAGAGCCAAAAACTCTCGATGTCTCGGGGACTGTCGCCGACGTTCACCTCGTCGAGCTATGAAAAACTTGAGGCCATTAGACCCTAAATGGGCAACCTCAAGCCCAAAAGACCTTCATAAGGCAATACCAAACCTGAAAGACCTCAAGCAAGGCATGAATTATACTTGTACCAAGTAACCTATCTGTAAGACCTCAAGTAAGGCATGTTCAAATTTATAAGACCTTACAAAAGGCATAATCCCGATCTTAAAGTCGAGACTATATTCGAACTTGTAAGACCCCTAAAAAGGTATACCCTCAATATAAACGCCAAGACTACCTCACTCGGGGACTAAAAGGCTACGGCCAAACATAATGACTACGGTCATATGGGTCCGGCCAAACTAACGCGAGTCGGGGATGCCCCACCGTTGCCATAAAATCACAGGCCTTCAATTACTTCGAAAAGAATCGGTTAATCAGGCTACACTCGGCATAAGCATAAGAGCTTCGATCACATCAGCTCCAAATAATAAAAAGGCTTCGAGACAATTCAGCCATAGAGCGAAACCTACCGAGGTGCTCATTTATCGTCACATAACGGATCACAATCGAGATTCTTATCAAACCGTTAAAGAGTCAGACAAACACAAAAAATTCAAAAAGTCTTTAACGAGGGAAAAACAAAGACATATTAGAGGTCGTACCGATCCACCGCATAAGAACCTAAGCGCCAACCTATATTAGAGTTTGTATCGACCCACCGCATAAGAGCCTAAGCGCCAGCCTATATTAGAGGTCGTACCGACCCACCGCGTAAGAGCCTAAGTGCCAACCTATATTAGAGGTCATACCAACCCACCGCATAAGAGCCTAAGCACCAGCCTATATTAGAGGTCATACCGACCTACCTCGTAAAAGCCTAAGCACCAGCCTATATTAGTGGTGGTACCAACCCAACATGTAAGAGCCTAAGAGCCAGCTTAAAATTCAAAGACTTCAGGGTCGATGAGCTCGAGTCGAAACCCGACTTGAAAACTGAGCCCGAAACGGTTAACTAAAAAATGCCTAAAGGCAAATGCATAAGAGCCTACGGGCCAGCCTAACAAGCCCCAGAGCCAATTTGTGAACCTAAGGGTTTTACCTCGAAGGCCAACTCATCAAGTTAATCATTGACAAATGTCAAAATTCAAGACAAAGAAAGACATACACAAGCAAAGAAAAATCCATGAAAGGGGAAAGCCGAAAGACTTCTTTGTGTATGTGTATGTAAAATAATACAAGGCTTCATTTATAAATGTTATCTAAGAGCATTTTACACAGAATCAGAAATAAAAAGCCTAGTCTACTTTCCCCTCGAGGATTGCGCCCCCATTGGCCCCTTCCTTATTATCTTCGGCATCTAATACGAGGAACTTGGCATTGTATTCATCCACCTTGGCCTGCTCTATCTCTTTTGAGAGATTGAAGCCTCTATATCATGGATCTCCTCGAGGGTTTCCCTCTAGGATTTGCACCGGGCATATTCATTGCTTCTGCTCTCCCGATCGGAAGCTCCTCTCAACTCAGCTCGAGCATAAGCAACATCTTTTAAATAGATAGCAGCTTTCTTATTAGCCTTAGCCCGAATCTCTTTGGCTTAAGCCCGGGGGGTCTACGACCTCGGCCTTCATCTTCAAAACGTCAGATTCGAGCCTTGCAATCCTGCTCGTCTGGACCAAGCTGTTTTCATAAGCGTTCTGGAGCTGCACCTCAAGGGCAGAAGCCTTGGCCAAAGCATTCTTCTTGGCCGCAACTTGGGCATCTATCTGAGCCCTTATCTCATTAAACTCGTACTTGGCCTGGCCGACTTCGCCCCAAAGGCGTTCCAGGTCTTCCATCTTACTTTGCAACTAAAGTGTCAAAATATTAATCTCTGAGGGTAAAAGAAGAAACATGCATCCTATCAAAACAAAGGTTACCTGTATCTCGAGGCGGCCTTCGTAGTTCAGGCTTTGATTCATCTCGTACTGAAGGTGTATCAACTCCTTTACCTTTTTATCACAAAGGAGCCTGAGGGATTTCTCCTATTCAAGGCCTTCCACAACCTAGCTTATGCGGAGCAACTCAGACTTGAGATTGTCAAAGGCCTATGAAAAAGAAGCTTAGTGAGAAAATGAAAGTGCAAAATCGAAAAACCAACGGAGTCAACTAAAAATCACCACAGAACAGAGCCGCTGAGCCTCCTTAAAGGTTGAACGTGTGTCTACTAGCTTGGTCTCATTGGCCCCAGTTGAATCACTCTCGATAGGGATATGATCACTCGAGACCTCGCTTAATTTAGATGGACCCTGGCCTCGAACATCCATCGAAGTACCTTCGACGGGAGAAGAAGATGGCAGCAGAAAATTTGTATCCCTCGAAGTACCTTCGACGGGAGAAGAAGACGGCAGTAGAAAATCTTTATCCCTCAAAGTACCTTCGACGGGAAAAGAAGACGGCGATAAAGGAGGAACCATTTTCCCGAGCCTAGAAGCCTCGGGTGCTGCAGGCTCAGCTAATACATCTTCTTTGAGCCTCCAGGCAGGGCTTGCCTCGCTATGAGCACCTTCACCCTTCAAGGATTCCTTCTGTTTGTTATTATTCCTAGGCCCCAAAGCCGACGATCCTTCCTTCTCTCCGAGGGGGCACAGTCTCATCTCAGGAAATTCTCCAATGCCTGTGGTGACAGAGTTAATACACATAAAAGAAAGTACCTTTCAAAGAAAATAGACCACACAACACGTATCATGGTGTTTTACCTCCCATCTACCCTTCGACAGGTCTCGCCACTTGCGCTCATCGTAGGTCGAGCGAGCTGCCAGCTTCCAAGTCCAATTCGCCAGGTCGGGGACCTCGTATGGCATTTAGGGGATTGTTGTACAAAAAAAAGGGAAAACATCTTTACGGAGTCCTTCTCCACCATGAACAAAAATGATAAAAACACAAGTGTACCACTTACGTGTGAAATTCCATTTCTCAGGAAATGGCAGGAACTCCACGGGGATAATATCGGCAGTCCACACTTGGACAAATCAACTCATCTACCCTTGGTCCCCATCTTCTTCATCGTCGACAACAAAGGGCCTGGTGGATCGACATTGTAAAGTTATCAGGCCTCGATAATGAAAGGGTCGGTACAATTTGATGAGATGGCTAAGGGTGAACTCAAGCCCGACTTCCTCCGTAAAGAACCTCATCGTCAATACTATCCTCCAGAACGACGTGTGAACCTGTGCCAAGGTAGCTCGATATCTTCGACAGAAGTTGAGCACGACTCTATCAAGAGGGCCAAACGTAAAAGGGTATGTGTATACGTTCAAAAATACCTCTACATGAGCCATGATGTTCTCTTACAGGGAAGGTACCTGTAGTACCACCTTTTCTCCCTATCCGCAGTCTCTCCTCACTGCCTCGAGGTGTCCCTCTCCTATTGATGAAATAAACCTCGATGCATGCTCCCAGTGGACCTGAACAATGGGAGGCCTCTCTAACGAAAAATCCCTCCTCGAGACAAAACATCTCGAGGTTAGCTCACCGAACGCCGGCGGTGTACCACCGACCGAGCGGGAAGCAGAGGCAGAACTCTCCTCTTTTTGGTGAGCAGGTTTGGGCGTAGCAGCTATGACTATGGTAAAACAAGAGAAGGGAAATGAAAACTTAGGTGAAAGCTTTGAATTAAAATGATGAAAGAGCTGATGCAAGGAAGGAGAACTCTATAAAAAGGATAGCTGCTCAAAGTAGAGGAATCCTCAAATAAGGGGAAGGCAAACTCATATATAGAGCAAGCAGAGACTATCCACCTACTCTAAAAGCCAATTAATTCTGACTAGGCCATTATCACTTTTAGGGAAGTGTACCAGCGGGACCATCTCGGTTACTTCATGACCGTGTCATACGAATGACGCTGCTGTATAACATTCGGGGTGTCAAATATTCCCATATCAACCTAGCCTCGAGATGGTGCCCGCTCTCGAGGATCTCTTTTACCATAACGATGGGATCCAAGGAGAAATTAATATCAATCTAGCCTCAAGATGGTGCCCAATCACGAGGATCTCTGCTATTACAAGCGTGGGTCATTCACCCTATTCTCTGGGCCCTGGGCTACTCGAGTCTGAGTCAGTTCTCACTCCAGGTATATTTACCAAGCCTCAGGGCTATCTTTGCCTTCAATTCAATTTAAACGCTCTCTCAATTACTTTAACCAGGGGCCATCCGAGTTCGAGTGTATCCTTGCTTAGGGACTATCTATAATACCTTAGGGCTATCTTCATTTTAAGTTCAAAGCAAGTTTTCGAGGCTACCCAAGTTCAAGCAAACTCTCACTCGGGGACTATTTGTGAAAGTCTAAGGGCTATCTTTATTTTCAGACAATCAAGCAAACTCTCACTCGGGGACTATTTGTGAAAGTCTAAGGGCTATCTTTATTTTTAGACAATCAAGCAAGCTCTCACTCAAGGGCCAGCGGCAAGGCCTAAAAGGGCTAAGCTCTATTTCAAAGAAAATTGCGACCTTGCTCTCGCTCAACTCGAACTCAGAAGTCCCTACGACCTAAGTTTGTACCAGATCAATCCGGACTTAGTCTGAGGGATGACAAAGAATCTCAAGAAATGTCATACTAACCAATCGAGAACTGAAAGGATTGCGATGTCCGGGTCCAGTATTCTAACCGATCAAAAGTAAAATGGAAGTTCAGCACAAGCCAAAGGCAAATCGAAGAAAATTTTATATTGATAAAAGAAGATTACAAAAGCCCACGAGGGGTCCTTACACAAAAACAAAGAAGCGGAAAACAATAGCCTAAAAGCCTAATCTAATTTCGGAGGCACATCCTCGGGAGCGACATATGCGAGAAATGTTTTCTCGGGGATCCCATTTCGATCTTAAGAATGACATCTTTGAGAATCTCCTCTGAAGCAACAATAGATGAGGAAGAGGCTATAGCCTATCAAAGAGAAAAAGCTTTCAACAGGCTGGAAAAATTATGGCGTGGTCAAAATTTGGCGAGTGTGGGTCTCGCCAGCACTACAATTGAGAAGCCACTTCTTGAGACATTGCACTGGTGTGGGGTGCAAAAGTTAGTAGATGGCGCCACCTCACTCCATGGAAAGCAAAAGGAGTGAATCGCCACACCAGACTGAAGTTAAGGGAGATGAGCAGCAGTTCACGGTCCACATATCCTCTGATACAGGAATAATTTGAAGCCTCACTCTCATTATTTCGGGCCAACAACAACAACAAACCAGTACGATCCCACTCAGTGGGGAAAAGCTCTGAAAAATAGCCATGTCATAACTGCAAAACCGCTTCCGTGTGACCTTACGTTCACGGGCTTGAACCATGGAAATTAAAGTTTGGATGAGGATGAAGAGAAGAAAAGGGTTAAAGGCTGTTGAGGAATGACTGGAAGGAATTCTGGTTCAAGTAACCTCCCATTTATAGACAGAGAATAACGTAACCGACGGTGCAATCAATGCCTTTGGGAAACGTATCGGCATGCGCAATCAATGCTTTTTGGGAAATGGATCGACGGTGATATCACCGCTTTTGGAAAAATAAACCGGTAGTGTATTGAATGCTTCTGGGAAGATGAAATGATGGGATGTTTCAGTCATCGCAAAAGCTTACATCATGAGTATGATGTCATCGTGAGAGGCTCGAGGAAATCGATGTCAAAGTCATTTCATATCATTCTATTCTAAGAAACGCGGGGACTATCTATATACGGATAAAATCAGAGAGTCCAATTTTATGATCATTATGACATTCCACAACCCGTCTTCAAAAGGCCCGAGGCACAACTCTAGGTTCGACCCCGAGGGTTCCCTATGCTCGACCTCGAGGTAGTGCAGATCGGTGGCTATTATGGATAAGCGGGAAATTCTCAAGGCGCATGATTAGGATTGACCAAGTCTACAAGAATAGTATAAGTCCGTACCGTGACATTAGATAGTTGTACCAGCTTCATATCTTTGTAATAAATGTACATGTACTATGTTGGGAATTTCCCCTCCTATATAAAGGGCACCATTGTTATTTCATGCATACATGATATTCAATACAAGAACAAGAACATTCTCTGCTCTCTAACATAAACACTGTCCATTGTCTTTCCTTTGATTTATTGCTTATATTTATTGTGTTTCATTGATTGTTCTTCATTTATTACTCATCATTGATCATAAAGAGCCATTATTGAGGTCCTTGGAACTGTTAGACCTTCATCGGTCAGCCCCAATCAAACACTCTAGCTCGACCCCGAGGCCAGAATAGGCCAGCTCGAGGCCCCCGATTCGTGGCTGTCCGGTTTTAATAATCATACTTCCCTTTACTCTTACTTTATTTTTCAAGCTCACACTTAGCATCTATTGCCTAATAACTAGCATAAAAATAAATCACGTATTTTTAGAACCACAAAATCAAATCTAATTATAATTACCATTTTCAAGGTAAACAGTAGTCAAAGAAGTCTCGAGCTTCTGAAAGCTCGCCTCACACTCGTCTGACCATATGAACGGGGCACCCTTCTGGGTCAACCTTGTCAACGGGGCTGCTATAGATGAGAACCCCTCCACAAACCAACGGTAATAACCTGCCAATCCCAAGAAACTCTGGATCTTTGTAGCTGATGTGGGTCTAGGCAAGTTCTTGATGGCCTCAATCTTCTTTGGATCTACTTGAATACCCTCAGCTGACATAACGTGCCCCAAGAAAGCAATTGAACTCAACCGAAACTCGCATTTTGAAAACTTGATAATTGGCTGTCTCTCAAAGTCTGAAGAACGATCCGAAGGTCATGCTCATGCTCCTCTCGGCTACAATAGTAGATCAAAATATCATCAATAAACACAATAAAAAAGGAATCTAGACAGGGCTTGAACACCCGGTTCATCAAATCCATAAATGCTACTGGGGCATTTGTCAACCCAAATGACATCACTAGAAACTCATAATTCACATACCGAGTCCAAAAAACTGTTTTAGGAACATTAGATGCCCTACTCCTCAATTGATGGTAGCCAGACCTCAAATCGATCTTTGAAAACACCTTGGCGCCCTGAAGCTGATCAAATAAGTCATCAATACTTGGCAATGGATACTTGTTCTTGATGGTGACTTTGTTCAACTGCCGATAATCTACGTACATCCTCATTGATCCATCATTCTTCTTCACAAACAACCCAGGCGCACCTCAGGGAAAGACTCTAGGTCTAATGAAGCCCTTATCAAGCAAGCCTTGCAACTGCTCCTTCAATTCTTTCAACTCTGGCGGAGCCATTGAATATGGCGGGATAGAAATGGGATGCGTGCCCAGAGCCAAATCAATACAAAAGTCAATATCTCTGTCGGGTGGAATCCCCGACAGGTCTATAGAAAATACCTCTAGAAACTCACGAACGACTGGTACTAAATCCATGGAAGGAACCTCTGTACTAGAATCGCGAACATAAGCCAGAGAAGCGAAACACCCCTTCTCGACCATATGCCGAGCCTTCACATAAGAGATAACTCTGCTGGTAGATTGGCTTGGAGTCCCTATCTACTCCAATCAAGATGACCCCTGCAAGGCTAAGGTCACTATCTTGGAGTGACAGTCCAATATAGCATGATAGGGTGGCAGCCAATCCATCCCCAAAATAACATCAAAATAGACCATATCGAGAAGTAGGAGATATACATGAGCCTCAAGACTCCTAATGGTAACTACACACGAATGATAAATGCGATATGCAACAATAGCATCTACAACAAGGGTGGACACACACACGGGAGCACTCAAAGAATCACAAGGCAGAACCAAATATGAAGTAAAATAGGATGACACATAGGAATAAGCGGATCAAATAGAATTGAGGCATATCTACTGCAAACTGAAACTGTACCTGTGATAATCGCGTCAGATGATCAGCCTCAGGCCTAGTTGGAAAGGCGTAGCATCGGGGCTGGGCCCCAACACTCTGAACCATATCTCTAGGACGGCTTCCTACTAGCTGGCCTCCAACTCTAACGGCCTAGCCTCCACCTATAACGGCCTGACCTCTACCTCTAATGGCCTGATATCTACTTCTAGCTCCCTGACCCCTACCTCTAGTTTGCTGAGCGGGCGGTGATGCAACCACTTCCAGAATCATGGCACGAGAACTCTGCTGTGGCGCACTGCCCAACAATCTCGGACAAGTCTTCCTGATGTGCCCAAACCTACCACATTCGAAACATCCATTCTAGTGATGTGGATGCGACAACTGAGATTGACCCAAGCGGGCCGGATGACCATGGTAATAACTCTAAATATGAGGTACACTGATAGGAGCTGGCGGTGCCCTGTAGGCTGGCTGCCAAGAATGAGGCACATAAGGACTACGACTCCCTGAAGGTAGGATGTCTGAAGTGCTGGAAGATATGGCCTGGGAGGATGGCCCCTACCAAAAGTACCCCTACCTCCAGACGAGGCACTACTGAATCCACCAGAATGACAAGGTCTCTTGTCAGATCCCTGACCACTCCCCTGAGCTAGTACCATCTTGACTCGCCTGGCAACATTAGCTGCTACCTGAAAAAAAATCTCACTCCCAGTCTCCTTAGCCATCTGTAATTTGATAAGTTGAGCAAGTCCCTCAATAAACCTCCTCACCCTCTCGCTCTCTCGGTAAGAAGCAAAAGAATAGCATGATGGGCCAGATCCAAAAAGTGAGTGTCGTACTAAGTGACAGTCATAGAACTCTGCTGCACACACTTGAACTGCCTCCGATAGTCCTCTCTCTAAGTGATAGGAAGGAACTTCTCACGAAATAACTGAGAGAACTGGTCCCAAGTGAGAGCAGGCAACCCCGCTGGCCTGGTCAACATATAATCCCTCCATCATTTCTTGGCAGAACCTGACAAATGAAATGCAGTAAAGTCAACCCTATTGGTTTCTACGATCCCCATCTTCCGTAACACCTCATGAAAACTGTCCAGATTGTCCTAGGGATCCTCTGAAGATGCACCGTTGAAGTGAACTAGGAAAAGTTTGGTAGACCTATCCAATCTCCACAAAGCCTCAGAAGACATAGTTGATCCATCACCGGTCTGTCCGCAACACCCGGTTGAGCTACCCCAATGGGCTAAGCTGTTGGAGTCTGAAATTGAGGAGCCATATGCTCCAGAGTGTGAGTAGCGGGAGTCTGTGCTCCTCTCCCAGCCCGAGAGACAGTTGGTGCTACCGGAAATATACCGATTTGGGACACACTCTCCATGAAGCCCACTAGACGGGCCAAAGCATCCCGGAGAACCAGGGTGGCGATGAACCCCTCTAGGACCTGAGCTGGTCTTGCTCGAACGGTCTGGGCTGGAGCTTCCTCATCAAACTCTACCCGAGGCTCCACCGCTGGTGCTGCTACTCGAGCTCTGGGCTGAGCCTTGCCCTTGTCTCGACCTCTGGAACGACCTCAGACTAGTCCTCTGCCCTTCGTAGGAGTTGCTGTTCAGCTGAAGATGCGATACACGTTCCCACCATCAGCGAGAAACCAGAATAGAAGAGTTCAATCAGCAACGATAGAATAAAATCGCACAACAGAGGATAATAGAATTGAAAATGTTTCTAACTCCATAGCCTATGGAAGATAAGTACAGACGTCTCTGTACCAATCCTCCAGACTCTACTAAGTTTGCTCATGACTCGTCAAACCTATATAACCTAGTTCTCTGATACTAACTTGCACGACCCGGAATTCCCACCATCAGGACCGTGATGACACCTAACCTTTCACTTGCTAAGAAAGCCAATGTTAGAACATATTATCCATTTTTAACAGTTGAATTAAATAACGAGAGATAACTGGAATAACTTAAATGTTAATGCGAAAGATAAAACTGCCAAACGTCTATTACAATTCCTGAATCTGGTGTCACAAGTGAATGAACTACTAGAATACTACATACAAAGGTCTGAAATAACATAAGGCTGTCCGAAAAGAAGATACACAACTAAATAAGAATAGGAAGGGGACTATAGGAGCTGCAAGTGCTAAACAATTGTACCCCAAGTCTTCGTAGGCTGTCTGATCTGAGCTCTCTAGTAGCTGCCACCGGGACCGATTCCAAAATATGCACAATGTGCAGAGTGCAGTATCAGTATAACCGACCCCATGTACTGGTAAGTGCCGAGCCTAACCTCGATGAAGTAGTGACGAGGCTAAGACGGGTCACCTACACTATAACCTATACGCACTATACAATAATGATAGAATAATGGAAATACTGAATAGAATTTAAATAGCCAACAAAAATTGATAATCATAGCCTCGAAAATACACCAGTGTTGTCAAAACTACCAATCTTTACCAGTGCAAATAATAATACTGAGAAACAACGCAGCTCATGAAATGGAAACATATAGGTTGTTGTGGCGTGCAACCCGATCCCACCAGACAACATATAATTCTCCATTATTCCACCGTAACAATATCAATAACAGTAAATAATATAGATTTATTGTGGCGCGCAACCCGATCCCACCATATATTAGTATCAATATCATAATTCACCCTTATTTTACCATATCAATCCGCCCTTATTCCACCTGTTGTGACGCGCAATCCGATCCCACCGTATAAACTATTCACCCTTATTCCACCATATCAATCCTTCTTTATTACACCTAATGCAACGTGCAGCCCGATCTCACCATATCAGTATCAAACACTCAATGTACCCAGTCAAATCAATAATCTAAATCACAAAGCCTTTACGATGAATAAATACCAAACCGAACCAAAGGAAACCTTGCGCAATGTAGAATCTACACAAATAATACTACACATCAAGACCAACGTAGCAATTTACAATTAGAAGGTGCAAACCAGCCAAATTAAGCAAATAACAGGAATCAGGGAAACTATGGAAAGAGCTAACATGGTTAACAGAAGAAGATATTGATTAACACGTAGAAGTTAAGCATGAAAAGCATATAACAAAAAAGACAGTGAAGGAAACAGTTAAGGAAAATTAGTAATTCAGGGAAAATAGATAATATGGCGGCGTATAAGCACTCGGCACCTCGCATATGCGCCGCTCACATGAGAATCACATAGCAAATAGTCCGAGGGTTCTTAATTCCCTCAAGTCAAGGTTAGCCACAACACTTACATCGCTCCAAGCACCACTCAAAGCTCAACCACGGCTCTGACTTTCAAACTAGCCTCTAAACAAATAATATCTAGAAAATTACCAACCAAACGATTCAAAATAAGCCTTAGGAATCACCCACTATAACAAAAATTCAATTTAGGTCTTAATTGAAAAAGTCAACACTCGAGCGAGCTTGGTCCAACCCCGAAATTCGGACCAAAACCCGATTACCCATTCACTCCCGAGCCCGGATATGTAATTTATTTTGGAATCCAACCTTAATTTGAGGTCTAAATCCCCAAATTTCAAAATTCCTAGTTTTTACCCAAAAATCCCCAATTCCACCATGAAAACCTTAGATTTTAAGTTAAAATCTTGTAAAATGAAGTGAAAGATCTTATCTTCGCATTTGCGAAGTTCGCAAATGTGAGGGGACTATCGCAAATGCGAAGTCCTTCGCACTTCTGCTAACTTCGCAAATGCGAAGATAAGTTCGCAAATGACCTTGGATCTTGGCGATTGCAACTCAATGACCGCATTTGCGATCACTGCCCCTCTCATACTCCCTTCGCAAATGCGAAGGAAAACTCGCAAATGTGATGACTGTATGGCCCAGCTTCTCTTCGCATTTGCATTGAGAAGCTCGCAAATGCGAACCCCTCAGAGGTTGAAATTGTGATGCCTGATCGTTGAAATGCGAGATCAGAGGCCTGCAACAAGATCAGTTACACCAGCAAGTCTTTCCAAGTTCAAATCACTCCGTAGCCTATCAGAAACTCACCCGAGCCCTAGGGACTCCAAACCAAACATGCACACAAGTCTAAAAAGATCATACGAACTTACTCACGTGATCAAATTGCCAAAATAATATGTAGAACTACTAATTTAGCACCAAATCAAATGAAATTCTCAAGAACACTTTAAAATTTCTATTTTCTTAACCGGACGTCCGAATCACGTCAAACCAACTCTGTTTTTTACCAAATTTCACAGACAAGTTATAAATAGGGTATTGGACCTATACCGAATTCTGAAACCAAAATACATGCCCAATATTTAAAAAGTCAAACTTTGGTCAAACACTTCCATTTCATTACGCCTTTAACTTTCAAATTTCAACAAAGTCTGATATCATGGGCTAGGGACTTCCGATTCGATTCCTGGTATATGTCCAAGTCCCACATCATGATACGGACCCACCGGGACCATTAAATCATGAATTTTGATCTGTTTGCTTAAAATATTGACCGAAGTCAACTCAAAGGAAGTTTTTAGGCAAAATTTCTTACTTTAATCAACTTTTAACATAAAAGCTTTTCGGAAATACGTTCGGACTGTGCACGTAAATCAAGGAGGGTAAAAATAAGATTTTAAGACTTAAAAGATCAGAATTGAGTTCTAGAACACAAGATGACCTTTCGGGTCATCACAGATCTACAACGCCATTCCTCCAAAGGCTGATAAAGGATAAGAAAGATATCTAATACAAAAAGTTCATAGAGATGCTAAGGCAGATTCAAGTGATATTCCTCAAATATATGCTTTGAAAGAAATGTCAGCTTATGTTAAAATGATAAAGGACTTGATATCTCAAACGTTTGACTTCCCAGACTTGTCTACTATGATCTTGACCCAAACTTGCAGTGTTGTAGTGACAAAATCTATGACTCAAAAGTTGTCTGATTCGGTAGTTTCACTATCCCTTATACCATTAGAAGTTATGCTTTTGCTGAAGCATTATGTGACTTGGGAGGTAGTATTAACTTTATGCCTCTTGCAATTTACACGAAGTTAGGCATTTCTAGAACCATACCGATATCAATGTTACTGCAACAGGCCGATTTAACTATGAAAAGGATGACAGAAATTTTCGGTGATGCGCTTATTAAAGTGGAGAAGTTTGTATTCCCTGAATATTTTGTCATTCATGATTTCCAGGTTGAAAAGATTCCCATAATTTTAGGAAGGCTATTTTGGATACTAGGAGATCATTGATAGACTATGAGATCAGGGAACTAAAATTGAGATCGAACAACGAAGATACCATCTTCAGCATTCTATGAGACTACTTAGTAAGTTTGAAAATTCCTCACTTGTAGAGGCAATTGATGTGATAATGCATGAGGAGGATGAATTACTTCATATTAGAAATCTTTGGAACCCTACTTGATAAATGCAGAAGAATTTTAAGGTGAAGACATGTCGGAGTGGGTTATGGCTCTTGAAGGTAAGGATTTTGGAAAAGGGAACCTCAATTTGAGCCTTTACACTTAGAAGAAAGAAAGACACTACCTACCAAGCCATCAATAGAAAGTCATCATAGGTTGATCTTAGACCACTTCTAACCCACATCAGGTACGCTTCTTGGGATCTAACTCTTCTTTACTAGTTATTATCTCATCTGGTTTGTTAGACGTACATGTAGAGAAACTTTTGCAGGTCTTAAAGGAATGTAGAACGGTTATTGGTTGGACCATAACAAATATTAATGGTATCAGCCCTATCTTTTGCATGCATAAGATTCTACTAGAAGAGGGGCACAAACCTTCCAGTGAACATCATAAAAGGTTGAATCCAAATATGAATAAAGTGATGACGAAGAAGGTCATTAAGTGGTTTGATACAGAGATCATCTTTCCTATCTCGGATAGTAGCTGGGTTAGCCCAATTCAATATGTTCCAAAGAAATATGGAATGACAGTGGTACAAAATAAGAACAATGAGTTAATCTTCACTCGAACAGTCATGAGTTGGTGAATATTCATGGATTTCATGAACATTAAACAATGCCACCAAAAAGGATCATTTTCCATTGCCTTACATCATTCAGATGTTAGATAGATTAGCCCAGAGGTCTTACATTTCTTCTTGGAAAGATATCAGGGGATAATCAGATCTTGATTTCCCTTGAGGATAGATAAAAAAAGCTATTTACCTACCTATATGACATCTATGCCTTTTAAAGAATGTCTGCAATACACTCGCCACATTTCAGAGGTATACGATGGCTATCTTCGCCAATGTGGTGGAGGATATTATGGAGGTTTGTATGGATGACTTCTCATTGGTCAAGAATTAGTTTGAGGATTGCTTGAGGAACCTCAAGAAAGTATTGAAGAGGTGTATAGAGACAAATATTGTACTAAATTGGGAAAAGTGCCACTTTATGGTTCAGGAAGGTAGTCTTAGGGAACTGAGTCTAGAGTAAGGGTATTGTGATTGACCATACTAAGGTTGACATGATAGAAAAATTACCAACTCCTACTTCGATGAAAGCAATAAGAAGTTTTCTTGGTCATGCTAGTTTCTATAGACGGTTCATCAAGGACTTTTCTAAAAATGGTAACTCTTTCTCAATTGCTTAAAAAAATCACCCTTTTTATATTTTCTAATGATCAAATGGTAGTATTTGAGGAGCTGAAGAAGATATTGGTGACTGTACCAATCATAGTGTACCTAATTGGGAGAAACCATTTGAGTTTATGTGCAATGCAAGTGACTATAATGCATGAAAGATTTTGTGACAATGAAAAGACAAAGTCATGCATTGTATTTACTATGCAAGTATAATAATAAACAACACACTAGCCAACTACGTTGTAACTAAGAAGGAGATATTTGCAATGGCATTTGCCTTTAATAAATTCAGGTCATATCGAATAGTATCAAAGATAATTATTTGTACTGACCATGCTGCACTTAGGTACTTGATCGAGAAAAAGAGTCAAAGTCGTGCTTGATTCATTGGGTGCTGCTATTGCAAGAGTTTGACTTGGAGATCCACGATAGGAAAGAAACATAGAACCAAGGAGAAGATCATGTCTCAAGGTTTGGGGAGCTAAAAAGATTGTATAGGTTGAATACATAATGGAGACATTCCCAGATGAACAATTATTGTAAGTGTCAATAGAGGAGACGTATTGGTATATTGACATTGCTAATTATTTGGCAAACGCTGTTGTACCTTATGAGTTGTCTGTTATTCAAAAGAAAAAGTTCTTTTAGGTGATTGTCAGTCTTATTATTGGGATGAATCTCTCCTTTTTAAAATCTATGTGGATAACATGATCAGAGATGTATCTCAAAGACAGATCAATCTTCTAATTTGAAGGCTTGAAAACAACAGTGTGCATTTTGAAGGAATAAGGACAATAGCAACAGTGTTAGAATAAATTTTATACTGACTAATTCTGTCCAAGGATGCACATGCCTAGGTGAAAAGTTGTGTTGAATGTCAAAGGCAACAATATTTCTCATTGTCATGATATGCCAATGACCACAATTTAGGAGGTCGACGTATTCGACGTATGGTGGATTGAATTTATGGTACCATTTATTAGTTCATACAAAAACACGTATATACTTGTGGTTGTTGACTATGTATCATAGTGATTCAAAGTTGTAGCACTTCCAAAAAATAATTCTAAGGGAGTCATAGGTTCTTAAAGAAGAATATTTTTACCCAGTTTGGCACTCTAACATCAATAATTAGTGATGGAAGCACCTCCCTCTGCAACCGAACCTTTGTGAAGTTTTTGAAAAATTATAAAGTTCTTCATAAGGTTGCTACTCTATATCGCCCGCAAACAAGTGAGCGGAGGTGTTGAATAAGGAAATCAAGAGCATGTTGACAAAGGTTTTAAATGCCACCCGAAAATATTGAGCAAGGAAGTTGGATGATGCACTTAGGGCCTGTAGCATAGCTTTTAACACTCCAATCGACATGACGTAGTATGAATTGATATTTTAAAACGTGTGCCACTTTCTAGTGGAAATAGAGCATAGAGAATTATGGGTGTTGATATAATTAAATCTAAATATGGAATCCGCAGGTACAAGTAGAGTCACTAAGTTGTGAGCTTGAAGAGTTCCACTTCTATGCTTTTAAGAGTATAAGGCTTTACAAAGAAAGGACGAAGAACATGCATGATAAGAACATTTTAGGGTGAAACTTCACGCCTGGAGAAAGAGTTTTTTTTAGATAACTCGAGACTGAGCTTGCTTCTAGGAAGGTAAAATCTAGATGGCACGAACCATTTAGTATTGTGTAAGTATTCCTGAGTTGGACTATGGAAATTGAGTCTGAAAGTGGCAGCAAAAAGTTCTGTATAAATGGGCAAAGATTGAAATATTACTTTGGCATGAGTGAAGATGAAAGAGTAGTATCCGAGATATATTTGAGAAAGCTGTAAAATTTTAACAAACCTTAATCATAAAGAGTTTCGCCATGTCGCGATGTTTAATCAGACACTTCCTGGGTGGTAACCCATGATTTTTTTAACCCATCGTGCTGAGACGTTAAATCAAGAGCTCATTAAAAGGTAAATCAATTTTTGTACTTTTCTTTATTTTTGATTTGATATTTGACATATTTGTGAGTGATGCAAGGATGAAATAGTAAAAAAGAGAATAGTTTGGGGTGAAAAAATCGAGAAAGATAGCCAAAAGTGGACAAATTCACAAAAACAAAAAAATTGTCCGGCATTAGGCTCGTCTGAGCCGACGCCTCGCGCAAAGGCAGGGAGGCACCATGCCGACTGAAAGACAGAGTGGCAGAAAAGTGGGGGCATCACGCACCCCATTTCACAAAGTCTTGTTTCTATCTTCCGACTCTTTTTCTCTTCCTTTCACCCTCCCAAGTATTCTTTTTTAAACCTTTTTCCTCTTTCCCCCTTCCACCCGATCTCCCCCAACCTGTCTCATTCCCTCTCCCTTTACCAATCTCTTCCACCGCCAAAATGCTTCTGCCATTCCCTCCCCCGTCGCCGGTTAGGTAAGCCTTCCGCTCCTGTGACCATTTTGTTTCCTCCTTCCCCCCTTCCCACCCGAGGTGCACGCTCCTCTAACCCTTCGTTTTTCATCCTGTCACCCCATTCATAGCAGTCCCCTCCACCTTTTCCCTTAGTTTAGTTTATTTTCTTGTTCTTCTACTTAAGTATTTAGAGTTTAAGTTTGTACAAATATTTTGGCTAAAATATGGTTGGTTTTTTATCAAAGTGAGGTGGAAATCTACAATTTCCACAACCTAAGTTAAGTTGGGAGGTCCTTATATGTAGAAAGTAAATTGAAACAAGCATGTAAAAACTAGGCACATAAGGTGTTCGGCTAATTGCCTGAATAAAATATTTGCTAGGTTTTGCAAAATCTGAGTAGTGAGCCTTCCTCTAATGGAAATCTGAACAGATATTAAAAGTAGGGTGGTCGTTTGGAGGTCTTTACACTTAAATTGTATTTGTTCTATGATGAATGTCAACCCGCAGCCAACTTAGGCATGACTCTTGCGTCGCCTTCACCCACTTTGTTTTCAATTATGCTAGTTAGTTATATGAGTGCAATTATATTCTAGTAGTCGCTCATACCTCGTTTTAGACACTTCTGTTGTAGGGCTAAGTGTGGGTACAACACATATTGCTAAGACTCAATTTTGCAAATTGGACTAATAATGTTTCTTTGCTTCTTTTGCAGGTACTATAATTGTTTATATAACACCGACTCGAAGTCATGGAGCAGGAGGAAGCAGTAAGCCAATCCCTAAGAGACTACCAAGTGATAAAAATGCACCATACAAGGGTGCCAAGGAAGCAAGAACAAAGGCAAGACATGATAAGGAAGGGAGTGGAACTTCTGATGTAGATACTGAAGCCACTACTATGAGCATGGAGCTACCCACTCTAATACCACAAAGGGCCACGACGGTCTAGGCCAAGAGAGGTTCTCTTCCAAATCCAAGAAGGAGCTTTAAAGCCACCCTAGCTGAAGCGTAAAACATCTGAGATACAAGGCAAAGGAAAAGCACCAAAAGAAGTAGAGGCTGAGTCTAATGACGATGAATCTTATGATGATGAGACAAAGGTCGAGATCCAATCAACGGAAGGTAAAAAGGATAAAAGTGCTCCAGTTGACAAGTCTGTAAGGGAGAAACACTTTGTAAGTGAAAAAGCATGAGAGATATAGGATATTATTAAGAATAAATAGATCAATCCATTGTATTTTGAGAGGCCATTGAACTTTGAGGCCACCAAGTCGAGCTGCTCGGATATTTTGGTGAAATAGAGAATAAAGGTTGGACACGCTTTGCTTAGGGGCCGAAAGACGAGGCGTTTTGACTTTTGTATGAGAATTGTCTTTATATTGGGATCTTGACAACAAAAATGACATTTTTTAGGTTTGAGGGACCAATGTTGACATCTCCACCATGGCGATAAACAGGTACTACCGCATTCCGTTGTAGTCAGAAGAGAGTAGAGGTCGGGACTTACCTTACATACTTGAGCTATTGTGCAGGAGATTAGGACAAACTAGGTGGAGTAAAAATAAATTTTTAGCAACGTCATACATGAATGAAGAGGCCAAAGCTTGGTTGAATTAGGTCTGCAATTGATTGATGCTAGTAATGCACAATTTCATTATGATTTGGGTGTGGTGTTCTTCGTATATGCACTGATGACAAGTATTGTGTTAAACATTGGAGAAATCAACGAAATCAAATGGCAAGGACCTATAAGAACATGTAGTGGATACTCTATTTTATGCATACATTGACTTCGCTACATGGAAAATACAAGTTGACCGATGATGATGATGAGATGTGTGGAGGAACTAAGGAGAGAATTACATGATATATGCTATGTTCAGGACCATCAGCAATGACCATACAAAATAAGAGACATAGTGAGCTCATCATTGATATTGAAAAAGCACTTTAGCATTCGAGAGAATATTTAGAGGCACTAGACTAAGCATTGCCAGTAGTCTAGGAGATAAGAGATTAGTGGATACGAGAGCAATTTTCTACGATGCATAAGGAAGTTTGTGGGTTGAGACATTTACGGTACATTAGGGACTACACGAATAAATATAGAGTTTATTATTGTACGTGCTACTAAGGACACTGCTAATGATCAGTTGCCTAAGGATCAAAAGCAGGATGTGGTGGATTCTTCCCCGACTAGGGAGGACGAGATGATAGCAACAATTGACACATCTGGTGTTACACTAGAGGATCCATTTATATCGAGGATCGAGGTTCACAATTGATCCTTGCCGTAACCTGAGATATGATGAGGGAGTTTCTGACGCCCACTCTGCTATTTATCATTTATTTTTGTGTTTTTGTGATTGCATCTAAGAACAATGCACATTCTTAAGTATTGGTTGAGGGTGTTATAATTTGATTTAGTTGGTCTGTAACTAACTGCTAGTTATAAATGTTTCTATGATATGATCACACTTGAGGCCAGCGTAATTGTATAACGATAGTTAGCTTTTTATTGTCTTAATCCTGAGTTTTCTTTAAATTACGGTTTTCCCGAGGATGTCGATCTACTTGAATCGGGTATTTTTACATAGAATTTTTAAACTTTGCAAAATTTTTGGACTTCTTCCGATGATGGACTCCTTAGGCAGTTTTCTTGAGGGATTAAAATCTAAGAAAAAATGTAATTTTTTTCTTTTAGTAATGAAATGGGAAGAGCTTGAGTATTTATGTTTTTTGACATGTTTTATATTGGGGTTAAGGACTGGAGCATTTGAACTGAGTACTTTCTTCATGATTTTAATGATTACATGCATTGAGAATATAAATAATTTTCTTTTAATACTTAGGCTCATCTTTTGACTCATATTTTTATTTCTTATGTGTTGAATTATATAATGAATGTGCTTGTTGCTTTAACTTGAGAGTCGAGTTTGATTTGTCTTGAGTAAGTCATATGCATTATGTGATATGAGATTTTAGTTGTACTATGTGCTGTCTATTTTTAGTCTAGAACTTGTCCCGTGTATGGTCCAAAGCGAAACGATTAAGTCTTGTGAGTTAGGTGTTTCTTTAATTGACTAGTTAGCTTATAGTACCTACCATTGCTAATATTACTCGTAGTTATTGCCTTTGAGCCTGTAGACCTTTTTCTTTGGCACCCACCTTAAAAGCCAAATATTCCACCTTTTTTCTTAATCAAATCTTGTTCACTCTTTATCTCTAAAAGCACTTAAGTGCTAGAAGAGTAAAGCATAACGACTCAGCCGGTTGTTTTATGTATTTGAGTCTTGTTTACCCGCTTAATGCTCCCCATCTGTGTATTTGTTTTCATGTGACTTGCGGGGATGGTTGGTTTGGGTTCAGAAAGGTTTTGGAAAGAATTTGAACACTTAGTTTTTGTGTTAGAATTGAGAGTGGGTTGACTGGGGTTTAAATTTTTGGTAAACAACCCCAGAATGTTATTTTGATGGTTCCAATAGGTTCATATAGTGATTTTGAACTTGAGCGTATGTTCTGATTTGGATTTGGACGTTCCTAGGTTCATTTGATTTTTTGGGGAAAAAGTTGGTAATTTCAAGGTTCAGAAATTTCCTAAGATTTACTATGGGTAACTTTATGGCTATAGGAGTCAAACTATTATTTCGGGACAAGGAATAGGTACGTTTATTGATTTAGAACTTGTGTGTAAAGTTTGGTGTTATTCCGAGTTGGTTTGGTAGGATTCTGATGCTTGGTTGTGAGTATCGGAGAACTTGAGTTTTAAAGCTTGCATGATGTGCTTTGGTGTTCGATTCATTATTTTGTATGTTATTTTGATGTTTTGAGATTGCGAGCAAGTTTTTATGAGGTTTATGTACTTGTATGAATATTTGGTGTGGGACCCGAGGGGCTCGGGTGAGTTTCGAATTGATTTCGGAGTGTTTTAGTGAAGCTTCATATTTTGTTGGTGCTGCAGGCCTCGCAATTGCGAGGATCTGCTCGTACTTGCGTAGGGCTGCATTTGCAGAGGACTAGGTGGTCCTCGAATTTGCGAGGTATTTGGTTGCAATTGTGACATTGGTAGGCAGTAGGGGAGTTTCACAATTGCAAAGAGTAGGGTCGCATTTGCGTCATATGCTAGGAAGGCTTGATTTGTATTTGCAATCCTTATGTCGCATTTGCATAGGTCTTATTTGGAAATCTCTCATCGCAAATGCGACATCTACAACTGGTTAATATCTGAGTATTTCGGGACCTAGGCCATTATATCATATTGTGAATCCTAGACTTGGTAAGGTGAGATTTATAAAGAGAATTTTCACACAAAGCTATTGGATAAGTGATTTTCACTCAATCTCAATATTTTATCTTGATTTCTTATGGATATTTACACTAAAATCATGGAATTTGAAAGGAATTTTTCTAGATTTTTGACTATGTTTAATAAATAAAACATAGGATTTGAGAGTTGATTTGGACTCGATGGGTTATGGGTAGTCGAGATCTACCCCTCGACTCGGGTTTTGACCGTGCGATCTTGGAGTTGATTTTTATTGGCTTTTCGGGAATTGGCTAAAGAATATGACTTTATTGTTTGGAATTGATTCCTTTTGCATTGGTTGATGTTATTGAGTCATTGTTTTTTGCTAGATTTGAGACGGACGAAGGTGATTTTTAAAGGAAAGGCATTTTTGGATTATTGAATTGACTTGTTTGAGTAAAGTATCTTGCATAACCTTGTGTGGAGGAATACCCCTTAGGATATGGCCTTAATTTTTAATTCGTGTTATGTGAAAAGTGACATGTACACGAGGTGACAAGCATGTACACGAGTATTATTTGTGGCTTATGACTGGATTAGATCATATGCTATTAATATGCCTTAATTTGAGGAAACATTTCATATGAAACATGCTAAATCTCTTTGTGGCAACGTGAACATGATCACTATAATTGTTTTAGTTGTAGTAACGCTTTATATGTTTAACACCCATCCGCATTTTACTATTTTCATGTTCGTGTGCACCTTGTTGATAAATTATGAGCTTATATCTTGATGAAATTTTGGCATTATTATTTTATGGTAATTGTGGCAGATGTGGACATGTTGAGCGGACCTATTGGGTGTTGGAACGAGGTTTTTGTTGTGTGGTTATGATTATTGTCGTGTGCGTATGACAAAATAAGGGTTGGCATTTTCTTGTGTTTCCCACGTGGCAAAATAAGGGTGGTGATATGCGCACTTGGAAAAATAAGGATGGCATTTATTATTATTGATGTGGGGAGAAATAAGGGTGGCATTGTTGATGATGATATGTGATGATTTTGGGGTATTTCTCTTGATATTGTTTATGTATTTAAACAGGGTTGGCATTTTGTTCATATGCATGTTTTCTTAAAAGTTCCATCGTGCTTTAATGAGTTGTTAGTTGATTTTGATACGCCTTCATATGTCTTCACTTCTATTTGATAATTTGTTGTCAAGAATGGATTCTTTTATGTTAAGTTGTTATCACATGTGCAAGCGAGATTGCTGATATTGCCTTCCTTCATGTATTTAATTGTCAGCTATTGATATATTGCATAGGTTATTAGACTAGTGAGTATCTTACGACTTTAACCTCGTCGCTTCTTCACCAAGGTTAGTCTTGATATTTACTGGTTACTGATTGTGGTATACTCATACTATATTTCTGCATATTTTTCTACAGATCCAGGGTTGGAGGCAGCGGGTTTTGAGAGTGAGAGCTTGCATCGATCGTGAGGATTCAAGGTAGAGTTGTATGTTGTTGTAGTCCCTTGGAGTCTCATCCTTTATGTTGATATTGTTGATTTTACATTCAAACAGTTTTGTAGACTCCGTGCTACCTAGTTCAAGGGAGATATATTGAGTTTTGCCATTTTTGCTGGTGTTGACTCTATTTCCCTTTTTATATTAAACTTTGGCTTATTATATCATGTTTGCTGATTTTATGTTGTTAAGTGATAGGCTTACCTAGCCTTATAGATTCGGTTCCATCACGACCCTTATGGTGGGATGGGCCATGATAAGTTGGTATTAGAGTCAGGTTCATAAGTTCTATGAGCCATGAGCAAGGTTAGTACAGTCTTGCAGATCAGTATGTAAACGTCTGTACTAATCTTCGAGAGGCAATCGAACTGTTAGGAAACATCACCTTCTTTCATTATTTATCATTGTCGACACCCCCTTTTTCTCTGACCGCGGGGTCAGAAATCGGGTATACGACATTGGGAGGACAACTCTATCCCCTTTCGAGAATTGGGTTTAGAAGTTGAAGAGTCGCCACCTAATGATTATAGTGCATTAGGACACTTTAAGAAGGGTTTGAGATGAAGATACCAGAGATTAGGGTAAGGGCTAGAAATTATCCCAAGGGGAAGGTGTTAGGCACCCCTCAAGATCTACTATTGTGGTTCCCGGCCATGTTACAATTGTGACTTTACAAGTAAACAATCAAGGCTCAAATAAGGATTCGCACATAACATTGCGACCAAGTAGAAAATTTTCGAAGGTAAGTAGAGAGGGCAGAAATTCATGAAAAAGAGATTTGAACAGTTTTACAAGAAGAGATGAAAGCAAATAAAGGGAGGGGAGTCCTAAGTTTATAATTAATATGGATCACTTCAATGCAATACCCAACGATCACTCCTCAGAAGAGGGGTCGCACGTGATATTAGCGCATCGGTCATCATATCCATATTCTACCCTTCCCACCCCATTAAGGTATTTAAACGCGATCAGTCTCGTTTACTTATATGCTAGTACCCGTCCCAACCTATCAGTCCCGGGGTATCAGGACTTCTAATCCTAAAGGGGAAAGAAAGGGATATAGGCATATATGGAGTTCAAATGTTAAAATTCTAATTGCGACATACAAAACAATTAACAAATATAAGGATGAACAAAACAAATAGGTAAGGATCAAGTAAACCCCTTAATCAAACAAACACTTAGTTTAGCATGTCTTGACACATACTGATTTGGTCATTAAATTAAACTTAAACAGCGAACGGACTGGTTCAACCCATATGTTTAGATAGAAAGTCTACATTAGGAAACTTGGATCTAATTGTCAGAAATTAAGGTATTTCAAGCGAGTGATTTAAAAGGTACTGGTTTCAGGAAAAAGTAGTCTAATGCAGAGGAGTTTTGAAAAGAAAGTATAGACTGCAGTAAAAATAAAACACAGAAATGGTTGTGAAAGAGTTTTAGAGATAGAAATATCTAAGGAAAGGGTAAGTTGCAACTGTTTTAAAAGACAATTTCAGGGTGTGAGTAAAACGTTTAGGCAGAACATTCAGAAAGAAACTGTTTCAGAAAAAGATGCCGATTTGAGGGACTTAAAAGCATACTGAGTCAAGAGAGTTTTTGTCAAAGAATTAAGACTTCTGAAATCGTTGCTGTATTAAGACGTTAAGGACCAATTAATAGATCATTATTACTTTAAGCGAATCAGACGAGTTTGATGCAAATCCTATAGGCATGATATCTATTTTGACTTTTAAAACCTGTTATTGAACTTGTAAAATATGATTGTGTTAATTAACCCTACAGTTTGCCTAATGCATATGCATTCCTTATAGGCATGATCTCTATATGCATTGATTACATGAACGTTAAATCTTATAGGAATGATTTCTATGTGATTTGTAGCACAATGAAGCATTGACCCTATAGGCATAGTCTCTAAGTGATGTGGAATCAAAAATATTGAACAATCCTATAGGCAGGATTTCTAAAAAAAATTAAAATCCTAAAGCATGGTTTCTACCCTTACTGATGCAAGAATGTAAAACCCCTCCCACACCCTTTTACTATATTCCCCAAATTCTTTATACAAATTATTACAGACCAAAAGAAAGAAAATAAATACATTAAAAACTAACAGCTAGATCCGAGCAGCCTAATTCAATCTTAATGTCTAATAACATGTGATTAACCAATTCCGGATTTCCAAAGCCTTCTATTTATCCAAAGTGTTTCAAAGTTCCAAGGAATCTCAAGGATTCCCGGCATTGCTTACACTCAGGATACCATTTATAATTAGAATAGTGCAGTGCGGAATAGCCAGTCCTCAGGCATCCAAGTTCAGTTGGAGCTCAAGGGTCCCAAAGCATGGCTTGCAAGAGAGGGGCAGAACTTAGAGCTAGGAGTAAGTGCAAAGTGAAAAGGAATTGGGGAGCCATAACAAATGGTGGTTATACCCAGCCACAGGTGTAGACTGGCACACCCCTGACCATTTGTTTGGTCAAACAAGTTAGGAGCAGACCATTGAGGGTAAAACCTAGGTCTGGATGGTGATTAGGACACCACCAGACTCAGGTCCATGTTCAAGCACATAAAGAGGAGAAGGGAGTGGGAATTGATTGAGTTAGGAGGTTCAAAGAATCCAATTCAGAGTCATAGACAGCAATATCAATGTGTTGTTATGGCTGGAACTATACTCACATACAAAGGGGAAAAGGGAAAGGGAGTTCATATAAGAAAAGCACAACAGGGTTGCAGAAACATAGTAAAGAAGAACATAACAGACTAGGAAGTAAACACATAATGAAGAAGCATTATTCAACTAAGAATAACGTATCAGTTGCAAAGAAAGAACAAGCAGAACAATAGAGCAATCACGGCAAGTAAACACAGTAGGAGCAGACTTAAATTCAGCAGAACACTTGAGAGTTTTAGAGAGAGAGCTCAAAATTGTTTCAGAAAGCACAAAGTAGAAGAAGAGAGTAGAATTTTTTTTATGAAAGAACTCAGTATTCGAATGTGTAAAAGCCTATGTTTTTGTGCAGAAAAGTCTGTGAAAGCATGTGAAAAAAATCCTTTTTTTAGTGCAAAAGAGCAGTCCTTTTATAGTGCCGAAGGTGAGTAAAAAAAAAGGTAAGAGAATAGTTTTGAAATAAATCACAAGTTGTTTACCTTTGGTTAAGGGATTTGATTCTAACGGGCAAAATAAATAAGGAAAAGATTTGTTTTAAACAATCTTTTCTGAAGCTGTATAACAGGGGCAAATACACAGAAACCTATTTAAGGAAACAGTTTAGTAGTACACATTTTAGGTCAAACAAGGAAAGACAATCAATCAACCAGCCAGTAAAATCAGGTTTCAAATCTTAGTGTGAATGAATCCAACCAGAAAAAAGGTGAGAAGGGTTTAATTTAAAGAAAATCAACAACACACAATCAAACCTTTTAAAAAAGGAACTCGGAATCAATCACAAGCTGGCCAAAGGCCTTTTGAAAGAAGAGAATTTGTCATATAAAAAGCATACAGACATGTGAGACAAGAGAGAGTTGTTGTAAAACTAGCAAGAAATCAGAGTACCCAAGAAGGTTAGGTTCACAGACTCAGAATGAGTCTGAAAGAGAGTCAGGGTTCTGAATGGAACCCTAGTCCAAACACAAAGTCAAGCTTGCCAAAAATCCCCAATTACTAGGGTTTCTAACTCAAATCAGATGCATAGATGAGAAAACAACAAATAGAACAGGCTCAGTAGTCTCTTTCAGAGACTTATGAGAAACAAACAGAGAGAACAACAAGTTTGAAACACAGGGAGTACATTTAGGCAAAGCTTGTCACTCAAACAAGTTCAGAAAAGAAAAAGCGATACGGGTTTAGGAAAATAGTAGATGAAACATGCTTAGGGTTCAAACAACGTCCAGTAAAGGTAAGCAAGGTGCAAAAGCTCAGTAAAAAATACAGTAGAGGAACATACGAGATAGATATGTAAAGCATGCTTATAGAACCCAGTAGAGAAGAACAAAACACAAAAATAGAAGAACATGCATCGTATGGCAAACATAAGAACACAAGAGAAAAACTCATAAGAACGTGGTACAGACAGATTCACACAAAGAAAAGAAGAAGAAGAAGAGTCAGAAGTTATTTTAAGATTTTTTCGAAAACCCTAAATTGAAAGCAAATTAATTTTGAAAAGAAAATTGGGGAAAAGCTTTAAAACGTTGAATATAGCACGGATTCATCACAGATCTAAGTAAATAAAAGAGGAAGGAACCTCGAATAGCTTTAGGGTTTCTCTGAAACCCTAGAAATGAGAAGGCTTGGAAAAGGTCTGGTCTTGAGTCAGAGATGGCCATGGCTAGGCTTCTAAAGCTCGAATACGTCGGAGCAAGGCCGGAGAGGCCATAGAACCACAGATCTGAGAAGATCTGAACGAATGCCGTTGAGGTCAAACCTCGAAAACTCGAACACCCATGGCTTAGGAGTGAAGGAAGGTGAGCACAGGTCGTCCATGGCCTGAAAAGCCATGGACTCCGGCGAGATAATGGTCGGAGAAGACGAGGGAGGCGATTAGGGTTTCGAGTGCTTGAGAGCGTTTTGAGAGAGAAGAGGTTTCAGAGGCGGCTGTCTAAGAGAAATGAGGGTTAGGGGTTGGGGGGTTGGTAGAATTAAAAAGGAAAGGGTCGTTTGTGGCCGTTAATCAAAATGATCAACGGCCTGGATTAAAAGGATTTCCGGGCGGGTTGGATTAAACGGGTCAAGGGGCTGGGTTTGAATGAATTGGACTGGTCCAATTGAGTTCGAAATTGGGCTGATTTCAGGCTGAAATTGAAATGGAATTTGGGTTATAATTGAAATGAATTGAGGCTACAATTGAAATAGCCAATTTTTCCTTTATTATTTTATAAAAATAGTAAAATTGTTTTAAAAGCAAATTAAAGGTACTGAGTCAACTAATAATATATAAATATTAATTCAAAAATATTGGGATCAATTTTGTAATTATAAAATGCTATTAAATCTTAAAGAGGCTAGTATTGCAATTATATGCAATTTGGCTTTAAAAATACCAAACGAATTCGTAAAAAATGTGCAAAAATCATGCTGGATATATTTTGGTGTAAATATAAGAATAAAATAAATTATTCTTCAAAATGGCAAGCTTTGGGAGTAATTATTGGATTTTATGGTGTAAAAATAGGCCATAAATTGGTTTAAAAATCATTAAAATGCCAAAACCTTTTGGTGTGCTTATATATGCACATATATGTTATTTTGGAAGTGTTTTGGGTATATAAATACATAGGGAAAAATTGGATATCAATAGCTGCCCCTCTTTACCCTAGGAGGATGAAAGAGTTGTCGGGTAAAGACAAGATGGCCAATTTTGTCCGGATCAGTGATTGAAAAGCGTTTTGACCGAGATCTGGATTCGGAGCCGCCTACATATCCCTTGTTTTATCGAAATCAGGCCATATGTAGTTCAGGAACCATTGACGGAGTGTGTCGAATGGGGATTCGAAAAGAACGGACGCGATGATTGGATTTGGAGTCGGACAGACTGCGGAGAACCAGAGCGGGATCGATCCTGCTGAGATGGTCGTTTGCTAGCCGGTGTACCTGCAAGTGAGAAATGTAGCGTGTATTGTGCATAATTTAAACATGATGCAAGTTGCCATTGGACCATGAATGTAGTCTTTGGACGGTTAGGATGACGTCCTCAGACTATATTGTCCTGGACCGTGAAGAGCATAAAAAAAATTCGCATGCCATGAAATGGTGTTCTCGGGCTATGCAGATGGTGCTTCCGAACTATGACGCCTTTGAATAAGTTGGCAATCTTTCAGCCAATGAAAATGTGGTGTAATATTTCAGCCAAATGAATGCAAAGGGTGGCGATCTTTTAGCCAGAGCGAAAATTTAAATGCAGATGGTGATATTGCAGCCATTCAAAATAAAATGGCGATATTTCAGCCATGCAGGATGGAGACAGAGCTTAGTCTCGAAAGGCAGATAAGTAGCCTTATGCATGATGGAGGTAGAGCTTAACCTCGAAAGGCAGATAGGTAGACTTATGCAAAATGTAGATGGAGACAGTGCTTAGTCTCGAAAGGCAGATAAGTAGCCTTATGCAGGATGGAGGTAGAGTTTAACCTCGGAAGGCAGATAGGTAGCCTTATGCAAAAATGCAGATGGATACAATGCTTAGTCTCGAAAGGCAGATAAGTAGCCTTATACAATGCAAAGATATGCGGATGGAGGTAGAGCTTAACCTCGAAAGGCAGAAAGGTAGCCTTATGCAAAATGCAGGAAATGCGGATGGAGACAGAGCTTAGTCTCGAAAGGCAGAGAGGTAGCCTTATGCAATGCAGGAAATGCGGATGGAGACAGAGCTTAGTCTCAGAAGGCAGAAAAGTAGCCTTATGCAAAATGCAGGAAATGCGGATGGAGACAGAGCTTAGTCTCAAAAGGCAGAGAGGTAGCCTTATGCAATGCAAGAAATACGGATGAAGACAGAGCTTAGTCTCGGAAGGCAGAAAAGTAGCCTTATGCAAAATGCAGATGGAGGTAGAGCTTAACCTCGGAAGGCAGAAAAGTAGCCTTATGCAGTGCAAGAATGTAAAAGGATGATCAGTAGTAAGATCTCTTAGCTGATAGCTGATTACGACAATATGACTGCTGGGGAGATTGGGTACGGATAGCAATTGTGGGCAAGTGATGATTCTGAGAAGTTGCATTCTTGGGAAAGTATGCGTACATAAATATACCTGACGATATTGCAAGTCGAGTGCCTGCATCCAAAGAAAATCGTGAGTTCTGTGAGGGGAAAGGTTAGTTCGTCTTCCCCGGGCTCTTGACGTTGTGTGTCATTGGGGTAGCGTCGCTAAACAACAGCAATTCGGATAATAGTTATGCATGATTTAGTAAATATAACGTAAGTATATCGAAAATAGTTTTCTTTAGATGAACCAATGACTGCGACGTGGTTTAGGACATTGCAACCTCTTTTCTTCGGAATTTTGAGGGTCCTCCTCAAAATTCTGCCCCAGTTTGCTGAGCGGACGTTTCTGACGGCTGTGCTAAATGACTAAAAAAACATCTTTGGAATTTTGAGAGTTCTCCTCAAAATTCTGCCCCAGTTTGTTGGGCTGGCGCTTCTGGCGATGCATGAACTAAAATTAACTTCGGAATTTTTAGGGCCCTCCTCAAAATTGTGCCCCGGCTCCAATAGCGGCGAAAAATGGAATTTTTATTAAATTATGACCGAACCCATAGGGCTGCCTACGTATCCCCTCTTAAACGGAATCAGGTCAGGCGTAGTTCAAATTACATCATTAAGGGAATCATAAGTGGTTACACATAATATCGTTTCATTACATCTGAATTGATTGGCTTCGGCCAGACTTCTCCATCCATCTTTGCAAGAATAAGGGCTCCTCCAGTTAGAACCCGGTGAACCATGTACGGACCCTGCCAATTGGGAGAGAACTTCCCCTTGGCTTCATCTTGATGTGGGAATATTTTCTTCAACATCAGCTGCCCCGGCGTAAACTTCCTTGGCTTAACCCTTTTGTTGAAGGCTCTGGACATTCTGTTCTGATACAACTGACCGTGGCAAACTGCATTCATCCTTTTCCCATCTATAAGGGCTAACTGCTCGTATCGACTTTTACCCATTCTGCATCATCCAACTCTACTTCTTGTATGATCCTTAAGGAGGGAATTTCTACCTCGGCAGGGATGACCGCCTCTGTACCATAAACCAGCATGTAGGGAGTTGCTCTGGTCGATGTGCGGACTGTGGTACGGTATCCCAATAAGGCGAATGATAACTTCTCATGCCATTGTTTGTGCCTTTCGACCACCTTCCTTAGTATATTCTTGATATTCTTGTTGGCTGCTTCCACAACTCCATTCATCTGAGGCCTGCAGGCTATAGAGTTCTTGTGTTTGATCTTGAAAGTTTCACACATTGCTTTTATCAAGTCGCTGTTGAGATTGGAACCATTATCGGTGATGATTGATTCCGGAACTCCAAATCGACAAACAATGTGGTCGTGGACGAAACCCGCCACAACCTTCTTAGTGACCGCCTTGTATGATGCTGCTTCGACCCATTTGGTAAAATAATCGATCGCCACTAAGATGAACCTGTGCCCATTTGATGTGGCAGGCTCGATAGGTCCGATAACATCCATTCCCCAAGCGGCGAATGGCCATGGTGAGCTTGTTGCAGTAAGCTCGTTTGGAGGTGCCTTTATCATATCTGCATGTATCTGACAACGATGGCATTTGCGAACATACTGGATACAGTCTGTTTCCATAGTCATCCAAAAATACCCTGCTCGGAGTATCTTCTTTGCTAAGACAAAACCATTCATGTGCGGCCCGCAGGTCCCTGCATGCACCTCGTCCAATAGCCTGGATGCTTCTTTTGCTTCGACACACCTTAGTAGACCCAAATCGGGAGTCCTCCTGTACAGGATTCCTCCACTGTGAAAGAAGTTGCTGGATAGCCTACGAAGTGTACGCTTCTGAGTAGCGTTGGCAAGTCCTGGATATTCCCCAGTTGTCAAGTACTCCTTGTGTCATGGAACCATGGTTTTCCATCTGCTTCTTCCTCAACGCGGGCACAATAAGCTGGCTGATCATGAATCTTTACTGGGATGGGATCAATGAAATTTGTATCTGGATGCTGGATCATGGACGATAAAGTAGCTAATGCATCAGCAAACTCGTTCTGGACTCTGGGGACGTGCTGAAATTCTGTCTTTGTGAACCTTTTCCTCAACCCCTGTATATGATGCAAGTAGGGAAGTATCTTAAAGTTCTTGGTTGCCCACTATCCTCGAACCTGATGTATGAGCAAGACTGAATCCCCGATCACTAGCAACTCCTGAATGTTCATGTCAATAGTCATTTTGAGCCCCAAGATGCAGGCTTCATATTCGGCCATATTATTGGTGCAAGGGAACTTGAGCTTGGCGGATACCGGGTAGTGCTGGCCGGTTTCTGATACTAAGACTGCTCCTATGCCAACTCCTTTGAAATTTTCAGCTCCGTCGAAAAACAACCTCCAACCATCATAGGATTCTGTAATATCTTCTCCTATGAAAGATACCTCTTCATCGGGAAAATACGTTTTTAGGGGCTCGTATTCTCCGTCTACGGGATTCTAGGCGAGATGGTCCGCCAAGGCTTGCCCTTTGATTGCTTTCTAGGTCACGTAAACAATGTTGAATTCACTTAGCAGGATCTGCCACTTGGCGAGCTTGCCAGTGGGCATGGGCTTCTGGAAGATATACTTCAGAGGGTCCATTTTGGATATGAGATAAGTAGTGTAAGCACAGAAGTAATGCCTCAACTTCTGCGCGACCCAAGTCAGAGCACAACAAGTACATTCTAACAGAGAATATCGGGCCTCGTACGGTATGAACTTCTTACTGAGATAGTAAATGGCTTGCTCCTTTCTCCCTATTTCATCATGTTGTCCTAAAACACAACCGAATGCTCTATCCGATACCGCAAGGTAAAGCAATAGGGGTCTTCCTGGCTCAGGCGGAACCAAGACCGGCGACGTTGATAGGTATTCCTTGATTCTGTCAAAAGCTTTCTGACAATCATCAGTCCATTTGGTAGCAGCGTCCTTCTTCAACATTTGGAAGATAGGTTCACAAATGATCGTGGATTGAGCTATGAACCGGTTGATATATTTGAGTCTTCCCAGGAAACTCATCATGTCCTTCTTGTTCTTTGGCGGTGGAAATTCTTGGATAGCTTTGACCTTTGATGGATCCAATTCTATTCCTCGACGACTCACGATGAAACCCAATAATTTTCCAGCAGGAACCCCGAATGCACACTTGGCAGGATTCAGTTTCAGATTGTACCTCCTCAGTCTATTGAAGAACTTTCTTAGATCTACCATGTGATCCCTAGCTTTCTTGGATTTGATGATGACGTCATCCATATATACCTCGATCTCCTTGTGTATCATGTCATGAAAGATGGTAGTCACGACTCTCATGTAGGTGGCGCCAGCGTTCTTCAAACCGAATGGCATCATTTTGTAACAGTACATTCCCCACGGCGTGATGAAAGCCGTTTTATCTGCATCTTCCTCATCCATCCATATCTGATGATACCCAGCGAAACAATCAACAAAAGACTGCAACTCATGCTTGGCGCAGTTGTCGATAAGAATGTGTATGTTAGGCAAGGGGAAGTCGTCTTTGGGGCTGGCCCGATTAAGATCCCGGTAGTCAACACAAACTCTAACTTTCCCATCCTTTTTTGGCACTGGCACGATGTTGGCTAACCATGTCGGATACTCTACTACCCTGAGAACCTTGGCTTTGACTTGCTTGGTAACCTCTTCTTTGATTTTCAAACTCATGTCGGGTTTGAATTTCCTGAGCTTCTGCTTTACCGGCGAGCATGTTGGATCTGTTGGCAGTTTGTGAGCTACAATGGATGTGCTGAGACCAGTCATATCATTATATGACCAGGTGAATATGTCTTCATATTCCTTTAGGAACTTCTTGTACTCTTTCTTTTCTGGTGGTGATAGGTGAACACTAATGCGCGTTTCTTTGACATTCTCTGCATCTCCCAGATTAACGACCCCAGTTTCATCCAAGTTAGACTTAGGCCTATTTTCAAAATTCTCAACTCCTCTAACGACCTCTTCTAGTATATCATCCTCTTCTGAGTCCGTATCCGTTTGTTGCATTGTCTCGTTGCAAGTCACAATCATTGGTTCATCATCAAGGAAAGTAATAGTAATGCTGTGTAAAATAAAGTGAATGATAGGAAAATAATAAGAGCGAGATATATAATAAACTGAAATGCTTCGATTAGATTCATAATTGTTTTGAGTATCAGAGCTCTTTTCAGAATTAAAGACAATGCGGAAATAAAAATTAGCTAGTAAAAAGTAAAATATGATGCATGGTGCTTTTGTTTAGCCTTGCTACCCCGAAGCTTTCCGGGCCCTGGTGGTTCTGATTGACCAATTGTTGAGGCGCTCTCCTCAGTTCACAACTTGTATAGAAGGGCCTTCCTCCCCTTCCTCCTTGAAAATAACACTGTAATCCATATCATCATCCTCCAGGAACAGATTCTTCACGGCTGCCAATGCTTCATCTTCCTCCGACCCATATATAGTATTTACCAGCCGGAAAGTCTGCTCCAGGTGAGGTATCGGGTGCTCCAGTGGGTAGTAGGGACCGCTCCATGGTGGCGACCAGTGATTGAACTCCTCCCAAGTGTACTCATACCCCAAACCAAATGTAGTGCCATGTTTCTTCAGCTTGATGGGTTTGGCGATTCCCTGGAGGTTTTTGCCGAGTCCCTTTTCAGGTTCATATCCACACCAATTCAGGATACTTTCAATCTTGTTATCCCACCATTTATCTTTGTCTACAGCGTTGACTCTTTCAATGTGGTGGTATGTTTCTCCGCCTATTCTCCTTCTGCCTCCAATCATCAGGATGGTCTGGCGACTATATATGGGGTTGCTACCATCGCCATGAATGATCACCTCTTGGTGATTCCATTCGAACTTCACTGCCTGATGCAAGGTCGATGCTACAGCTCCAGCGGCATGGATCCATGGTCGTTTGTGGTGTTTAGTGGTTCAGGAATGGGTAGTGGAGTGTGGCATGTGTTGCAATGTTGAGCATGGGTGGGTTGTATCTGTAGTTGTGGGGTGTTCTGTGGAGGTGCGGGATTTTGAGCATTTGGGAAGGTCACATCAGGAGCGGTGAGAGTGAATGATAAATTTGCCAAGTTCCGAACTTGATCCAGTTCTTCTTGGAACTTCAACAGTTTCTGCTCAAGTTGGGCAGCAGTTTCCTTAGCAATCGGGGTACCCTGAGGAATCTTAATTCTTTCAATTTCCTTTCTGGCGCTTGAATCTCCCATTCTACCTTTGTTCTTGTTCCGGATAGCACTCGGAGGAGGAGGAGGAGGGCCCTTGGATCTCGTACTGTATGATGATGTTGCCAGATTGCACGAATTAACCTTTGGGGAGGGGAATAAAAAAAAGAAAAAAAAAGGTAGCAAGTTAGTGCGGGTTATAAGGAAAAATGTTGCAGTATTTAAACACATTGTGCAAGAATATAAATCGCGTCCTAATTTGGGTGCCTCGTTGTGCCCGAGGTAGGCCTAGCGACAAATTAATTCGGAGAACTTATAATGCTAAATGCCTCATTTTATTGATAAAAATAAGACGAATCCAAAACGACACTAAATAACGGAAAGTAAAATGTCACTAGTGGCCATTGGCCTTATTACATCATTAAAGCAAAATGAAAGACTCCTAACTACTTGGTCCTAGAAGGACCTTCCCCAGATTTGGCATCTTTATCTACCTCGAACAGTTTCACCAACTCATGCAGTCCTAGCAGCAGATAAGCTCAGGCCAAATGTTTGCCTGCATTTCCTTCACCAAAGCGGAACACGGACCTATCACTATCACAAAATAGTGTCGCAGCCTCTATGATTTTGTTGTCGGGCTAGATTTCTAGAAGAGAAGGAAGATTCCCTAAGTATTTTCGGACGAGCGTCTGATCACTGGAGTGGAGGTCTTTCCACAAATTTAGCAGCCTTGGATGAATGTTGGTTACCATGCCAAATCTGGGGACTCGTGCCTTATTTTCTGCAAAATAGAGTGTTAGGCCCTTACCCCACCAGACTCGACTATTTAAACCAATAATTAGCATAGCAAGCATTTAGTTCTCCAAATGAATGCACAGAACATGTAGGTGTCCGTTTGGGTTTCAGGGAAACCAGATGGACTTGGGACAAGGCTATCTTAATGAGTCATTATGTGGACAACAAAACTGACTTGGCTAGGTTTGACCATAATGCATGCACAGTTAGACAGAGTAAGGTTTCTATTGGGGTATTAGACAGGTACCCTTGAGCGGACAACTCAAGAGGGAAAGGCACGGAACCGTCGACTGCACCACTGATCGACTGGTTTTACCGCAAATATGCCTTTGCCGAATTTAAAGGGTGATAATATTGGAAGAGCGCAACCACTCATTATAAGCGTTGCTATGGTGTTTGTTTGGCACGAGTGGAATATGATGTTGAAGATGCAGTTTACAGGAATGAAACAAATTGTCATGTATTTTCACGTTCATAAGATAAATGATTACAATAATTGCAGTAATTACAACAACATTGAAATAAAGCAGCTAAAGGAAAGAAAAGACATGAAAAGCCAAGTCAGTTTCGTAGTGAAAGAATAAAAGACAGTAAATAAGGCAATTAATGAGATAATAAAGTCACAAACAACATGCAATGGTAAAAGCCTAAAGAAACTCCCCAGCAGAGTCGCCATGCTGTCGATGCCCCCTTTTTCTCTGACCGCGAGGTCAGAAATCGGGTATACGACATTGGGAGGACAACTCTATCCCCTTTCGAGAATTGGGTTTAGAAGTTCAAGAGTCGCCACCTAATGATTATAGTGCATTAGGACACTTTAAGAAGGGTTTGAGATGAAGAAACCAGAGATTAGGGTAAGGGCTAGAAATTATCCTAAGGGGAAGTTGTTAGGCACCCCTCAAGATCCACTAGTGTCGTTCCCGGCCATGTTACAATTGTGACTTTACAAGTAAACAATCAAGGCTCAAATAAGGATTCACACATAACATTGCGACCAAGTTGAAAATTTTCGAATGTAAGTAGAGAGGGCAGAAATTCATGAAAAAGATATTTGAACAGTTTTACAATAAAAGATGAAAGCAAATAAAGGGAGAGGAGTCCTAAGTTTATAATAAATATGGATCACTTCAATACAATACCCAGCGATCACTCCTTAGAAGAGGGGTCGCACGTGATATTAGCGCATCGGTCATCATATCCATATTCTACCCTTCCCACCCCATTAAGGTATTTAAACGCTATTAGTCTCGTTTACTTATTGCATACTAGTACCCATCCTAACCTATCAGTCCCGGGGTATCAGGACTTCTAATCCTAAAGGGGAAGGAAAGGGATATAGGCATATATGGAGTTCAAAGGTTAAAATTCTAATTGTGACATACAAAACAAGTAACAAATATAAGGATGAACAAAACAAATAGGTAAGGCTCAAGTAAACCCCTTAATCAAACAAATACTTAGTTTAGCATGTCTTGGCACATACTGATTTGGTCTTTAAATTAAACTTAAACAGCGAACGGACTGGTTCAACCCATATGTTTAGATAGAAAGTCTGCATTAGGAAACTTGGATCCAATTGTCAGAAATTAAGGTATTTCAAGCGAGTGATTTAAAAGGTACTGGTTTCAGGAAAAAGTAGTCTAATGCAGAGGAGTTTTGAAAAGAAAGTATAGACTGCAGTAAAAATAAAACACAGAAATGGTTGTGAAAGAGTTTCAGAGATAGAAATATCTAAGGAAAGGGTAAGTTGCAACTGTTTTAAAAGACAATTTCAGGGTCTGAGTAAAACGTTTAGGCAGAACGTTCAGAAAGAAACTGTTTCAGAAAAAGATGTCGATTTGAGGGACTTAAAAGCATACTGAGTCAAGAGTTTTTGTCAAAGAATTAAGACTTCTGAAATCGTTGCTGTATTAAGACGTTAAGGACCAATTAATAGATCATTATTACTTTAAGCGAATCAGACGAGTTTGATGCAAATCCTATAGGCATGATATCTATTTTGACTTTTAAAACCTGTTATTGAACTTGTAAAAGATGATTGTGTTAATTAACCCTACAGTTTGCCTAATGCATATGCATTCCTTATAGGCATGATCTCTATATGCATTGATTACATGAACGTTAAGTCTTATAGGCATGATTTTTATGTGATTTGTAGCACAATGAAGCGTTGACCCTATAGGCATGGTCTCTAAGTGATGTGGAATCAGAAACATTGAGCAATCCTATAGGCAGGATTTCTAAAAAAAATTAAAATCCTAAAGCATGGTTTCTACCCTTACTGATGCAAGAATGTAAAACCCCTCCCACACCCTTTTACTATATTCCCCAAATTCTTTATACAAATTATTACAGACCAAAAGAAAGAAAATAAATACATTAAAAACTAACAGCTAGATCCGAGCAGCCTAATTCAATCTTAATGTCAAATAACATGTGATTAACCAATTTCGGATTTCCAAAGCCTTCTCTTTATCCAAAGTGTTTCAAAGTTCCAAGGAATCTCAAGGATTCCCGGCATTGCTTACACTCAGGATACCATTTCGAATTAGAATAGTGCAGTGCGGAATAGCCAGTCCTCAGGCATCCAAGTTCAGTGGGAGCTCAAGAGTCCCAAAGCATGGCTTGCAAGAGAGAGGCAGAACTTAGAGCTAGGAGTAAGTGAAAAGTGAAAAGGAATTGGGGAGCCATAACAAATGGTGGTCATACCCAGACACAGGTGCAGACTGGCACACCCCTGACCATTTGTTTGGTCAAACAAGCTAGGAGCAGACCCTTGAGGGTCAAACGTAGGTCTGGATGGTGATTAGGACACCACCAGACTCAGGTCCAAGCTCAAGCACATAAAGGGGAGAAGGGAGTGGGAATTGATTGAGTTAGGAGGTTCAAAGAACCCAGTTCAGAGTCATACACAACAATATCAAAGTGCTGTTATGGCTGGAACTATACTCACATACAAAGGGGAAAAGGGAAAGGGAGTTCACTTAAGAAAAGCACAACAGGGTAGCAGAAACATAGTAAAGAAGAACATAACAGACTAGGAAGTAAACACATAATGAAGAAGCATTATTCAACTAAGAATAACGTACCAATTGCAAAGTAAGAACAAGCAGAACAATAGAGCAATCACGGCAAGTAAACACAGCAGGAGCAGACTTAAGTTCAGCAGAACACTTGAGAGTTTTATAGAGAGAGCTCAAAATTGTTTCAGAAAGCACAAAGTAGAAGAAGAGAGTAGAATTTTTTTTATGAAAGAACTCAGTATTCGAATGTGTAAAAGCCTGTGTTTTTTGCAGAAAAGTTTGTGAAAGCATGTGAAAAAAACATTTTTTTAGTGCAAAAGAGCAGTCCCTTTTATAGTGCCGAAGGTGAGTAAAAAAAAAGGTAAGAGAATAGTTTTGAAATCAATCACAAGTTGTTTCCCTTTGGTTGAGGGATTTGATTCAAACGGGCAAAATAAATAAGGAAAGGATTTGTTTTAAACAATCTTTTCTGAGGCAGTATAACAGTGGCAAATACACAGAAACCTATTTAACGAAACAGTTTAGTAGTACACGGTTTAGGTCAAACAAGAAAAGACAATCAATCAACCAGCTAGTAAAATCAGGATTCAAATCTTAGTGTGAATGAATCCAACCAGAAAAAGGTGAGAAGGGTTTAATTTAAAGAAAATCAACAACACACAATCAAACCTTTTAAAAAAGGAACTCGGAATCAATCACAAGCTGGCCAAAGGCCTTTTTGAAAGAAGAGAATTTGTCATATAAAAAGCATACAGACATGTGAGACAAGAGAGAGTTGTTGTAAAACTAGCAAGAAATTAGAGTACCCAAGAAGGTTAGGTTCACAGACTCAGAATGAGTCTGAAAGAGAGTCAGGGTTCTGAATGGAACCCTAGTCCAAACACAAAGTCAAGCTTGCCAAAAACCCCCAAATACTAGGGTTTCTGACTCGAATCAGATGCATAGATGAGAAAACAACAAATAGAACAGGCTCAGTAGTCTCTTTCAAAGACTTATGAGAAACAAACAGAGAGAACAACAAGTTTGAAACACAGGGAATACATTTAGGCAAAGCTTGTCACTCAAACAAGTTCCGAAAAGAAAAAGCGATACGGGTTTAGGAAAATAGTAGATGAAACATGCTTAGGGTTCAAACAAAGTCCAGTAAAGGTAAGCAAGGAGCAAAAGCTCAGTAAAAAATACAGTAGAGGAACATACGAGATAAACATGTAAAGCATGCTTATAGAACCCAGTATAGGGAAGAACATAACACAAAAATAGAAGAACATGCATCGTATGGCAAACATAAGAACACAAGAGAAAAACTCATAAGAACGTGGTACAGACAGATTCACACAAAGAAAAGAAGAAGAAGAAGAGTCAGAAGTTATTTTAAGATTTTTTCGAAAACCCTAAATTGAAAGCAAATTAATTTTGAAAAGAAAATTGGGGAAAAGCTTTAAAACGTTGAATATAGCACGGATTCATCACAGATCTAAGTAAATAATAGAGGAAGGAACCTCGAATAGCTTTAGGATTTCTCTGAAACCCTAGAAATGAGAAAGCTTGGAAAAGGTCTGGTCTTGAGTCAGAGATGGCCATGGCTAGGCTTCTAAAGCTCGAATACATCAGAGCAAGGCCGGAGAGGCCATAGAACCATAAATCTGAGAAGATCTGAACGAATGCCGTTGTGGTGGAACCTCGAACACCCATGGCTTAGGAGTGAAGGAAGGTGATCACAGGTCGTCCATGGCCTGAAAAGCCATGGACTCCGGCGAGATAATAGTCGGAGAAGACGAGGGAGGCGATTAGGGTTTCGAGTGCTTGAGAGCGTTTTGAGAGAGAAGAGGTTTCAGAGGCGGCTGTCTAAGAGAAATGAGGGTTAGGGTTGGGGGGTTGGTAGAATTAAAAAGGAAAGGGTCATTTGTGGCCGTTGATCAAAATGATCAACGGCCTGAATTAAAAGGATTTCCAGGCGGGTTGAATTAAACGGGTCAAGGGGTTGGGTTTGAATGAATTGGGCTGGTCCAATTGAGTTCAAAATTGGGCTGATTTCAGGCTGAAATTGAAATGGAATTTGGGTTATAATTGAAATGAATTGAGGCTACAATTGAAATAGCCAATTTTTCCTTTTATTATTTTATAAAAATAGTAAAAATGTTTTAAAAGCAAATTAAAGGCACTGAGTCAACTAATAATATATAAATATTAATTCAAAAATATTGGGATCAATTTTGTAATTATAAAATGCTATTAAATCTTAAAGAGGCTAGTATTGCAATTATATGCAATTTGGCTTTAAAAATACCAAACGAATTTGTAAAAAAAATGTGCAATAATCATGCTAGATATATTTTGGTGTAAATATGAGAATAAAATAAATTATTCTCCAAAATGGCAAGCTTTGGGAGTAATTATTGGATTTTATGGTGTAAAAATAGGCCATAAATTGGTTTAAAAATCATTAAAATGCCAAAACCTTTTGGTGTGCTTATATATGCACATATATGTTATTTTGGAAGTGTTTTGGGTATAAAAATACATAGTAAAAAATTGGATATCAACACATGGGTAGGCTATAGATGAGTTGACAACTACAATGAACCAACTAGCAAAGGCACAGTTGCAACAAGTTCAAAATCCTCGCCAAGTGAATCGCGAGGGGCCTAGGCCAAGGTAGAGGCCGGGAGGGTCACATGTTGCAGCTAAAGCACCTCCTAAAGTAGCAGCCGTGGAGCCTCCAGTGGCTCTAGTTGTGGATCTGGAGCCCGATCATGCTTAACGTGCACCTAAGCAGCCTATTGCTACACCAATGTTCCAGGAGACCTTAGCTCACTTCATGAGTATGTTTGGGAGTTTGGCCCAGGAAAGGTGTATACTGGTTGCATCATCTACTTCACAGGTTGGGGGAGGAGCTCAGACTCCTGCTGCCCAAACATTAGAGCAGCCAATATTGTGCCAGTGCAGCCAGTAGTTGCAATTTAGTACGAGGTAGGGCCAGTTGTGTCGGCTGAGGGATAGAGGAGTTTGGAGAAGTTTCATCCTCCTCAACTCAGTAGAGGGGCCTCTGAGATGCACAAGGTTTCTTGGATTAGTGTTATCGCATTCTACATACAATGAGTTTGATGTAGCCGAATGGGGTCGACCTTACAAATTTTTAGTTGACAGTGTCGGCATACAAATGGTGGCAGCCTTATGAGGCGAGTAGGCCAACTTGCACAACACTACTTACATAGTGCCAATTCTTTGATTCTTTCTTGAGGGAGTTTATTCCATAGAACAGTAGAGACGAGTTGCGTAGCGAGTTTAAGCATTTGCACCAGGCGATTATGACTATGTCCAAGTACGCTATGAGGTTTACAGAGTTATCTCACCATGCACCTTCCTTTGTTTCCACTGATAGAGAGAGAGTTCGTATATTTATTGAGGGACTCACCTATAGCCTCAGATTTTGGGATGGCACATGAGTTGGAGACAGAGATCACATTTCATTAGGTTGTAAAGATTGCTAGGAGGTTAGACCATATCCGCGAGTAGGAGATGGAGGGTAAGGAGGCTAAAAAGCCTAAAGGTTTTAAAGGGTTTAGTAGCTCCTACTTTGGGGGCAAAACCTGTCATGGTAGGGGTTTTGGAAGTGGACTAGTTTAGTCCGCACTTCAGGTTTTCGGTAGTGCTCCAGCTTGCCATGGATTTTAGAGTACTTGTACCGGACTTACATCTTTCAGTTCACCTTCTACATGGAGTTCCTACAACAGTTATTCCAGTCATCCTGGGTATACTCAATACTAGCAGCCACACCCGCAGAGTGGTTTCTTTGAGTATGGTGACACTCGACACATGGTGAGAGATTGTCCTAGACTTCAAATAAGTGGACCTCAGCAGAGTACTCATCCTATGATTTCTGCTCTAGTTGCTTGTCCACCTGCACAGCCAGTTAGAGGTGGAGGACAGATGGGTAGAGGTCGTCCTAGATGGGGAGGCCAAGCCCGTTGTTATGCATTCCCTAGTAGGACTAAGGCAGTTACATCAGATGCAGTTATTATAGGTATTGTTCCGGTCTATCATAGAGATGCATCAGTTTTATTTGATTTGTTTTCTACTTATACATATGTGTCATCCTATTTTGCTTCATATTTGGATATATCTCATGATTCTTTGGATACTCCTATTTATGTGTCTATACCCAATTGAGATTCTATTATGGTGGGCCGTGTCTATCATTTTTGTTTTGTCACTATTGGGGCTATGAGACTCCATATCAAGATATTCTTGATTATCATAATAAGACCGTAATGTTGGCTATGCCGAGGTTGCCGAGGTTGGAATAGAGAGGATCCGTGGGTCATATTTCTAGTTGGGTGGTTTTATTATTGAAGGCTCAATAGATGGCTGAGAAGGGGTGCTTGACATATCTAGACTTTTTAGAGATGTGAGTACTGATACTCCCATGGTTGATTCAGTCCCCATGGTGAAGGAGTTTTCAGATATTTTCCCTGAAGACCTACCAGGCATGCCACCCGATAGGGACATTGATTTTGGTATTGATTTGGCACCAGGCAATCATCCCATATCTATTCCACCATATCATATGGCTCCAGCAGAGTTAAAGAATTTGAAGGAACAGTTGCAAGAATTGCTAGATAAAGGTTTCGTCAGGCCTAGTGTGTCACCTTGGTGTGCTCCGATTCTAGTTGTGAAGAAGAAAGACAGTTCCATGAGAATTTGCATTGACTACAAGCAATTGAATAATGTTACTATCTAGAACAAGTATCCACTATCGTGTATTGCTAATTTGTTTGATCAACTTCAGGGTGCTAGGGTGTTCTCGAAGATTGATCTGAGATCGGGGTACCATCACTTGAAGATCAGGGCTTTGGACCTTCCTAAGATGAATTTTAGGACTCGTTATGGGCATTATCAATTCTTGGTAATGTCTTTTGGGATGACTAATGCCCCAGCACCTTTCATACATTTGATAAACAACGTGTTTCAGTCTTATTTGTATTCCTTTGTCATTGTGTTCGTTGATGATATATTGGTGTATTCCAGTGGTAGGGAGGAGCACGAGGAGCATCTGAGAACTGTGTTTCAGACTCTAAGGGAGAATAAGTTGTATGATAAGATCTCTAAGTGAGAGTTTTGGTTGGAGTCGATGGCATTCTTAGTCTACGTGGTGTCTAGTGATAGGATCAAGGTGGACCCAAGGAAGATTGAGGTAGTTTAGACTTCTCCTAAGCCTTCTACTTCAACGAGATCATGAGTATTCTAGGTTTGGCTGGATATTAACATAGGTTTGTGGAGGGGTTTTAATCTATAGCAGTCCCATTGACTAGATTGAGTCAGAAAGGTGCTCCATTCAGGTGGTATGAGAAGTGTGAGGAGAGCTTTCAGAAGCTCAAGATATCCTTAACTACAACTCTAGTGTTGGTTTTGCCTTCGGGATCGGGTTCATATACAGTCTACTGTTTTGCTTCATGGGTTGGCATTGAGTGTGTGTTGATGTAGGATTGTAGGGCGATTGCCTACGCATCACACAAGCTGAAGCGACATGAGAAGAACTATCTGGTACATGATATAGAGATAGAATTTATTGTTCATGCACTCAAGATTTTAAAGCATTACTCATATGGCATGTCTTGTAAGGTATATCCAGATCATCAAAGTCTCCAGCATCTGTTTAAATAGAAAGACTTGGATTTGAGGCAGCGAAGATGGTTGGACCTTTTGAAGGACTATGATATCGCCATTCTTTATCCTTTGGGGAAGGGCAATATGGTGGCGACGCCTTGAGTAGGAAGGTGGAGAGTATTGGCTTCTTGCTTGTATTCCATCTAGGGAGAGGCCTTTGGCTATGGATGTTCAAACTTTAGACCACAGGTTCGTGAGATTGGATATTTAGGAGCCTAGCAAAGTCCTTTCTTGTGTTGTATCTCATTCATCTTTGTTTGTGCGCATTAAGACTTGCTAGTATGCCAATCCCCATTTCCATGTGCTTAAGAATACAGTGCTGAGGTGATGCCAAAGAGGTGACTATTGGTTATGATGGTGTATTATAGCTTCGTGGCAAATTTGTGCTCCTAATGTGGATGGGTTGCGAGAGTTAATTCTTGATGACGCTCATAGTTCGCGGTATTTCATTTACCTAGGTACTGCGAAGATGTACGGGGATTTGAGGCAGCATTATTGGTGGTGAAAGGATGAACAAAGACAATGTTAGTTGTGTTACTCAGTGTTTGAACTTTCATCAGGTCAAGTATGAGCATCAGAAACCCGGTGGTTTGCTTTAGAGGTTAGATATACCAGAGAGAAAGTAAGCGAGAATCGCTATGGACTTCATGGTAGGTTGTCCATGGACATTGAGGAGATTTGATGTGGTTTGGGTCAATGTAGAAAGACTGACCAAGTCTGCACATTTCATTCCGGTCATGACTTCCTACACTTTAGAGCAGTTGACTAAGATCTACATCCGAGAGATTGTTCGCCGACATGGTGTACCCATTTCTATCATCTCGGATCATCACACTCAGTTTACTTTGCATTTCTCGAGAGCCGTTTGGTGTGAGTTGGGCATGCAGGTTGAGTTGAGCATTGTGTTTTACCCTCGGACGGACCGGCAGTCCAAGCAGACCATTCAAATTTTGGAGAATATGTTGAGATCATGCCCCATTGACTTTGGATATTAGTGGAACGGGTTTCTACCTTTAACGGAGTTTGCCTACGACAACAGCTACCAGTCGAACATCCAGATGGCTCTGTATGAGGCATTATATGGGAGGCGATGCTATTCCCTGGTTGGTTAGTTTGAGCCTGGCGAGGCTAAGCTATTGGGCACAGATTTGGTTTGTGATGCTTTGGAGAAGGTGAAATAGATTCAGGAGTGACTTTGTACAACACAGTCAAGGCAAAAGAGTTTTGCTGATAGGAAGGCATGTGATGTTGCATTCATGGTGGGTGAGAGGGTTCGAGTTTCGCCCATAAATGGTGTGATGAGGATCTGGAAGAAGGGAAAGTATCCCTCGGTATATTGGTCCTTTCATAGTGTTGGACGGGGTTGGTGAGGCGGCCTATAGACTTTCTTTGCCACACATCTTATCAAGAATTCATATGGTATTTCATGTTTTTGTTCTTCAGAAATACTATGAGGACCCATCACACGTGTTGGATTTCAGCTCGCTGCAACTGAACAAGGATTTGACTTATGCTAAGTAGCTGGTGTCCATTTTGGATAGGCAGGTTCACAAGCTTAGGTCGAATGATATTGCATCGGTGAAGGTTCGGTGGAGAGGTCAACTAGTTGAGCAAGAGACTTGGGAGACCGAGCATGATATGTGGAGTAGATATCCCAAATTTGGATATCCCAATTATGACTCTAAACACGTTCGAGGATGAACATTTGTTTAAGAGGGTGAGAATACAATGATTCGGCCTGTTGTTTTGTGTATTTGAGCCTCGTTTCCCAAGTTGATGCTCCTTGTATGTGTCTTTATTGTTATGTGACTTTCGAGGATGGTTGGTTTAGGTTTGGGAAGGTTTTGGAATGAATTGGAACACTTAGTTCCACGGTTGGAAACTTTAGTTATAAGGGTTGACCAAGGTTAGAAAACGACGCTAGAATGGTGTTTTTATGATTCTAATAGGTTTATATGGTGATTTTGGACTTAGGAGTATGTCCAAATTTGGATTTGGAGGTTCTTATATTGATTTGGTTCTTTTTGGTGAAACTTGGCAATTTGAAGGTTTAGAAATTTTATAACATTAACAATGGGTTGACTTTGTAGCTATCGGGGTCGGACTATTGTTCCGAAACTTGAAATAGGTCCATTTTATCATTTAGAAATTGTGTGCAAATTTTTGTGTCATTCCGATTTTTTTGTAGGAATCAGATGCTTGGTTGTAAATATTGGAGTTCATGAGTTTCAAAGCTTGCATGATGCATTTTTCTATTTGATTCGTGATTTTGTATGCTATTTTGATGTTCCGTCCTTGCAAGCGAGTTCGTATAAGGTTTATTATTTGTATGGACATTTGGTGTGGGACCCAACAGGCTCCGGTGAGTTTCAAATGGATTTTGGAGCGTTTTGGTGAAGTTTCAAATTTTGCTGTTGTTGCAGACCTCGCGATTGCCAGGGTCTGCTCACATTTACCGAGGCCTTCTCGCATTTGTGATGCTAGGCTGCCTGGGTGGACCTCGCATTTGCGAGGTATTTTATTGCAATTGCGACATTGGTAGGCAGCATGGGAATTTCACAATTGCGAAAACTTGGGTCGCATTTGCGACATCTGCAGGGCAGGTATAGTTCGCATTTGCGATCCATGCGTCGCATTTGTGAAGGTCGCATTTGCGAACCTCTGATCCCAAATACGACATTTGCAGCTAGTTAATAGCTGAGTATTTCAGGACTTAGACCATTTTATCATTAACCCTACACTCGGTTAAGGGAGATTTTTGAAGAGGATTTTCACACAAAGGTATTGGGTAAGAGATTTTCACTCGATTTGGATATCCTATCTTGATTTCTTATGGATATTTATACCAAAACCATGGAATTTGAAAGGAATATTTGGGGATTATTGAAAAATAAAAATTTAGGATTCGAGAGTCGATTTGGACTCAATTTTGAAAACTAATCACATATTTGTACTCGTGGGGTTATGGGTAATGGAAATCTACCCCTCGACTCAGGCTTTAACGGTGCGGTCCTGGATTTGACTTTTCGAGAATTGGATAAAAATTGGGAGAATATTATTTGAAATAGATTCCTGAGTTGTTTTTTAGCTAGATTTGAGCCGTATGAAGGTAATTTTTAAAGGAAAAACATTTTTGGAGTATTTAATTGGCTTGTTTGAGGTAAGTATATTGCTTAACATTGTATGGGGGAACCCCTTGGGATTTGGCCTTAATTGTTTATTCGTGTTATGTGAAAAGCAACGTGTACATGAGGTTATGAGCATGTCCACAGGTGCTATGCATGGCTTATGACCGGATTAGACCTTAGGCTATTAATATGCCTTAATTTGAGGATGTATTTTATGTGAAACATGTTTTATCGCTTTGTGGCTACGTGAACATTATCACTACAATTGTTTTAGCCGTAGTAACACATTATATGTTAAACAACCGTAAAAACCCGACATGTCATTTTGTGTAATTGCACCATATTTTCTCTTGTGATGCTTCACACATGTGTGTTTATGATTTTATGACTTACGGGGTTGATTAGTTTGTTCTGGGAAGATTTTGGGTTGATTTGGACCCTTTGATTCTTGGCTTAGAAGCCTAAATTAGAAATGTTGACCAAACTTTGACTTTTGCGAAAACAACCACGAGATAGTATTTTGATGGCTCTGATAGCTTCGTCTCGTGATTTTGAACCTCGGCATATGCCCGGAATCGAATTCGAAAGTCCGTAGGGTGATTTGTATTATTTTGCCGAAATTTGGCAATTTGAAGCTGAAAAGTTTGACCATAGATTGACTTTTAGCTATCGAGATCGGAATTTGATTTTTGGGACTTGGAATAGGTCCGTTATGCTATTTAGAACTTGTCAATAAAATTTAGTATCATTTGGAGTTGAATTAATAGCATTCGGATGCTTAGTTGCAATTTTAGTAGTTCTTGAACTTTACTTTGAAATTCATGTGTTTAGTGCTCAATTCGAAGTTCTAGATGTTATTTTTGTGTTCTGATCGCGAGCGAGTTTGTATGATATTTTTAGACTTGTGTTGGTGTTTGGTTTGGAGCCCCAAGGGCTAGGATGATGTTCAGACATGTTTTGGAATATTTTGGACTGAAAAACAAGATCTGGTGTACGGATGCCTCTGGTGTCACATTTGCGGACACCAGGTTTGCAAGTGCGAGCTTAACAAGGGGCCCGGGGTATCGCAGTTGTGATACTTGGCTCGCAATTGCGCAGTAGCTCAGGTAGAGGGGTATTTCGCATTTGCAACAAAGCAGTCGCATTTGCAATGAGGATAGGCTTCGCAAATGCGAAGCTAATGTTGCATTTGTGACCTCCTCTTAGGTTGGCCAGTTGTCGCATTTGCAAGGTATTCTTCACAATTGCAACATCTGCATGTGATCAAAAGGGCTGGGAGTCGGGATTTCATCTCATATTCTCTCATTTTAGAACCCTAGACTCGGTAGTAGGCGATTTGGAAAGGGAATTTTCATCTACAAATAATGGTTAAGTGAATCAATTTCCAACTATATTTCGTCAATATATCTTAGATTTAATATCAAAATCATGTGAATCAACATGAAAAATTTTGAAACTTTGTCATGTTTTTGAAAAATAAGAATTTGAGTTTTAAGAGTCGATTTGGACTCGGATTTTGAAACTAATCATATATATGGACGTGGGGATATAGGTTGCTGGAATCTATCCTTGGACCTGGATTTTGACTGGGCAATGATCGGATTGACTTTTGTTGACTTTTGGAAAAAGTGTAAAAATCATAGTTTTATCTATTGTAATTATTTTCTCTTGTATTGTTTGATGATATTAAGTCAATTTTGGTTAGATTTAAGCCGTGTGGAGGCGAATTTTAGGGGAATAGCTATTTTCAAGGGTTGAGTTAGCCTAGTGGTTCTCTTTAATTACTTCCTTTATATTATCTCTATGCTTATAAATCTGTCATTAGTCTATGTTATTAACTTGTTTCGTATCAGTTATTTCTCCGCCTTCCATTACTTCTCGTTCTTATGTTTTCATTCAGTTTATTATGTCCTAGTAGTGTCTTCATTTGGCCTCGTCACTACTCTACCGAGGTTAGGCTTGATTCTTATTGTTGTGATGTACTCATACTATGCTTCTGCACATCATTTTATGCACATCCAGGTACGTCCGCCCGTACTAGACGTTAGTGATTGACTTGTAGCTATTTTCCGGAGACTTCAAGGTATACCTGCTCGACATTCGCAGGCCTCAAAGTCACCTTCTGTAGTATTATAATATTGTTGTTTCCTTTATTAGAGAGTGTTGTAGTAGGTTTTTTGGAACATTCTGTAAAAGCTTACGATTTAGTCTCACCTGGTTTTGGGAGCATTGTAGTTGTGTTTCAGTTATCGAGGTATTTATGAGAATTTTTAGTTTATATCATGTCTTAGCTTTATTCTGCTAATATCTCTCATTTGTTAAGCTTACCTATTCTTCGAGACTAGATTCCATCACGACATCCTAAGGAGGAGAAATTGGGGTCTTGACAACAACCATCACATTTTAGTATTTTCATGTCCGTGTGCACCTTGTTGATAAATTATGAGTTTATATAATTTTGGCATTATTGTTTTATGATCATTATGGCACATGTGGACATGTTGAGTGGATTGATTTGGTGTTGTCACAAAGTCTTTGTCATGCAATTGTGGTTATTGTCTTGTGCGTGGGGCGAAATAAGAGTGGCATTTTCTCGGGTTTCCCACATGGTGAAATAAGGGTGGTGATATGCTCATGTGGCGAAATAAGAAGGGTATTTATTGTTATTTAAGATGCGGCGAAATAAGGTGTCATTGTTGATGATGTTATGTGATAATTTTGGGATGTTTCTCTTGATGTTGTTTATGTGTTGAAATGGGGTTGATATTTTGTTCATGTATATTTTCTTAAAAGCTCGGTTGTGTATTTTAATGAGTTGTTAGTTGATTTTGACATGCCTTCGTATGCCTTCACTTTTATTTGATGATTTGTTGTCAAGAATGGATTCTTCTACGTTTGAGTTGCTATCACATATGGCAGTAAGATTGTTGATATTGCCTTCCTTTATGTATTGCGTTGTCATTTATTGATATATTGCATAGGTTATTTTACTAGTGAGTATCATATGATTTGAACCTCGTCATTACTTCACCGAGATTAGTATTGATACTTACTGGATACCCATTGTGGTGTACTCATATTATACTTTTTCACATTATTATGCGGATTCAGGTATTGGAGGCAGCGGGTCTTGAGGGTGAGAGATTGCATCGGTCGTGACAATTCAAGGTAGAGTTGCATGATGTCCCAGTCCCTTGGAGTCTCATCCTTTATGGTGATATTTTTGATTTTACATTCGAATAGTATTGTATTTTGAATATTTTGTATGTGTTTAGTTAGAGCTCGTGACTATGTACTACCTAGTTCTAGGGAGATATATTGAGTTTTTCCATTTTGGTTGGTGTTAACTCTATTTTTGCTTTTATATTAAAATATGTCTTATTATATTATATTTTGTTGATTTTAAGTTGTTAAGTGATAGGATTATCTAGTCTTAGACATTAGGTGCCATCACGACCCATATGGTGGGAATTAGGTCGAGACATAAAAAAAGAGATCTGAAAGCTTTTGATCAACACAACAGAAAGGTCGAAAATGTTCACTTATTAATAAAAGAATTTCTAGTCAGAAATACCAAATTAAGGAGAGTGTTGAAAAAACACAAGAAAAAAAAAAGACACTTCTTATTCATCGTGATCCAGGCTAGTGAGTATATATGTGTTGATGTGCTTAAAGAAAAAAGATCCTAATCTTGTATGGTTTCATGGCAAGGCAGTGAATTAGTTATGTTAAGAGTGAGCATGAAAATAAAGTGTCATGTATTTAAGGTTCTTAGGAGGGTTAGTCACTATTTTTTCGAATATATCCATCCTATCCATCCCTTAGCCTACATTATAACCTATAAATTCCTACTTGATTCTAGATTTTGCAGGCTTAAATTAGTCGAATCTTACACTATGGGCAAGCCTATGATACGAACTTGGGTGGCAAAAGAGTTTCTTTGTGAGAGTGAGCGAATTCTTCGGTATGTAAGCCCTTATGTTATATTTTAATTTATTATTGAGTCTCTAGACTGAATTCCTTCTTTGGTTTGTTGGTGAGAGCACATGATTTATAAAGTGTTGATAATTTTCTTGAATTTTGAGTTGACACGAGAAGTGAGTCATGGTAGAAAATAAATTGGAGTTGATTTTTGAGGCTGGGATGTTAGAAGAATCACATAATTATTTTAAATAGTCTTGGCATGATTTAAAACTTGAGAAAAATATGAATAGTGCATATGTTGAGTTCTAAGCGTTGAAATAAGTCAATGTTATTGGTGTGATGCTTGAGTATGTTTTAAAATGTTTTCTTGTCGATGTGCCTAAAATTAAAGCTGCTCGAGAACGAGGAAGAGTATGGGGTGGTGATAGACGACCAGATTTGCATGTTTTAAGTGTATTTTCTTCTCATTTATTGTGTGAGTTGCGGAAGATTATATGATTATTGAAGTAAAATATTCTCAGTACGTTTTTCTTGTTTGTAGGAGTAAGTTTGGCTAAAAGTAGAGTAAAAGAAAAAGAATTATCGCATAACGAAAATGAAGGAGAAGTCCTCAAAGCCCATCTATGCATGTGCATCGCGCGAGTGCAAACGTACCAGAGGGGACAATCGAGGTGAAAAACAGTGAATATGGCGAAGACACGAATTACTTCGTTCAACAAAAATTCAAAGGGCTGGGAGCTCATTTTATGATCCGCATGATGCGCGAGCTTAGATGCGGCATCCCAACTCTTCTTTTGGAGAATGGACTAATTAGTTAGGCCCTATGCAAATCATAATAAATATAAATACATCCTAAAATGTCTTTTTGAGGGTTATACACCATTTCAGGTGGCAAGAATTCACTAGGATGAAGGCAAAAGATTCAACACGAGTTTTTCCCCTTTCTTCTTCCTATTTCCTATTGTTGGCTATGAATTCTAATATTGTATTTCTGCATAATAGTATGAGTAGCTAATTTTCTTATCTAAGGTTTTGATGGACTTTTTGTAGGATGAATTTATAATATGTTTTGTTATAATTGAGCTTTAGAATTTTTGTTACTTATTTAAATATGTATGTATTTTAGTAAATTGAAGAGTTCTCAATTAATGGTGCCTTTTTATTATATGTTACTTGAGAAAGAATGCATATTTAGGTTATTATTGAATAACATCTCTCCCTAGGTGTATAAGAGATTAATACTACATGTTTAAAAGTAGGATTAGAGATTACAAAGATTTGACGTGGTCATAGTGAGCTGTGAGAAATTGCCAGCTAGTGTAGTTTGAGAGAATACGCCTAGTAAATTATCGTGATTGCTTGAGAGAATTGGGGTAAATTTAGTGCTCACGATCAGTACGGGTCCATCTAGATGCTAGATTGATAACTGTTATGTAAACAAACTTAACTAAGGGCAATTACTTATCAAAATGACCTCAAAAGTCAATAGCACATGCTATCAGTATATCCTCAAAAATATGAATAGTCTGCTCGGACTAACCATTAGTCTATGGGTGGAAAGTCATGAAAATTAATCTCAACCTGAATATCCAAAGCCCTATGCACAGGCTGCCAAAATTGAGTTGAACTATGTCCTTGTTGCGGCCAAATGCACACGTAAATATATGCGGTCATGGAGTAGTAAAGTGAATAGATATCGAACCCAATAGGACTTATTATTAACTATTAAATAAATTAGATTATCCTAATTATCTAAACAAAGATTAAACCTATAAGTATTTGACTCAAAACCACTAAATAAAGGAAAATAACTAATGAACTTCAAATAGAGAATGAGCAGATTTTTATGTTATCAATGCGATGAAACCGATCTAGGGTTATGAAATATTTAACAATCCTATTGTGTTCTTCACTTGAATTAACTAATTAATTTATCTGGTTATTGGTTGACATGATTAATATTTTCCATAAGAATCTATTGAGTTCTTTGTCACGGCCCAGATCCCCCATCGGTCGTGATGGCGCTTAACGCATTTGCTGAGCAAGCCAAACATAAAGAAGATAACAACGAAACATGATAGCTAGATATAGAATAGGCAAATTTAAAAGACACTAACCATAGATAACACCAATCATAATAAAACTTCACAGAACTTGTAATACTGAGTCATGAGCTTTATAGTACAAATATAAGTCTGCAATGCCGAAATACTGTCTGAATCAACAACAGTAAAGGAAAAGCAGGAAAAAACGCCATGTACTGTGATTTGGAAGAAGCTCTCCCTTGGTCTCCATAGCACAACAAAACAGCTCAGCCCACAAAGTTCGACTGATTCCAACTCTGGAATCTGCATAGTTAAGTGCAGAGTGTAGTATGAGCACAATCGATCTCATATACTCAGTAAGTTTTTTGACTAACCTCCATGAGGTAGTAGTGGCAAGAATTACCAATGATACTCACTTAACAACCTGCTCATTTCATAAATTTGAAAGTACACGGAAATGGTACTAAAACTGAGCATGAAATATAGGTATAGCCAGTCAGGGCACATAGAGACGATGTGCACGAGTTTCACAACAATTTAACAACTCAACATATAGAGATGATATGCATATATCACCAAAGGATTATCAATATTAGTATATGGAGAAAATATGCATTACGAATCAAACCAATGCATACAGGTTAATATACAGAGAAGATATGTAACATGCCTTCACCTTTAGTCATACAGTATATAGAGAAGATATGCATAAAAAGGTATATATACATTTCAAAACTAGCATATAGAGAGGATATACGATAAAAATATGTATGCACCCAAGGTATATGTAAATAGAGAAAATATACAAAAACCAAACACTAATCAATTTTCCTCATATCGTGTGTACGCTATCAAGAGAGAAAATTAGCGGACAACCTTAGGAAATGGATCCTTATCCACACGACAACTCACATGCCATAATATAACAATTGCATGGACCACTCACGTGCTATCATAACTCAATCGCACGGACTGCTCACATGCTACCAATCCAGTCCATATCACATAAAAAGCATATACAAGAATGCATATACGAACAATGAATATTAATCACATATTCATGGACTGATAAAAGTGACATACTAAGGAGGATACATGTGCGAAGTGTGCTACCATAGCTCAGATTAGGTGAATATGCCACAAAATAGCAATTATCATGTTTGAACAGGAGATTAACCTACATATTGTCGCTACCATGATTCAAGTAGCTCAAGAAGGGGTACAAACATATGAAGCATGACATCAAAAGGCTTTGTATTTAATATAAGGCATCATATAGCCCAAGCATTATCCCGAGCATAGATAAAATCTGGTGCATACACACATGCTCATCCTCCATACATGTGTCACACTCGGCATGTAGACATTATAAACAACTCAAGAAGCTAGTTCCTAAAACCAAGGCTAGGCAAGATACTTACCTCAAACGAGCAAAGTCAATACTCCAAAAATGTCTACCATTGCGAATCGATCTCCGAGCGGCTCGAATCTAGTTAAATAACATACTATGATGTCAAATAATGCTAAAGGAAATAATATTGGAGCATAAAGGCTCGATCTTTAATCAAAAATACATAGTCAATCGAAAGGTCAACCCGAACTCGCCTTTCGAAACCAGATCAAACTCATCTAAATATGCAAGTTTCATCCAAATTCGACTTCAACTCGGAGTTCAAATATCAAATATTTACTTTCCAAAATATAGAACAAAATTTCCAAATTTCTCTTTCAATTCTCATAATCAATATGTAATAATCCATGGGAAAGTAAAATATAATATCAAAATCAAGTAGACATCACTTTCCCTCTTGCCTTGTGTGAAAATTCCCTTCAAAATTTCCCATCTTCAAGTCTAGGGTTCAAAATGTGAAAGAATGGCAAAGATCCCGAAATTGGAACTTCATATAGTTTGCCCAACATTGCCCTACGCGAACGCAGTTATTGCCTCGCATTCATGAAGCACAAAAATATAATACCATAGAAAAACCTATCATGACCACGGCAGAACCATCGCGAATGCAATGCACAGCTGCTCCTGGCCTTCACGAACGTGAGTCCCCTCCCGCGATCATGAAGGTTAATCTCTAGATGGCCTTCCTTCTACACGAACGCGACCCCCTGGGCGCGAACGCGAATACTCAAAAGCAAAAACTCTACACGAACACATCCTTCAGCTTGCAAAAATGAAGAGAAAAACTAGCCTGCCCAAAATCCTTCTCTATGATCGCGAAGCACACCAAACACCAACACAATTTATGTGATTCCAACAATGCTTCGAGTGGTCCTAAACTCACCTGAGCCATCTAGGACACCTTCAAACCATGACAACAAGTCCATAAACACTATCCAAGCTTAACCAAAGCCTCCAAACACATACGATAACATCACATCAACGAATGAAAGGTCAAAACACAAATTGAACTTCTCTTATGTTAAAGAACTTCTAACTTCAAATCGATCATCTAATTCAAGCCTAATCAATTTTAATTACAATCAAACTATGAGTACTACTCCGAAATGATATAACAGACTTATTCCAAGTTATAGAACAACAATCCGAACCTGATAGCCTGAAAGTTAACTCCCAATCATTTTATCATATTTTGTTCAGTGATTATAAAGTACTCTGTTTCGAAGGCCTTGATTATTTTATCATTTTTTGAGATATTGAGCTCGGAATTGGTTGACTTTGGAGGCAATTACATAGACAGGGGTAAATATTTTTTACTCGTTTTAATTATATTTTGTGATTCCATCTTCAATATTTGGTAATTAATTGGTGATTTTGAAAGAGAAATTGGGGTTTTTTCTAGCTTTTCTAAAGTAAATTTTTGAGTTTTGAACATCAATTAGGAGTTGAATTTGAGTGAAATTAGTATGGTTCGACTCGTAATTGAATGGGTTATCAAAATTTGTAAGTTTTGTTGGGGTTCGAGCTGCAAGGATGGGTTATCAGACATATTATGTTGTTATGCATGTGACCACACCGGGCAGATTGTGTTGATATGCATATGACCACGCTGGGGCAGATTGTGAAATAGCATGTGACCACGCTGGGTGGATCCATCATATTGAGCCTATGACCACGCCAGATGAATTATAATATTGATCATGTGACCATGTCGGGTGGATTATGATATTGAGCCTGTAACTACGTCGGGCTGGTAGCACATTGAATTGGTTGTGCTTGCGTGTGGATAAAGATTCATCCCCCTAGGGTCGCCCTCTCATATTTCTTTCTTGATGGTGTACTCACGGATTGTGAGAAACAAATGGATTTTTGGTTGATGTGAGCTCTAGGAGAGCTGGTTATTATATTTGAATCGGGTTGCACACTACAATAGGCCTTATTGGCTTATTGTTAATAGATCAGATTGTGGTCCCCAATAGACTGATATTTCGTTATTGCATTTGATCGTTACTTGAAATTTCCATGAATGTTTTCCTAATTTACTTGCATATCTTCTTTATATGCTGGATTGTTGACTGAGTAGAACACTTTAAAAATAAAGAATTGTGAGCATCATAGTGGTTTTACCTCAAATTTCCTAATTTGATCATATATTTGTTCTATACTTGTTGAAATTAATAAATGTACAGGTGTTGGTGAATATCATTCATAGTTCTTTCTTCTTTTACCTCGCCGATATTAGTTAGGATATTTATTGAGTACATGAGATTGGTTGTACTCATACTACACTTCTGCACCTTGCGTGCAGATCTTTGAGTTGTTACTATTGTGTGTGGCAGGAGCTGACATTGAAGATGTACCAGTGTTCCAATTATGGATATCACTTGTCCTTGGTAGCTTTATATTCGAATTATGTTCATGTACATTCCAAACATATATTGCAATTATTTTAATTCAGTTTTGTAAATCTATGTCTTAGTAGCTCATGACTTATACTACTAGTCCTTCGTTTTCTATACAAAAGTTCAGTTATTTCATCATTTATTTCTCATTAATCTCATTTGGATTATGTTATTGTTAACTAGCTTACCTAACGGGTTGAGTTAGGTACCATCGCCACTAGTTGGATTTTAGGTCGTTACAAGGGTCGAAGTATCCAAGTCTAAAATCAACACAGAAATAGTTTTCTCTCAGTCATGAGCATCTGGAAAGTCCTGGTCTAAGGCGAGGTCTAGACCTGTCAAGGCTTGGTATAAAGCAAGCTCTAATCCTCGTGAGGCTTGGTGGGGCGTGAGATTTTGGTCGCCCTGGGTCAAGTGGCGCGGGACCTGGGGCCTCGTCTCATCTTTGACTTGGGGAGATTTTCCTTTCGTGCTCTATTCTTGTATTTTCATTATTATTTTGTTCAACTTTCCTTTTACTTTGTGTTCAAATGGTCCTACACATAAAATCAGCTTAATTAAGCTCAAACGTCGCACATTCTATCATTAAGGAACCAAAATGTAAGATAAGTAATGCAATAAAGATATAGAAATATCTCCAAACATCACCATGCCATACTTAAACATTGCTCGTCCTCGAGTCAACCAATAATTTACTATATCCTTGAGCACCTTACGACTTAGCACATTCAAAATATACTACACCTATGACCATATTTTATAACAACAATTAAGCTCTAGGATATGCATTTCAACACACACTTCCCATAACTCATGCCATACTTCGAAAATATTCAAAATATAGACAACATGTCCATAACAATCCTAGACTCAAAAATTGACTCAGTGTCACAATGCACTCAAGGCTTGAACACTCAACATTGTAGAGAAGTCTAGTAATGTTATATACCCCTCATGAACCCATGTGCCTTCACAACAAAATCAAGGAGAGTAAAAAACCTACACATTTAAATCTCATGCTCAAATATAGTTTAAGGACTCACACATATAAAGAAAATTACTCACCCTAAAAAAAAGTCACATGCATACAAAAGGTATCATAGAGTTGCTCATTATGTACACTTTGTACTAATGTAGGATTGCTTGGGATTAAAGTCAATCAGGACTTTGTCAAGGTTGCAATATGGTCTAAGAGACGCGCAGGATATATTTAGGAATATTGACTAACCCTCCTAAGAATTTTAATACATTATATAATAACTTTAGGCGCACTTTCTTCAACCCAGCTTCAATTTCACAAACAAGATCACCCCTAAAATATTTCCTCTTTCTTTAAGCACTAATTCTATTTAGAACTCACCAGCAAGAACAAGATATATTATTTCTCTTTATACATATTTTTCTCTCATTTTTTAACTTATTCTTTTCTAACATTTCTCTTGTACTTTGTACTCCTCACTAGTCGTGTATTTCTTAAGATACAAGTGCACGTTTCTTAATTTCATTGGTTTCACTCAACCATTACCCAAGTTCCCTCCTTACTTCTTTCTAGTGCTCATTTTACACTTTAAGTACTTTAAGAGGTAAAAGGATCAAAACAATATTAATTAAGAACAAAAAGATATAAGCTTAAATGTGGATGCCAAAAAAAAGGTTTATATAATCAAAAGGGCTAACTGGAGATAATTTTATTTGTGATAAGCAATGTCACTACCCAATTTCTACCATAGGTCGTGATGGCGCCCAAAACTGTCATTAGGCAAGCTAACAATTAACCAACACGCCGTTCGATTCTGCGTAATACATTTTAGTACAAGTGATAAAATAAATAAGCGGAATCGCTCTTATTTTATAGTAAAATACTGATATTATCTTTAAGGCTTGAATGTGGTCGAAATATAAATACAAAGATCAAACAGAAATGCAACCAAAAACAAAAATCTGAATTCCTAAAACCTGATTTTACAAGTGGACGAGCATTTACTGGAATATACTATACTACTACGATAATTGTCTAGAATAGGAAATGGACAGAGAATAGTAAATGAAAAGGACAAGAAATCCGTGTGTTGCGAATCGTAACATGGGATGCAACTCACCACAAAGTCTCCTTAGCAGTTGCGCCTATGCGCCTAAATTATCACCAAATGTACCTGTCTCAGTACCTGCACATCTAGTGCATAAGTATAGTATGAGAATGTAAATTAACACGTACTGGTAAGTATGAAAAAGTAGTGATTAGAGTCGACATCAACATTTAGTAATGGTCCAATAACAATGTACATAAAAGTAGACAGGAAAGAAACACAACAAGTGGTAACAAAACAGATAAATATAAATAACATAAAATGCCCATTTAGGGTTCCTGCTGGGAAATTGCTTGGGTTTATTGTGAGTCGCCGAGGAATAGAACTAGATCCATCAAAAGTCAAAGCCATTCAAGAATTGCCACCGGCAAACAACAAGAAGGATATGCTGAGTTTCTTGGGGAGGCTCAACTATATCAGTCGATTCATAGCACAGTCTACAGTTATTTGTGAGCCAATCTTTAAGATGTTAAAGAAGGATGCCGCTACCGAATGGACTGATGACTGCCAAAAGGCCTTCGACAGAATCAAGGAGTACCTGTCGACACCACTAGTTTTAGTCCCACCCGAGCCAGGTAGTCCCTTATTATTCTATCTTGCAGTGTTAGATGGAGCATTCAGCTACATTCTGGGGCATCATGATGAAACGGGGAGGAAAGAGCAGGCCATTTATTATCTCAGTAAGAAGTTTACCCCGTACGAGGCCCGATATTCTCCGTTGGAGCGCACCTGTTGTGCTTTGACCTGGGTAGCTCAGAAGCTGGGGCATTACTTCTGTGCCTATACTACATATCTCATATCAAGGATAGATCCTTTGAAGTACATCTTTCAGAAGCCCATGGCCACTAGCAAGCTAGCCAAGTGGCAAATCCTGTTGAGTGAGTTTGACATTGTCTACGTAACTCAGAAAGCAGTTAAGGGACAAGCACTGGCAGACCACCTTGCTGAGAATCCCGTGGATGGAGAATACGAACCCCTGAAAACGTATTTTCCTGATGAAAATGTATCTTTCATAGGAGAAGACATCGCAGAATCCTATGACAGTTGGAGAATATTTTTTGATGGAGCAGCAAATTTCAAGGGAGTTGGCATAGGAGTAGTCCTACTATCAGAAACCAGTCAGCATTATCCGGTGTCTTCCAAACTCAGGTTCCCGTGCACCAACAATATGGACGAGTATGAAGCCTGCATCTTAGGACTCAAAATGGCCATTGACATGAACGTGCAAGAGCTGCTAGTAATTGGAGATTTAGACCTGCTTATACATCAGGTACGAGAAGATTGGGCAACCAAGAACTCCAAGATACTCCCGTATCTGCATCATGTACAGGAATTGAGAAAGAGGTTCACAAAGACGGAATTCCAGCATGTTCCCAGAGTCCAGAAGGAGTTCGCTGATGCATTGGCTACCCTGTCATCTATGATACAACATCCAGACAAACATTTCATTGATCTCATTCCAGTAAAGATCCATGGTCAGCCAGCTTATTGTGCCCATGTTGAAGAAGAAGCAGACAGAAAACCTTGGTTTCATGATATCAAGGAATATTTGGCAAAAGGAGAGTACCTAGAGCTTACGAATCCTACACATAAACGCACACTTCGAAGGTTGTCCAACAACTTCTTCCACAACGGAGGAATCTTGTATGGGAGGACTCCCGATCTAGGACTATAAAGATGTGTTGACGCAAAGGAAGCATCCAGACTACTAGAGGAAATTCATGCTGGGACTTGCAGTCCACATATGAATGGTTTTGTCTTAGCAAAAAAGATACTTCGGGCTGGTTACTTTTGGATGACCATGGAAACGGACTGCATCCAGTATGTCCGGAAATGCCAACGCTGTCAGATACATGCAGACATGATAAAGGTACCTCCAAATGAGCTTAATGCAACAAGCTCACCCTGGCCATTCGCCGCTTGGGGGATGGATGTTATTGGACCAATCGATCCTACCGCTTCCAACGGACACAGGTTTATCCTGGTAGCCATCGATTACATCACCAAGTGGGTAAAAGTAGCATCATACAAAGCAGTGACTAAGAAAATTGTGGCAGACTTTGTCCGCGACCGCATCGTTTGTCGTTTCAGAATTCCGGAGTCAATCATTACTGATAATGGTTCCAACCACAACAACGACTTGATTAAAGATATATGTGAAACTTTCAAGATCATACACAAGAATTCCACAGCCTACAGGCCTCAAATGAATGGAGCTGTAGAGGCCGCCAACAAGAATATCAAGAAGATATTAAGGAAAATGATAGAGAAGCATAAACAGTGGCACGAAAAGTTATCATTTGCTCTATTAGGGTATCGCACCATACTCCAACATCAACCGGGGCAACCCCCTATATACTGGTTTACGGTACAGAGGCTGTCATTCCTGCCGAAGTAGAAATTCTTTCCTAAGGATCATACAAGAAGCTGAGCTCGACGACGCGGAGTGGGTAAAAAGTCGTTATGAGCAACTAGCCCTTATAGACGGAAAGAGAATGAATGCAGTTTGTCATGGTCAACTCTATCAGAACAGAATGTCCAGAGCCTTCAATAAAAGAGTCAAACCAAGACAGTTTATACCGGGGCAGCTGGTGTTAAAGAAAATTTTCACGCATCAAGATGAAGCCAAAAGGAAGTTCTCTCCCAACTGGCAGGGTCCATACATGGTTCACTGGGTTTTAATAGGAGGAGCCCTCATACTTGCAGAAATGGACGGAGAAGTCTGGCCAAAACCGATCAATTCAGATGCAATCAAGTGCTACTATGTGTAATCTTTATGTTTTCCTTATATGATGTAAATTGAACTACGCCTGACCTGATTCTCGTTTAAGAAGGGATACGTAGGCAGCCCTATGGGTTCAATCACAATGCAATAAAAATTTCATTTCCCCCTGCAATTGGAAATTGGGGCAGAATTTTGAGGAGGACCCTCAAAATTCCAAAGTAACTTCAGCCGATCGCCGCACGAGCAACAGTCAGAAACGTCAACCCATCAAATTGGGGCAGAATTTTGAGGAGGACCCTCAAAATTCCGTAGCAAGAGAGAGGTTGCAATGTCCCGAACCACATCACAGTCGTCGGTTCATCTAAAAATTATTTTAATCATACACTTATGTCATATCTTTACAAAATCATGCAGGTTTATTATCGAAACTACTTTGTTTAGCAACGCTACCCTAATGATACAAGAGGTATCACCAGGATCAAAGACGAACAATTCAAGCAAAGCCAGCGTGGACATGAACTAACCTTCCCCTTACAAAACTCACGATTTTTTTTGGATGCAGGCGCCAGAATTGCAAAATCATTAAACGTGTTGTACGCCCGTGGAACAAACCTTGTTCAAGAATACGACTCTCTGAACCGTTGCACTTGAAATCATTTGCTATCAGCATACACCAGTGGTGTCCCATATGTCACAATGCTCCTAGTAATCACAACACCGCAATTTGCTATCAGCTAAGAAAACTCTACTGCCACTGGTTATTTTATCTCTTGCATAAGGCTACCATTCTGCCTTCCGAGACTAAACGTTGTCTCCATCTGCATCTGCATTCTTGCATAAGGCTACTATTCTGCCTTCCGAGACGAAACGTTGTCGCTATCTACATCTGCATTCTTGCATAAGGCTACTATTCTGCCTTCCAAGACTACACGATGTCTCCATCTGCATCTGCATTCTTGCATAAGGCTACTATTCTGCCTTCTAAGACTAAACGATGTCTCCATCTACATCTGTATTCTTGCATAAGGCTACTATTCTGCCTTCCGAGACTAAACGTTGTCTCCATCTGCATCTGCATTGCATAAGGCTACCATGCTGCCTTTCGAGACTAAATGTTGTCTCCATCTGCATAAGGCTACCATTCTACCATCCGAGACTAAATGCTGTCTCCATCTGCATTTCTGTATAAGGCTACCGTTCTGCCTTCCGAGGTTAAGCTCTACCTCCATCTGCATTCGCACCTTTGCATAAGGCTATCATTTTGCCTTCCGAGGCTAGGCTCTGCCTCCCATTTTCTTCAAAACTACGCATTATTTATTTTGCTTTTCTTATGGGCTAAGCTCTGCCCTTCAATTCGCAAGACTAAGCTCTGTCTTGTCCACATCATACTACTGCATCTTTCATGGGCTGAAATATCGCCAACTCATCCGAAGGCATCATCGTTTGGAGGCACCATCTTCATAGCCCGAGAACACCATGTCATAGCCTGAAGATCTCTTTCAATCTTTTGCATATCATTATTCAAAGGCGTCATGGTTCGGAGGCACCATCCTTATAGCCCAAGAGCATTATTTCATCGCCTATGAATCCTTTATCATACGCTTCATGTCCCATGACATCATGGTCTAAGGACATCATCCTAACCGTCCAAAGACAACATTCATGGTCCGACGGGAATTTGCATCATGTTTAAATTTATGCCCAGTATATGCTTGTATTGTTCCTAATCGCAGGTAAACCGGCAGGCAACGACCATCCTGCCAGGAGAGATCCCACTCCAGTTCCCGCAGCCATATCAAACCTAACCATTCCCGCAAGTTGTCCACTCACCCCGCCCTAGATATTGCGTCCGTTTTTGAAAAGTCTCCATCGGCATACTCCGCCGACGGATCCCGAACTACATACGACCTGATTCCTGTAAAACCAGGGATATGTAGGTAGCTCAGAAGCTAGAGTGCAGCCTAAATCTCCTCAAACCATTCTGCTCGGTCAAAATTAGCCCTCATATCTTTACCCGACAACTCTTTCATCTTTCCCGAGTAAAGAGGGACAGTTGTTGATACCCAATTTTTCTCTATATATTTTTAATATGTAAATACTTTCAAAATAGCATATATATTTATATATAAGCATGTCCAAATGTTTTATTATTTTTCCATAATTTTTAAAGGTTTAAATTGATTTTTTTTCCCTTTTTATCCATAAAATCTCTATAATTATTTCCAAATTATCATTTTTAATAATTCATTTATTGGATTTTTTATAATTATACCAAAATATAGCTAAAATAATTTTTAGATATTTTTACAAATTCATTTAGTATTTTTAAGGCTAAATTGCACATAATTGCAATATTGGCCATTTTAAAGTTTAATTGTGTCTTATATTCATAAAATTGAGGCTTGTATTTTTAAATTGTTAATTGCGTGTTATAAATTGTTGTATCCCTTTTAATTTAGTTGTTAGAAATTATTTACTATTTCTAAATTGGGGAAAAGAGGGGCGCGACACTAACGTTGATGGTTTTGCATGGTCACACTCGGATATGACAAGTATCCCACTAGAGGTAGTCGTGCACTTGCGAAGCCTGGACACGAGCTTCCCTCCGATAAGGCAAAAGAAACGTCCGATTGTCTAGGCCAAAAAGAGGTTTGTTAAGGAAGAGGTAACTCGATTACTTGACAACGGTTCAATCCGAGAGGTACAATATCCTGACTAGTTAGCTAATATAGTTGTGGTTCCGAAAAAGAACAACAAGTTCCGAATGTGCATAGATTATAAAGATTTGAATAAGACATGACCTAATGACTCATTCACATTACCATACATTGATCAAATGATTGATTGCAACGGCCGAGCACGAGTTAATGAGTTTCCTAGATGCCTATTCCAGGTACAATAAAATCAAGATGAATGCGGAGGATCAGGAAAAATTTAGCACATATTATTATAATGTGATGCCCTTCGGGCTTAAAAGTGTCGCATCCACTTATCAGAGGCTCGTGAACAAGATGTTAGAAAAGCAAATAGGTAAACAATGAAAGTGTATATAGATGACATGTTGGTCAAGTCTTTGGATGCATGTGATCATTTAAAGCACCTCCAAAGACCTTCGATATCTTAAGGATGCATAACATGAAGCTCAACCCGAAAAAGTGTGTGTTTGGGGTTGGCTCCGGTAAGTTCTTGGGTTTCTTGGTCTCACATAGAGAGATTGAGGTAAATCCTGATAAAACCAAAGCCATCGAAGACATCCCGGATCAGCTAACGAGCATAAAGGAAGTACAGAGGCTAACCAGAAGATTGGGCGCATTAAGCAGGTTCATCTCTCGATCCTCGAACAGATGTCATCATTTCTTCTCACTTCTGAAGAAGAAAAACAATTTCGAATGGACTCCACAATGTCAGCAGGCCTTGAACAACCCAAAATGTTATCTATCAAGCCCCATGCTACTATAAAAACTAAGGGAAGGTAAACAATTGCTAACATACCTAGAAGTCTCGGAAGTAGCAGTAAGTGTCGTTCTAGTTCGGGAGGACTAATATACACAATTTCCTATCTATTATGTTAGTAAAATTTTGTTAGGAGAAGAGACACGTTATCTGCACCTCGAAAGCTAGCCTTAGCTCTCATAGTCGCCTCTCAAATGCTCAGGCATTATTTTCAGTGCCACCCAATAGCTGTTGTGACAACCTTCCCCTTGCGGAATATTCTTCACAAGACTGAGTTGTCAGGCCAGTTGGCCAAATGGGCAGCCTAAGTTAGTGAGTTCGATACTACAGGCCTCGGATGGATCAGGACGCAAAGAGGTTCGTGCAAAAATACGACAAATGCCAACGCTATGCATAGTTGGTACACCAGCCGACAGAAATCTTACATTCGGCACTATCCTTGTGACCATTTATGAAATGAGGGATGGATATAGTTGGCCCACTGCCACCGGATCCCGGAAAGGTAAGATTTCTTTTAATTTTAACCGATTACTTCACTAAATGGGTTAAAGCAAGTCCTTACCAAAAGATCGGTGAGCACAGAGTGATCGACTTCCTATGGAAACACATAACTTGCCGGTTCAGAATACCGAAGGAGATTGCCTGCGATAACGGACCATAGTTCATATGCTCTAAAATCATAAAATTTCTTGAAGATTTGAAAATTATTAGAATTACTTCCTCACCATACCATCCAAGCGCCAATGGACAGGCAAAGTCAACCAACAACATGATTATCCAAAACCTAAAAAAGAGGTTAGAAGCTGTTAAAGGCAAGTGGCCCCAAGAATTACCGGGAGTGCTATGGGCATACCAGACAACGGCAAAGTCAAACACGGGGGATATGCCTTTCTCTCTTGTATATGGCGTGGAAGCTCTGATCCTAGTAGAAGTAGGGGAGCCAACCTTACGGTTTTCCCAAGCAAACGAAGAAACGAATAATGAGGCATTGCTGGTGAAACTGGATTTGCTTGATGAACGCAGGGACTTGGCACACGTAAGGATGGTGGCTCAAAAACAAAGGATGGAAATATACTATAATGGGAGAGCCAATTTTCATTACTTCAAAATCGGGGATATGGTTTTGAGGCAAGTGACTCAGAACACTCGAGAAATCAACACTGTGAAGTTGGGTCCGACATGGGAAGGTCCCTACCGGATTTTGGCTGCCACCCATAAAAGGTTCGTATGAGCTGAAAAATCAAGATGGAGTCAAATTTCCCAGCAGTTGGAACGTGACTCACCTCAAAATATATTACTGCTGATGGATGCTATCAATGCTAAAAGTATGTACTACACTTTTTCCTTTCGACCAGTTTTTGTCTCAATCGGGTTTTTCTAGTAAGGTTTATAACGAGGTAGCAATGGAAAGCATACTACGAGAGGAGCGACATCGGAAAAGACCTTTAAATGACAAGGTATTGAAATGATAAAACACTACGGGATGATCAAATAATATTCGGCTCGATGGCAAGCTTTTAATAGGAAGCTAAGCTTGCCATCGAACCAAAGATTATTCAACCGTTCACAAGTGCTTTACCCAATGGAGCAAGACTTCCAGTATTCCAATTCGCATACTTCGCATTCGAACACTATATGATATGAGGATAAGGCAATAGTGAATTGTCACAACAATTAGGGACTATGAGAACCGGGAACAATAATGTCTCGTCGGGCCCATGCACTATATGACCAGCCCCGTAGAAACAAGTTGTACAAGTTAGCCATATGTATTGGCAGTTTCTTTTTTTTAGCAAATGAATGATTATGTACTTTTGAAGACATAAGGAATAAAATAAAATCCTTTTATTTTTATCTTATTTCTTGTCCAAACGATGAGTTAATTTTATCATTTAAAAGTTAACAAAAAACATCAAATGCTTGTGCTAGAATGAACAGGAGACGTCCTCTTCAAAAGCACTGTAAACATAAGCGGCCCCTCTCTTATGAAACGCTCATAGTAATGGGTTGCTTCCGAAAGAGTTTATGCCCGGAACAAAGACCTATTAGATGAAAATACACCTGAAGACTTATTTAATTCGATGCAAAAAGAATAAACTTTGCACAATACTTAAGCAAAACTCTTCTTTATTTATCAAAATTCCAAACGGCATAAGTACCAAAATGCAAACGAAAACAACAAAACAAAAGAAGAAAAAATCTAAACATTATCACCGCCCGAACTCGGGGAGAGAGAGGCATCTACGCCCCCTCCTCCCCTCGAGGAAATTTGCAGATTAGCCATCGGTTCAGGCCTTGGGCCTTGATCTTCATTCTCTTCAGCTTCATCCTCAGTTCCCGAATACTCGGAACCAATTCTCGAAGAGTCAGTTGCGGAAGGTTGAGCAGGGAGACGTTCTCAAGAAGGTAACTTCAGCGCTCGCTTTGGCCTCTTCTAAGGTTTTCCTCCTCATATGATACATAGCATATGTCTTTTCGAACATGGGGGAATCCTATTGGAATTGGAGCTTTGACTTAAGCTTGTCAACCTCGACTTGAAGTCCATTCCTCTCGGACCTTATGGTGCTGAAGCTACAATCAAGATCATAGATTGTGGATATGTGAAGCCAGTTTTTCTCCATGATCTTCTTAAACCTCTCCTCCATCCTGGCCCTCTTCTCCTCGGTGACGTTAGCCGCTTTGGTTTTGGAGCTCAAGGCTGCTTCCAAATTATTCACTCATTTAATGGAGGTAGACTTGCACTCGGCAGGAACAAGCATAACATCTTAAACTTTAGCCCATTTAGTCTTAGCCTCTTTAAATTGTACATGCAACTGAGTGGCTTCTTGGATAAGGGCCATCACTTCATGTTCGCTTGTTGCAACCGGGCCTCAAGATCACCGGCCTCAACAGCCTTTGCCTCCAGCACTGGGAGGCGAGCAACAAGTTGGTCTCTCTCGGCCAATAGTTGATCTCGCTCAGAGGCAAGTCCTTGCTTATCAAGGATTAATCTCTGCAGGCCCTCAGAAGCAAGGAAGTTTGCATGTGAAAACAATATCAAGGTTAGAAATCCCATTGTAGCAGAAAGATAGAAAATGAATGTTAAGAAATCAAGTATCGTAAACGAATGTTAAGAAAGCAAGTATCATATCGCTGCCACATCATGCATGGCATTATTCAACAAATACTCCCCCGAAAGGGAGCGTATCTTCCTTTTATCTTTCTCTGAACCAACGACTTCAGGTAGTTGGCAAGCTCCACCGGTCTAGATAGCAGAAGGCACTCCTTCGAAACAGAAAGAGCAACACTCGTCCTTCCTTGGGGATCTATGGAAGGGAGTGAGTACGTATTCCCCAAGTCCCTATGGACAGGAGAACGGGGAGGAGAAACATTCCTCTCTCAGGCATTTGCCGCTAGTAGAGGAGATGCAGTGGGTGTAGGTGATGAAGATATGATTGGTGTAGAGAGGTGTGAAGTTGTTGGCGTTGAAGGTTGAGAAGCAACTGCAATGGGAGCAACGTTGGCTATTGGTTACTCATCAACTGAAGGCAGGAGAGGCCCGGGTCCGAACTCCTTGTACTAGAAACAATAACATGGACATGTCATTAGGAATTTGCATTGTCTACCAGGTCCATTTTGACCCAAAATGCTTAGGCCTCTTCTTGGTCGGTTCTAGAAGCTCTCCCGGTTGAGCTGATGAAGATTGTCTTCTTCTTTGAAGGGAAACCTCCTCATCACTAGCATCCCCTTCGTCTTCAATGACCACTGTGACCGTGGTCGGCTCGGTCGTGGCCTTCTTCATTTTCTTATTTTTAGTCCCAGCAGAGGAAGAACGTCGCCTTTTTGGTTGTTGAATCGTGGAGAAACACGTGTTCAGGGTATTAAATGTGAGAAGACGTGTGTCCTATCAAGCGTCAGAGACTGCTAAGAAGTTTTTCAGAAGATTTCCCACCAAGAAAGGGATCTTCACCAACTTTCCGGTGACACAAAGATGTGCCACCGAAAATCAAGGGGACTATATGTATAGGGTAAAACTGATTTATATTAAATTATCGAATGGTAGTGCTATACGTGGAACCGAAAATAGGCAGAAGATAAATCAAATAACGACCAGTACCGGGAACAACAGTTGCCATTGGCATCGGATGGACCCTAAAAGGAGCACAATCAACGTGAGTGGATTGAATGTTTGTCACCGGATGTTATTCAATGAAGAATATTCCCTAGCATTAAATGGACAGCCGTTGCAAGAAATATTTGCATTCATGACTTATCGTTACATATTATTCAATGGCCCCTTTATTGTCATTTAAGAGGGATTTGATCCTAGGCTCTTGTTTTCCTATGTATAACTATAAATAGTAGTTCTAACAGCCATTGTAGGCACTGGAAATTCTTGGCAAAACTTATGCTACATTCCATTCTCAAGCTAAATAAAATAACTTTACTTTCTTTTTTGCATTGTTCTTATTTCTGTCCTCTGAGGCATTGCTCCCAGAACCAGGCTTGTCACTTCTTTCGATTTTAATCGCTAAATTTTATTTTTAATCTAGTTTATATATAATCTTGGATCAAATCAGTTCGCTTATCTATAGACCACGTAACAAATTCAAATATACCGTTTTACAAGTAAATCGAATCTTTACAAAATAGGCGACTGTATATACTGTTTATTTTTTCTCACTGGTACACAGATATTACACATCGATTATACATGATTATTCACATATTGTATATGAGTTGTATATTATTGGCCATCTATTCTTAGTTTAAAAGGTGGATGGGTGGCTATTAACCTTAATTCGTCTATTCTTTTTTAAGATACACCTAAATTGAAAGGGAGGGAAGTATGTATTAAGCCAATAGAAAAGGCTGAATCAAACAAAAACAAACAGTTACGAAAAGAACAAAGGAACCATAAAAAATATGAAAAGAAGAACTGAAGAAGAGAAACTCTACTAAGCTGTAGGGTTCCACAACCTTCTTCCTCCACGCTTATCCTTTCTTTCTCTTTCTCTGCGTATACACTGTATTTTATATGCATAAAATGGTAAAAACATATGCATAAACACATATCCAGCTGTCTATGTCTAAGTATGTAAACAACTGTTCTTTGGAATGAATAGTATTTATTTTTTTAGTATTAATTATATTTATTTAGTAGTTGACAATAAAATAGTAGAGAGATAATAGCGTCCTCTGAAGATTATGCCCCAAAGCAGAAGCCAAAGTCTACTTTGATTGCACAGAGAACCCCAAATTACAAAAGGGGAAAAAATAAAAAAACTACAGGCCCCCTTATACACAGAAAAACACACACATACACACACAGAGAGTAGAATTTTAACCTGAAGATGTATACATAGAGAAAGAGGGAGAGAGAACAGATTGTTCTTCTCACATGAATCCAAATCAGGTACTCCTTTTCTAATCCATAAGTTTTATAATGTTTTCAGTCTGTTTTTATTTTAATTACTAGTATTATTTAAGCCTTTTCTGTTTGCTATTTTTGTAAGCATGATAAAGAGATCTATTCCGATTACTATGATTGAAAAGAATGCTTGAAGTTTTGGTTTTGATTAATGGTGTTTGGGGAATTTGAGTTATTGGGTGTTTTCTGATCTGAATTAAGAGATCTCGTTTTTGGCGAATTCAATTATGTTAAAGAATCTACTGACTTCTTCAGTTATAATATGTATTGAAAAACTGAATCTTTGTTAGAAGTCAGTTATATGGATTGTTTTTCTTTGTTCTTGCAAAGCTAATTTGTTCGAAAGTTTCAACTTTTTGGGTGCTTTTGATTCCAAGTCTGTCATTTCTGGCGAATTCAATTCTACTGACTTCATCAGTTGTAGTATGTATTGAAAAATGGAATCTTTGTAAGAAGTCACTTAATCTGGATTGTTGTTCTCTGTTCTTGTATGCTCATTTGATTAAAAAGTTCAATGTTTAGGTATTTCTTATTTCTGGTGAATTTGATTGTCTTTGAGGGTCTACTGGCTTCTGCAGTTATGATATGTATCGAAGAATCGAATCTTTTTAAGAGTCACTTTATCTGGGTTATTATTCTTTTGTTCTCAAAATAAATGAGGGGTCCTAGATTTACTTTTATCCTTTTCTCTTGTGAAGGTTCTTTGCATTTGTTCTCAAAATAAATGAGGGGTCCTAGAGATTTCTTTTCTTGTGCTTTGATGAGGGAGAATTTTGTCGCTCAGTTTTCCTGTTAGTTTCTTAGAATTCAATAGGTTTCTGTCGAATTCTAATTGGGAATTTTCTGGTTGCCGTGTCAATTTTCTTCATTAGATATCAGTTTGGTGAGGAAGAGCATAAGGTTGAGAATTCAGATCAAAGTTAGGCTGTGGTACTGGTGCTTCTTTTCAGGGCTGAACCTGGACGACATGTTGGAAGACAGGTCTTGTTTGGTACCGAGGGATTTTCCTAGAGAAAGCAACTGGGCAGCTTGCATGAATTACAGCCTTGATAGGATTGAAATTCAGCACGGTAAAAGGCCATTGGAAAATAATCACGAGAACGAAGTTGTGCAACGCAAGTTGCCAAAGCGATCTGTTGCTCTCAATGAAGAAGTGGTTATATCCTTAGGCGATGCTTCAGTATCACCAGCTGACGAAGCTAGTAATCAGCGTCATGCTGCAGATAATTCTGAATCAAGTTCTCTTATTCTTGCCATTGGCCGTGACAACTCCATTAGCTGTCTCATTCATTGCTCCAGGTCTGATTATGGAGCTATTGCATCTTTGAATAGTAGCTTTCACTCATTAATTAGGAGTGGGGAGCTTTATAGATTGCGGCGGCAACATGGTGTGGTTGAGCATTGGGTTTATTTTTCTTGCCAGCTACTGGAATGGGAAGCTTTTGACCCTAGTCGCCGTCGTTGGATGCATCTACCATCAATGAATCCCAATGAATGCTTTGTGTTCTCTGACAAGGAGTCTTTGGCAGTTGGCACAGAGCTTCTTGTGTTTGGAAAGGAGATCTTGTCACATGTCATTTATCGTTACAGTATACTGACAAACACTTGGTCATCCGGAATGCAGATGAACGCACCGAGGTGTTTGTTTGGATCTGCCAGCCTTGGGGAGATTGCCATTCTAACTGGTGGTTGTGACTCACAGGGCAATATCCTTAGCTCAGCAGAACTTTACAATTCAGAGACTGGAAGGTGGAAGACTCTACCGAGCATGAACAAGCCGCGTAAGATGTGTTCTGCAGTATTCATGGACAGAAAATTTTATGTAATTGGAGGCATTGGAGGAACTGAGTCAAAGCTATTGACCTGTGGAGAGGAGTATGACCTTGAAACAGGAAAATGGACTGAAATCCCGAGCATGTCTCCTGTCCGAGCTGGTGAAGCTAGGGATGATAATATGCCTGCTACATCTGAAGCACCTCCTTTGGTGGCAGTCGTAAATAATGAATTGTATGCTGCTGATTATGCTGACATGGAGGTGAGGAAGTACGACAAGCAAAATAAAACATGGGTTACCATAGGAAGATTGCCTGAAAGAGCAGGTTCTATGAATGGTTGGGGTTTGGCTTTTAGAGCTTGTGGTGATAGGCTAATTGTAATTGGAGGGCCTAGAGCCATGGGTGAAGGGATTATCGAAGTTAATTCGTGGGTTCCAAGTGAAGGACCGCCTCAGTGGAACTTGCTTGGGCGAAAGCGATCTGGTAGCTTTGTGTATAATTGTGCTGTCATGGGTTGCTGAGATATGTGCCGTCCCATGTGTACGATAGCAGTGTTTTTTGCTGATAGATACAGAATTGGTTTCTGAGGCGACATGATCTTGCTAATGGGTAATTTGTCACGACCCTTTTTTTTTCAACCTCTTGTCTTTTTGTCTTTTTATAGTGGTGGAAGATACGGAGGATTACCAAACTAGACTCAAGATTCATCAGAATTATGTTCTTTAGAAGGTCTTGAGTACAATTTTCGTCCTCAAAAAATAATAACTTGAAGGAGGGAGCAGTACTATGATAGTTTCTGGTTAGTGTTTTCTATATCTTCTCTGAAAGAATCAAAGAAATTAGTCTTTTTGGGTTTTTAGTGATTCTTATTTTTCTTGACATAGTTGAGAAGAGAAAGAAGGTTCTGCAATGTTGTTCCTGGGCATCTTACTTTATGTACTAAATACATTTATTCTTGTTAACGGGCTACAGATTAAGCTTACTTCTGAAGTAATTGGTAGCTTTAGATATTTATCACTTGATTTTTTCTACTTTCAGTTTTCATTTGTCTTATTTTGACTTAAGCTTTATTCTTTCAATGGTGATAGATAGTGCATTGAGGGCATCTTTGTTAAATGTCTGATGCTTACATGAAAATTTACCTGTTTTTTTGATCTGTGAAAGAAAGAAAAGATCTTGGCACCAATCACATAGGTTTTGACATTAATTATGTGATTCTTTTTCCATGGATTGAAGAAAATGAAGCTCATAGATGGTAAGCCAGCTTTTATAATTGGTAAAGTTGATTAGGAATTTGAATGCAAAGCTGGCTAATAGTTGGCGCATAGTTGTCACTTCGGCTTTCTCAGAAGCTGTCTAGATTCATTTATAATCAGCAGGAACTTGCCCTTTTGTGTTGAACAAGTGTAAAGTCGATAAATAGGTTATAAACAGATGTTTTGAATGACTATTTGTGAAAAACTACACAAACCCTTATTACCACCAGTTTACGCTTTTTTTGACACCTTTAGACTTGTGAATTTGTGGTTATGTTAGAGATGATTCATGCCAGCACAGACAAAATGGGTGCATGTGCATAAATTAATAGACAGATTTTCTATGTAAACATGCTTGTAAACTTATGTTTGTGTGAGGAATTCTCACAAAGTCCCACAACTGTAGATTATCTTTAGAGACTTAGTGAAGTCGAGTTAACTCTTGGTTGCGGTTGCCATGAGTCGGATATACGATCAGCTGTATACATATGTGTAGATATGTGTTATGAATCCTAGTAATATCTTGTTGCATTGTATTACTGGTTCAGGGCAAATGAAGTCTTTTCTAACAGCTCTCTTCTAAGCACACATTTCTTGGTGTTTTGAAGTGAAAAATATGCCCTCTGGTGTCTTTAGCTTTTTTTTCTCTATTTAATGTCTGGCCTTAGAAAGACAGCGTGCTTCCCCTTCTTTTCAATAGGGATTTTATCTACTTTGTGGCTTCTTTTTAAGTGTTTTTGATTAATGAAAGAATGTAAAACGTGGGAAACTCCTCATCTAAGTTGAAACTCTGGGTGTGTTTGGTATGACTTTCTCATTTTCCACAGTTTGGTTGCACAAAATAGTTTGGAAAATATTTTCCTAGATATCACATTTTCTTGAAATTGGAGGAAAATGACTTCCCTAGAAAAGGTTAGAAAAACATTTTCCAAAAACTCCAATTACTCTCACATCTAACCCCACCCCCTCCAACTTCAATTTTCTGTTTTTTATTTTTATTTTTCTGCACCACCACCCACCCAAACCCGTCAACCCCCCCCCCCCCCCCCCCCCCGTAATTTTTTTTAAAACTTTTTTTTTTGTATCATTCAATTTTTTGTTTTTTCTTTTTTTCTTTTTTTGCACCACCCCCCTCCCCCCGCACGCAGCAAAAAATATTCTTTTTTTTATATTTTCAGTTCTGGTTTTCTCATTTTTTCAGTTTACAGGTTTGAAATTTTACAAGTTACAAAGTTATGAGTTCGGAGGTTTATGTGTTTGGAAGTTTGCGGGTTCGAAAGTTTAGCGGTTCAGAAGTTTATGAAAGTTGTGAGTTTCGAAAGGTTGTTGGTTCGAAAGTTTATGGCTTCATGTTTATTTTATCTAAATTATTTATGAATACTTTTGAGAAGCTATTTTCCTTAATTTGCGTACCAAACACTGGAAAATGAGTAACTTGTTTTCTAAGAAAATATTTTCTTAGAAAATATTTTTCACGGTAAATATTTTCCATTATACCAAACACACCCTCTGTCATAGTTGGTTTTCCGCCGTTCTTGTTTAATGATCTCAGCAGAATTTGTTGGAAATGAATGAAGAAGGGTTAAAAGAAAATAGAAAGAATTGATGTGCAGTTCAGTAGTCGAATTATTGTAGTGAAAAGGTCATAGGTGTAACTCACACGGGTAGTATTTGTTGTTAGAGGGTGTTTGGCTAAGTTTATAAGCTGGTAAAATTGGCTTATAGGTATCTTTTGGCTTATATTTGCGTTTGGTAGATGTGTATTCATTGTTTTTTAGTTGCTACTTTCCCTGAACTGAATAATGTTTCAAATAAAATAAGTTCTCAAGGTGATAATGCCTGTGGGAACTCTATTGCAAATTTTCAGAATTCACTAAGAATAAGTGAATAAAAAAAGCAAGTCTGACACTCACTATTGTTAAATAGTTTATTGGAACACACTGCTCTTCCTCTTTTAATCTTCATTATTTTCAAATTACTTATTTTCATATTTGGTCCATATAAAAGAGTAGTAAAAATAGGTTCTTGAGTAAATGTTGCCTTTTTAGTGGCCATAGCATCGACTCTTCAAGTGCTAATAGATTTAAGATAATGCCCTTTTACCATGTTGTAGCAGGGATCACAAAAACAAGCAATTGCGCAATTATGTTTCAATTCCAAATCGGTTTCGTTGGTTATATCAATTTTTTATATTATTTTGCTCTATCTAGGTTCATTTTGTTAGGAAACTTAATAATAAGCCTAAAGTTTTCGAATCTCGAATTTTGTAACTAGTTGTTAACGCTATCTGGATGTTTGCTTCCCTTATATTGTGTTCTTTAGAGTCTATTTTAGGTCTTTTACACAGTTCCTCAATATATTGTTTTATCTCTATTTTATTTTCTTTTATCACCTTGAATAATTATATTATCACGCCTAACCATCTCGATAGCATCAACATCGACAAAACTAGTGGTTATGGGGATAACATAGTAGCAACTTCCCCCAAATGAGGGTAAAATTCACAAATAACCTCTTTTTAGTCCCTAATTGGAAAATAATCATTGTCTTGTAATTTCAAATTCTACAAATGAACAGAGTTCCACTTGTGAAATTTAAAGCCAAATACGCCCCCCGGCCCCCAACCCAAACCAAAAAAAAAAAACTTGGTTCCAATTTTCATTTAGACACTTCAACTAAGGCAATCACCTATTAAACACTCCAGCACAAAATAAAGTGTATCTATTAAACACAAATGATGATGTGGCACATTTGTGTGAGCTATACCTAAATTAGGCGCGTGAATAATTTTCATCATTTATTTTATTTGTTTCAATATTGCCTTTAGCTACACATATAACAGCCTCCCAAATTCATCGTGTAACCACCAAACCACCACCAATTTTTCATCCATTACTGCCACCATTCACCATCTTTCCCCAAGGTCAGCTGCAACTATGTGACATTCCATTAGAAAAACCCACCATCTACCTACCCCCACTCACCATAATTCAAAGATAAGATTTTAAAATTCAAATGCTAGAATATGAGAATTGTTATACCCCATATTTTTGTAAGTGAAAGTATGACGTAAGTCAGTTGATGTAAGCTCAATGAGATCTTCTTTGAAATTATATAAAGTGATTTAAAGTTGTTACACCCCGTACTTCAGACGTTACTGTCATTATAGGATTATCTAATAAACAAACAACAACCAAGTATAATCCCATTTAGTGGGGTCTAGGGAGGGTAGTGTGTACGCAGACCTTACCCCTACCCTGGGATAGGGAGGCTGTTTCCAAATAGACCCTCGGTATCCTTTCCTCCAAGAACTTCCCACCTTGCTCTTGGGGAGACTCGAACTCACAACCTCTCAGTTGGAAGTGGAGGTTGCTTACCATCAGAGCAACCCCTCTTGTCACTATAGGATTATCTAATGTAAACTCAAAAAGGACGAAATCCTTCTACAAGAATAAGTAAGGTTTACTGAAGTCTTAAGCAAGTTAAGATGAATATGAGACTCGTTAATCATGATTTAAATGAGTTTAAAGTCAAGATATGACTCTATATGATGTTTGGATATGAAATATAAAGTTTGGGAAAAATCGGATTTAAGTTGCGGAAAAACCAACTAAGGATTTGCCTTGTAACGAAGCATTTTGAGCAATATATTTCATGTGTTATATGATGTCATTTTGGGACATATTATATACTGAAATGAAAGTATTGGAACCTAGTTTCCAACGGTCTAAACCATTTATTAATACGACATCGTGGTAGAGAAATATGAATTTATATAGTAGGATCGCCAAGTCACGTCGCCGCACTTCGGAGAAACTGGCAGTTTTATAGGCCAGTTGCGACGCAGTTTTCTCCCAATCTATTGAGAGTTACATGGAGATGTTTATATGGAATTAAAGCCCTATGTGTCTAATTTCCAACACTGCAATCCGTTTGTCAATATGATGTCGTATTAGAGAGATACAAGCGTCCGAAGTTGCACCGCTCAAGCTGCCAAGCAGGCAGCTTACCCACCTACTTGGAGAATTGAGGCGGTGGGCTTATACGTTATCTTCTACCCTGTATATTTCGTTATTATACACAGAAACCTTACATCAAAGCACTCTCAATTTTCTCTAAAAGCTGGTCTAAGATCCCAAAAAGCAAACTAAAGGGAAATCAACTCTAATCATCATCAAATGTGTTAAGGACTACAAGAGAATATTTCTATGATGTTGTAGTGTGATTGAGGGCTATTGTGAGCTAAGTTGAGATAGGGTTTCGAGTTGTAGATGATGTCCAAGGTATGTATAACATTTTCTTGATTGTGCCTAAGGCTAATCTTGTGTTGGTTGTGTTGTTTGAGTGAAAAACCATAAGATAGCACTTGAAAGAACATGAGATATGGTTGTCTCTTTGGTTGGGCTGTTTTGTGGCTAAATATATGGTTTGTGGTGGCTGGAAATTGTGAAAATAATTTGATAATATTGTGGTTGTTGTTGTTAAGCATTTCTAGGTGTTAATTAAGTTGTTTGAAGAAGAAAAGATGAAAAACAAGTGATTGACGGTAAAAATTAAGGTGCTAGACGTATGGGGCTGTTTTGGAAGGCATTTTATGGATGTTTTAAACTAGAAATAATATGGTACATATAAGTATGATGTTCTGAAGGTTGTAAACTAATTTATAAAATAAGAGTTGGATTAAGGGAAATCAGCAAACAATGAAAAGGGAATCAATCAGACCTATTTAGAAGGAATTTGAATCAATCATGAGTTGAAAGCCTTTTTATAGGAAGATTCATCACATATAAAGAGCACACCAACACGTTGAGTTGAAAGAAAATGTTGTGCCATTGCAACATTAGTAGAAAAATCCAGTGTAGGATAGTTTAGCAAAAAGTCTGAATCATATGCAAACACAAATGTCCAAACTCAATTCAGAGACTCGAAGTTGGTCTGAAAGAGTTAGGGGTTCTAAAATAAAAATACTAGTTCAATTAAATCACATAATCAAACTTGGCAGAACCCCCGAATTCTAGGGTTTTCACCTTGAATCAAGTACAGAGATGAGAAGGCAAGTAATCGAAACACGCTCAGAGATTGGATTTAATTGGGTCAAGGGCGGGTAATTTTAGGAATTGGGCTGGGGTTCAATTGGGTTTAATTGGGGTAGAATTTAGGATACAATTGAAATAAGTAGGGCTAGTATTTAAATAGCCACTTTTCCCTTAATTATTTTATAAAAAATAATAAAATAATTTCTGAAAACAAATTAAAGGTATTAAATTAATTAATAATATATAAATATCAAATTAAAAATACTGGCATCAATTTTGTAATCATAAACGCAATTAATTCTTAAAATAAGCTAATATTCCAATTATATGCAATTTAGCTTTAAAATACTAAATAAATTTGTAAAAATGTGCAAAAAATTACCTTAGCTATATTGTGGTATAAATATGAGAGTACAATAGATGAATCACCAAAAATAATAATTTGGGGAATAATTGTTGGTTTTTTACTAATAAAATAGGGTGATAAATTGGTTTAAAAATCTTTTAAAAATTAGGAAAAAATAATAAAACATTTGGACATACTTATATATGCATACATATGCTATTTTGAAAGTATTTTGCATATAAAAATATACAGGGAAAAATTGGGTATCAACACCAGGGAGAGGGTGTTTGGTGCTACTTTTGAGGAGGTTGTAGACATCGCTTGTAAGATTGAGTCAGTTCGTCACCAGGAGCGAGATGAGAGGGAGGCCAAGAGGCCTCGGAGATCTGGTAGTTATGGTGGTGCTCCTTTGAGGGGTCAGTTTCAGCACGGCAGAGGTCGTCCATTCAGACATGCTCAGTCAGCACGCCCAAGTTATCGTGGGGAATCATCGGGTCATGGTTCTCATAGTTCTCATCAGGTCCAGTCATCACTCAGTACCCTTCCAGCTCAGAGTTCATCCTGTGCTCCATCAGTTCAGGGCTCTTCTATGGCAGGTGCATCTGCTAGTAATTCCGGTACTAGGGGTCCCCTTCAGTCCCCCGTCTCCAGCACCCGGGAGTTGCTATGAGTGTGGAGAGATGGGTCATATGTGGAGGCAGTGTCCTCGTCGTCTTGGGGGTTCATCTCTGTAGAGGAGTCAGCCATCGACTTCAGCGCCAATTACTTCACCATCACCCACCCAGCCAGCTTGGGGTGGAGGTCAGTTAGCTAGGGGTCGCTCAAGAGGGGGAGGTCGATCAAGTGGCGGTCAGGCCCATTTCTATGCACTTCCAGCTAGGCCCGATACTATTGCTTCAGACGCCGTGATCACACGTATTGTCTCAGTCTGCCACAGAGATGCCTCTGTATTATTTGATACCGGTTCCACTTATTCTTATGTGTCATCATACTTTGCTCGTTATTTGGATACGCCTCGTGAGTCTCTTGTTTCATCTGTTCGTGTATCTACTCCGGTGGGCGATACTGTTGTTGTAGACCGTGTGTACCGGTATTGTGTGGTGTCTATTGGGGGTCTGGAGACCCGAGTGGATCTGTTATTGTTATGTATGGTAGACTTTGATGTTATATTGGGCATGGATTGGCTATCTCCGTGTCGCACTATTTTGGATTGTCATGCTAAGACAATGACATTGGCTATGCCAGGTGTGCCACGGATTGAGTGGTGAGGTTCGACTGATTATGTTTCCAGTAGGGTAATTTCATTCTTGAAGGCCCAGCGTATGGTTGGGAAGGGTTGTCTTTCATATTTAGACTTTGTGAGGGATGTCGGTGTAGAGACTCCTAGTATTGATTTTGTTCTTATTGTAAGGGATTTTCCCGATGTGTTTCCTGCAGACCTGTCGGGCATGTCACCAGATAGGGATATTACTTTTGATATTGACCTAATGCCAGGCACTCAGCCCATTTCTATCCCACCGTATCGTATGGCACTAGCGGAGTTAAAGGAGTTGAAAGAGCAGCTTCATGAACTCCTTGATAAGGGGTTCATTCGGCCTAGTGTGTCGCCGCTGGTTCTATTTGTGAAGAAGAAGGATGGCACTATGAGGATGTGCACTGATTACAGGCAGTTGAACAAAGTAACAATCAAGAACAAGTATCCTTTGCCTCGTATTGATGATTTGTTTGACCAGCTTCAGGAAGCGGGAGTGTTCTCCAAAATTGATCTCCATTCAGGTTACCACCAGTTGAAGATCAGGGACTCGGATATTCTGAAGACGGCTTTCAGGACCCTATATGGTCATTATGAGTTCTTGGTGATGTTTTTTGGGCTGACCAATGCCCCAACAACGTTCATGCATTTGATGAACAACGTGTTTCGGCCTTATCTCAACTCGTTTGTCAAAGTTTTCATTGATGATATTCTGGTGTATTCACGTAGTCAGGAGGAGCACGCGGAACATTTGAGAGTTGTGTTGCAGAGATTGAGGGAGGAAAAGCTTTATGCAAAGTTCTCCAAGTGTGAATTTTTGCTCAGTTTAGTGGCTTTCTTGGGGCACATGGTGTCCAGCGAGGGTATTCAGGTTGATCCAAAGAAGATAGAGGCGGTTTAGAGTTGGCCCAGACCATCCTCAACCACGGAGATTAGCAGCTTTCTTGGTTTGGCGGGTTATTACCGCCGGTTTGTTTAGGGTTCTCATCTATCACATCGTCCTTGACCAAGTTGACTCAAAAGGGTTCTTCTTTCATGTGGTTGGATGAGTGTGAGGAGAGCTTTCAGAAGCTCAAGACTACCTTGACCACAGCTCTAGTGTTAGTTTTGTCATCAGCTTCAGGTTCATATACCGTGTATTGTGATGCTTCGAGAGTTGGTATTGGGTGTGTATTGATGCTGGATGGTAGAGTTATTGCTTATGCTTCTCGTCAGTTGAAGCCCCATGAGAAGAACTACCATGTTCATGATTTGGAGTTGGCTGCCATTGTTCACGCGTTGAAGATTTGGAGGCATTACTTGTATGGTGTGTCTTGTGAGGTGTTTACTGATCATCGTAGCCTCCAACACTTGTTCAAGCATAAGGATCTCAATTTGAGGCAGCGGAGATGGTTGGAGTTGCTAAAGGATTATGATATTACTATTTTGTACCATCCGGGGAAGGCCAATGTGGTGGTCGATGCTTTGAGCCGGAAGGCGGTGAGTATGGGGAGTTTGGCATATATCCCAATTGGGGAGAGACCTCTTGCAGTTGATGTTCAGGCCTTAGACAATCGGTTCGTGAGGTTGGATATTTCGGATCCCAGTCTAGTATTGGCTTGTGTAATTTCTCGGTCTTCCTTATATGATCGCATCAGAGAGCGCCAGTATGATGATCCTCATTTGCATGTCCTTAAGGACAGAGTTCAGTACGATGATGCCAGAGATATGACTATTGTTATGATGGGGTGTTGAGGATGCAGGGCCCGATATGTGTGCCCAATGTAAACGGGCTTTGGGAGTTGATTCTGGAGGAGGCCCATAGCTCGCGGTATTCCATTCATCCGGGTGCCGCGAAGATGTATCAGGATTTTAGCCAGCATTATTGGTGGAGGAGAATGAAGATATTGTGAGATTTGTAGCTCGGTGTCTCAATTGCCAGCCGGTGAAATATGAGCATCAGAGGCCGGGTGGCTTACTTTACCAAATGGATATTCCAGAGTGGAAGTGGAAACGTTTCACCATGGACTTTGTAGTTGGGCTCCCACGGACTTTGAAGAAGTTCGATGCTATTTGGGTAATTGTGGATCGGCTGACCAAATCCGCGCACTTCATTCCTATGTGTGCTATCTATTCGTCAGAGCGGTTGACAGAGATCTATATCCGGGAGATTGTTTATTTGCATGGTGTCCCAGTTTCTATCATTTCAGATAAGGGCAATCAGTTTACTTCGCAGTTATTGAGGTCTGTACAACGAGAGTTAGGTACTCAGGTTGAGTTGAGCACAACTTTTCATCCTCAGACAGATATGCAGTCTGAGCGCACTATTCAAATCTTGGAGGACATGTTGCGCACTTGTGTCATTGATTTTGAAGGGTCATGGGATCAATTTCTACCACTCGCAGAGTTTGCTTATAACAACAGTTACCAGTCGAGTATTTAGATGGCTCCATATGAGGATTTGTATGAGAGGCGGTGTAGATCTCTAGTTGGTTGGTTTGAGCCGGGTGAGGCTAGACTATTGGGTACAGACTTAGTGCAGGATGCTTTAGACAAGGTGAAGGTGATTCAGGAGAGGCTTCGTACAGCGCAGTCGAGACAAAAGAGTTATACTGACAGGAAGGTTCGAGGTGTGTCCTACATGGTTGGTGAGAAGGTCCTGTTGAAGGTTTCACCCATAAAGGGTGTTATGAGATTTGGGAAGAAGGGTAAATTGAGTCCTCGATTCATTGGGCCTTTTAAGGTGCTTCGGAGGATTGGGGAGGTGGCTTATGAGCTTGGTTTGCCACCCAGCTTGTCGTGTGTGCATCCGGTATTTCATGTTTCTATGCACCGAAAGTATATTGGCGATCCGTCTCATGTTTTAGATTTCAGCATGGTTCAGGTAGATGATGATTTGACTTATGATGTGGAGCTAGTAGTTATTTTGGAGCGTCAGGTTCGAAGGTTAAGGTCAAAGGATATAGCTTCAGTGAAAGTTCAGAAGAGAGGTCGGCCTGTGGAGGAGGCTACCTAGGAGACCGAGCGGGAGATGCAGAGCAGATATCCTCACCTATTTGAGGCTTCGTGTATGTTTCCCGACTCGTTCGAGGACGAACGTTTGTTTAAGAGGGGGAGGATGTGACGAGCCGGCCAGTCATCTCATGAGTTACCGCTCCTTTTTCACCATTTCTGCTTTTTATTGCCCTGTTGAGCTGTATTATGTGTTATCAGGTTGGTTGGCTCGGGTTCGGAAAGGCTTTGGTAAGGTTTGAGACACTTAGTCTCTTTTGAGTAAGTTTAAGTTGGAAAGTCAACTGGATATTTACTTATGTAATAAAGGGCTCAGATGTGAATTCCGATGGTTCGGATAGCTTCGGGCGGTGATTTGGGACTTAGGATATCAGAATGTGTTTTGGAGGTGCGGAGTAGATTTAGGCTTGAATTGGCGAAATTGAAATTTTGGTATTTTCCAGTTGGTAGGTGAGATTTTGATATAGGGGTCATAATGGAATTTCGGGAGTTGCAGTAGGTCCGTTGTGTCATTTGGGATGTATGTGCAAAATTTCAGGTCATTCGGATGTAGTTTGATAGACTTTTTGATCGAAAGCGGGATTTGGAAGATTTCTTGAATTCTTAGGCTTGAATCCAATGCAAATTTGGTGTTTTGATGTTGTTTTGGGCTTTCCGAAGGTTGGAACAAGTTTGAATGATGTTATGGGATAGGTTGGCATGTTTGGTTGAGGTCCCAAGGGCCTCGGTTGAGTTTCGGGGTGTTTAAACGGATCATTTCAAGTTGAGAAAAGTTGTAGAAAATCTGCTGAGAGTGTTGCAGACTTTTGGCTTTCGTGTTCGTGAGTGGACCCTCGCGTTTGCGAAGGGTTAAGATGGGAGGCTCAGTTGGCCTTCGCGTTCGTGAAGGAGGTCCTATGATCGTAAAGGGTTGAGCTCTATGGTCATCGCGTTCGCGTGTGTTTAGACACGTTCGCGTAGAGGAAAGCTAGCAGCTGGGTCCAGGTCAAATTAGTCTTCGCGTTCGCCGGTGGCCGCGTTCGCGAAGAGTTGTGAAGCTAAAGGTTCGCGTTCGCGTGCGTTGGGTCGCGTTCGCGATGAAGGGAAAATTGGTCAACTCAAATTGTGCTTCGCGAACGCGAGGCATTGACCGCGTTCGCGATGAAGGATTTTTAAGTGCGGGGCAAAATGTTTAAAAGACCCATTTCCTCGATTTTGGGTCTAAGTTCCTCAATTTTTGGGCAATTTTGAAGCTTTTGAAGGGGATTGAAGAGGTAATCAAGGGGGAACACTTGAAGGTAAGATTTATGGACTTCATACTCAATCCTAATATGATTTATACCTAATTAATCATGAAATTTATAGAATTTAAGCCTAAATATTGAAGACTAGGGCTTGTAATTGGAGACCTAGAATTTGGGATTTGAGGGGTCGTTTATGGTTGAATTTTGCTGCTTTTGATATGAATGAACTCGGGGAGTGATAAGGAGTCTATTGATGTAATTTTTATCGGATTCCGAGATGTGGGCCTGGGGGTCGGGTTTGGCCAATTTCTGGATTTGTGTTGTAATTTAATTTCTTTCGAGTCGGCTTTGTTCCCTTAGCATATTTTGATGGTTTTGCACTAATGTTGGTTAGATTTGGAGCATCAGGAGGTCGATTCGAGAGGCAAGGGCATCGCGGGCTAGAGTTTGGACCGGATAGAGGTGAGTAATGATTGTAAATGTTGTCCTGAGGGTATGAAAGCCCGAATTTCACATCGTTGTGCTATACTGAGGTGACACACGCGCTAGATGACGAGTGTGGGGTCGTGCACCATTGGGGATTGTGACTTAGTCCATCCCGTATGACTGTTTAACTGCGCATTCGATTGAAACTGTTTACTATCATCATGTTTTAGGCTGAATGCCATATTTGGGCCTCGTGCCAACTGTTTTGGACCTTTAAGGGATTTTTACTATTATTCCTCGCTATTATGATTTTGTACTTATACTCAGTCATGCTATATTTCACTGTTTTTATAACTCAGCCAGGGTTACTCTATTTTGACATCTTAAATGATATTTTGAGATGAGCATCATATTTTACTATGCCCTGAGTGGCTTTTAGAGATTTCTGACTGAGTAGGGACGATGGCCTGTGTTGTAAGGTTATTATGGGATCAGGCTGCATGCCGCTGATTCATGATTATGAGGTCGAGGGCCTGAGTTGTACGCCACAAGGTGGCTTGATATGAGGCTGAGAGCCTATTGATTATACCACGAGATGGCTTGATATTGCGCTTGGGCCGTAAGGGGCCCCTCCCGGAGTCTGTATACCCCCAGTGAGCTCGGGTACCCAGTGTGATATGTGATGTAGCTCGAGGTGCTAATGTTGTTCCATGTTATTGCCCGAGGGGCTGATTTTGTTGATATTGTGCTGAGGGGCTGATTTTATGTGTTTATCTTTTCTCGCTGCTTCTCATTCACTTATTTAACTGTTAAAAGATGTTTTAAAGAAGCTTATACTGAACTAAGGTGTTTTTATGAGATTTCACTGTTTTGTTGCTTTGTAAAGGTTTTTCATTGTCTCTTTGTAGCATTTTGTTGTGTTTTACGTGTTTTCTTACCGCTCAGCCTTCATTTATTTTTATTACTCACTGAGTTGGCGTATTTACATTACTCCCTGCACCCTATGTGCAGATTCAGGAGCTTCGGGCCCTGCTAGAGAGGGTTGATTGCATCCAGTAGACCGTGCGGAGATCACTAGGTAACTGCTCAGCATTCGCAACCCAGTGCTTCTTCTTCCTATCTTTATCTTCTTTTGTACTGAATTGTAGTAGACTATTTAGTCTTTTCCATACTCTTAGACTTATGTTAGATGCTCATGACTGGTGACACCTCGATGTCGGGCTGTGTTTATTTCCGCATTTGTTCTATTACATTTATGTTGGGATTTATCACCAGTTAATGATTTAAATTGAACTATTTTATCTATTTAAAATAATTGGGTGTTGTGTTGGCTGGCCTTGTTTCACGATAGGCGCCATCATGACCGGGTCCGGGTTTAGGGTCGTGATAGGGAGTCCAGCTGTGCGCTTGTATTTGGTGTATTCGCTCTACTGTATTCATAAATACAGTAGCGAAATTTAGCTAAAAATAGGAGAATCCAGTTGTTTAATAACAGAAAGAGGATCAATTAGCGTGCATCACTCCTAATTTAACTCAATAAAATTAATTTTACATAATATTTGCTGTTGATGTGTTGTATTCCATGTATTCAGGCGACTGTATTTATATATACAATGAGGTAATCAAGAAATAAGGATGTATATCGTTCTATTCAATTAAACTGTATACATTGTGTTCAATTCACGGATATTCATTATCACTATTATACATTGTCTTCGTATCATAGTATTCAATTCGAGTGTATTCAAATAGTAAAAAATCACAAAATACAGTGGTATTAGGCTGTATTAAAAAAAATACAAACTTTCGAAATACATAAATACAGGCAAAAAAATAATGTATTTATACAAAAACACAATGTATTTGAGTGTATTTGTACAAAATACAATGCATTTGTATCATTGTATGTGACTAAAATAGCAAAGAAGAGAAGAAAGTTCGTCGGAGATGGCATTTTCCGGCCAAACAAAATACTGTATACATTGTATTAAAACAAAAAATGGAGATGAACAAAAATGCGGCCCTCAGATCTTGTCCAACGTAGCCATGATCAGATCTGTTTGCCTAAGAGGATGAGTCAATAGTGGATGATGACGTCGACGATTCTGAGGACGATCACAATGACAACAATGATTTTGACACATACTGTTTGCCTACTCCCTTTTCGCTCCAGAAATTCCACCATAGCTACCAAAAATGGATGATGTGACCGCTTCCTTGATGGAAAAGAGAGAGATTTTTTAGGGAGAAGAGAGAGGATTGCGAATCTTACTGATAGAGAGAGAATGAAGAGAGAATGATTATAATTTGCGTAATTCACTCCTCAATGGTAGGGTATAAAATAAATACATATTTTGCTATAAAATAGAAAATGTAGCTATAAGTAATAATATTTTAAAATTATTTTGATTTATAATAAATAGGGTATAATAGTTTGCTATAAGATGTAAAGTTTTCAAATAGTAAAGACACCAAACTTCGGCTCTAATCAAAAGTTAGGGCTGGCAAATGTGGCCCAAGCCCATTTAACCTGACCACCATTTAATGGGTTGTGCATGAAATTTTTTTTTGATGGGTTGTTTTGCGCTGAACCCATTTTAACCCATAAAGTATATTAGCCCAAAGCTGACCCTACTAATGGTCCAAATCTAACCCAATAAATGCTCAAAGAAGGTAACTCTTGAGAGAAGATTTTCTCTAACAACTACTAACTAAACTATTTTCCTCCGTCATTTTTGTCCTAATTTTACACTAAGCTCTTCTTCTAGTTCCACAAATTTGATACTAATTTAAAACCTTTGATTAAGTATATTTATAAAAATAATTCATAATTTTATAATGTAGTAGCTTCTTAGTAAATTTCAATATTTTTGACAAAAGTAAGTTTACTACCCATGCATAGAGTTCTATTTGTAATTAAATTATACTAATCCGCCAATTAAGTAGATGAGTTGTAATTGTAAAAAATTTAATATCTTTAATTTCTAAATAAAAAATTAAAGTAAGCACAATGCTATCAAAGGTAATAAGTTAAACAAAGAAGCAACCAAATATGTTTGTACTAATAGATGAAGGAAAAAAGAAAACAAATTATAAATGTAGGAAACTTAGGTTTGAAGGTGAAATTTGACTTTATGGAGGAAAAGAGATGAATGAGAAAATGTAGAATCAGAAAAAGATTCTTTTTTTTTGGGTGAATGACATAGTTACCCGCAAAAATAAAACTATTTATCCGTACCTATTCATTTGTTTTTCTACCCATCAAACTAATTACATTTCCTATCCATAGCAGTTTTTGCGAGGAATTTTCTCTTTTTTCTCCAATTTTTTTTTATTTATATGCTTCTTTTCTTTCTTTCCTCCTTGTCTTTTTTCTCGTTTTCTTCTTCTTCTTCTTCTTCTTCTTCTTCTTCTTCTTCTTCTTCTTCTTCTTCTTTTCCTCTTTTTCTATTCATTTATTTTTGTCCAAATCGTATTATTCTTACTTTTGGCATAACTTATTTCACACTCATTTTGACTCCTTCTTTATTTTTTTCCTTTTTATTTTTTTTTCTTTATTTTTTGTTCCTTTTCTAATTCCAATTAAGTCCTTTTTTCTTTTATTTTCTTTATTTCTTGTTCCTTTCTAATTTTATTTAACTTCTTTTTTATATATTTTTTTCTCTTCATAATCTAATTTCATTTACTATTTTCACTATTTTTATTATTCTTTTTTATACAATAAGAAAAATAACTGATATAGTAAATATTTGTTCACCTTTTTTTAAATATAACTAGTATAATATACCTTTTGTCTGTTTTTTTTTAATTCAATTATTAAACTGAAATAATATCAGTTGTCACTTGATCTAATTCACTAAATATCACACTGACTATTATTGAGCTCCATAATTTACATAATTAGATTCTAAGAATCAACACATGATTGACATGCAAACCTTGATCTCCTTCCCTACAAATATCAGTACACACTCTGCTATTAGCAGTAACACAACCAGGTATGGAGCAAGAAAACATAATCTATGGCCACCAAATCTCCATATATACTAGTTAAAACAAAAATAATAATAAAATATTAGAAAATGCAATAAAAATATAAGTAGCAAAAAAGACTTCAAGTACCATATGTGTCACGACCCAAAAATTCACTAAGGGCCGTGATGGCGCCGGACACCACTGTCAGGCAAGCCAACCACAACTTACTAGCAATTTCTCATTTTTAATTATTTCCAAAATCACTTCTTTTAGCAGTTTAACAATACATAGGAAATTCCTCTGAATAAATAATGAAACATTTAACAACTTTTTAACTTTCTAAATAAACCCATAGACATCCCAGAACCCGGTGTCACAAGTGCATGGGCAATTTCTAAGAGATAATGTAACACAACAACCGTCCGGAATACAATATCGGATAGGAAATAAATACAGTAATCTGAAAGAGATTCTGCTAGCTGCGGGTCATCTCGAGAAGTGCAGCTCAACAAAAATACACATCAAGTGTAGTATGAGTACGAAAATAATGTATACCCAACGAGTATCCTGTCTAATCTCGAAGAAGTAGAGACGAGAGGTCAACTTCGACACTTACTAGTGGTCCAATAATGTTATATCAATAATATATTATATCGGATTTTTATAAACATGTTTGCAATTCAATAGATTGAAGCAAGTAGACAATTCTTTCTTTTATAGGAAATCTCCAAATTTCTCTTCATCATTTAAACATATTTTGCATAAGCCGGGAAGAGGCAATAACAACTTCAATAAGTTTCAAAGCAAGCAATACAAGCATGCACAAATCATGTCGGGGTCGTACAACCTGATCCAACAATATTTAAACTGTCCACTGCCGAGGGTCGAAAGACACGAATCATAGATGCATTAATCTACCGACGCGTTCGGCCCGTTCCAAAAATAAACACATACAGACAGTCAATCAAGAAGTCAACATGTAACAATTATCCAAAGAAAAGCCAATTCTCTTTTAACAATTTAAGAAAATGAAGTTTAAATCTTTTTAGAAATTCGTTTACTAATTCGATGTGATTTAAGCAATTCAAGCTGTCAATAAGATTACAAATATTCCAAGTATAGCATACTTTTGGGTCCTAGACTACCCGGACTTAAACATAATAGTAGCTACGCACGGAATCTCGTCACCTCGTGCGTACGTAGCCCCCACAATAGGAGCATATAATCAATTATTTCAACTATGGGGACAATTCCCTCTTACAAGGTTAGAAAGAAGACTCACCTCGCTCCGAAGATCCATAATTGGCATCCCACGTTCTTCCGAAGAATCGAATCGATGAACAAAGCTCCAAAGCTAGCCAATAATAATACCAATCCATTAATACATAGTCAATTACCCCTAATGGTCCAATTTATATCAATTCCTAACCCCGATCGAAAAGTTGACAAATACGCTCTCGGGCCAACTTGCTCGGATTCCGAAATTTTTTGAAGAATAAGTTTACCCATAGCCTCACGAACTCAAATATATAATTTACTCTCAATTTCATACCCAAAATCGTGGTCAAATTCCAAGAATATCAATTTGCTAGGTTTTCCCTCAAACCCCCAAATTTCTACAAATCTACATGCAAAAATCCATACCTAATCAATATATTTAATTCAATATAGGTGGGGTTAGCTTACCTTATCGTTGATGAAGAAAATCCTCTCTTGAAGCTCTCCAAAAATCGCCCCAACAAGAGTAAAATGGAGGAAAATGGCCAAAACCCCCGATTTTAAGACCCTTACTGCCTCAGCACTTTCCGCAATTGCGGTCCCTTTACCGCTTCTGCGTCTCCGCAGGTGCGAGCAATTGTACCGCTTCTGCGGTTTCCTCCAGGCTCCCCTTTTCCGCTTCTGCATCCTCTCCTCCGTAGATGCGATCTCGCATCTGCAGCTAAATTACCGCATCTGCGGTCCCAGCTCTCCCCCACCAATTTCGCATCTGTGACCACAGGGCTGCTTCTGCGGCCCTAGTCTCGCAGGTGCGGTTACACCAGCAACCAGCAACCAGCAACCTCAGCCTTTCCAAAATTCCATTTTTCGATTCGCTAACCACCCGGAATCCACCCGAGGCTTTCAGGACCCCAACCAATCATACCAACTAGTCCCAAAATACATTACGGACTTGCTCGAGGCCTCAAATCATATCAAACAATGCTAAAACCACGAATCGACCTCCAATCCAAGTTTTATGAACTTTAGAATTTCAAACTTCTACTTTCGATGTTTAAACCTATCAAATCACGTCCGATTGACCTCAAATTTTGCATACAAGTCATATGTGCCATTACGGACCTACTCCAACTTCCGGAATCGGATTCCGACCCAAATATCAAAAAGTCCACTTCCGGTCAAACTTCTCAAAAACCTTCAAATTTCTATCTTTAGCCAAATGACTTCAAAATTACCCACGGACCTCCGAATTCACTTCCGATTGCGCTCCCAATTCCAGAATCACTATACGGAGCTACTCCCAGACTCGAAATCCCAAATGGACATCGATTATACCGAAATGCACTTCAACCCAAACTCATGAAATTTCTTCCAAAATGCTAACTTCAACAATAGGTGCCAAATCGCTCCCGGGTAATCCAAAACCCGATCCGGACATACGCCCAAGTCCGAAATCATCAAATGAAACTGCTGGAACCTTCGAATCCTAATTCCGAGGTCGTTTACTCGAAAATCCGATCTTAGCTAATTCTTTCAATTTAAAGCTTCTGAAATGAGAATTTTCTTTCCAAATCAACTCCGAACTTCCCGAAGTTCAATTCCGACCACACGTGCAAGTCATAATACCTGAAATGAAGTTGTTCATGTCCTCAAACTACTGAACGACACGTTAGAGCTCAAAACGACTGGTCGGGTCGTTACATTCTCTCCCACTTAAACATACGTTCATCCCCGAATATGCTAAGAACTGTGTCGGGGTTGTCTGAAATCACAGTTTAACACCTCGAGCACCTACCCGTGCTACCACAACTCAGTTGGGCACCCTAGCTCGATCAATCTAAAGGTACCCTTTTTCACTTGGGCAAATAATCCTTAGAGCCCAATTCCAACATCTGGAATTCTCTGCCAGGACTGTTCCAACATACGCTCACCGAATCAATAACTACACGCGACACCAAAACATGACTGCATACCTTAGCTGAATTCACACCTTGCACCACTTTACTCACAGGACCACAATAACATTCTCTGATCAATTTAGTCAAAATTCCATGAATCTGATGCTCCCATTGCACCTCATGACATACATAGGTCTTGCTATAACTCTTACAATACTTCCACGACGGAAGAGATGTGTAGAAATTCATAACCAACTGTCGAATCAACGATTCATTGGGTCTATAGTCCTGACAAGAGCCATCACCTCATTCTGACCCAAATAATGGTCTTTGCTCTTTTATCTACTCTATATAATCCGACAGCACTGTTCCTAGATCCAATAACCTCGTCTCGCTCAGTACGAACTGCTTAGGCAATAAGCCTCCCCGGACATGATCAAAAGTCTCATATGATGCCACAATGTGCCAATAGGCCACCAATTCGAACGAGATACAAAGGGAAACGAACCCTAGAAGGAACTACTCAACTCGCGCAACTAATATGAACTTTCCTCAGAAAAATGTGAAACAAACACACATAAGACGAAGTATGAAAACTGTATTCAACATCACACTATTGCGCCGCACAACCTGATCCAAATAACATACCCGTGACGGCGTGCCATCCAATCCATATATAACACTCACCTAAGGATATACACATCGAGCTAAATTGCTCATTACAACAAAAATACCGAATATCGATCACAAGCACGCTAAGTGCATAATACCATCCCTAGGGGATATATAGCGTCATAAGCTACAAAACTCAAGCACAACTGAGGTGCGATATACGATCTGAATCTCAAGAGCCATCCTACTCATATAACATCATCTCTACGCGGAACCTCAACACATAAGAAATTCACCAAGACACCTTGCAGCTCATATGGCACAATAATATTACATGAAATAGCCATCGATGAAACAACATCCAACGTCCGAATACTCCTCCATGAGGAGCGCTATACTGAAATGAACACATCCAGCCTGATATAGAGCCCATATTCGTATTTAAATCACAGACCTCAAGCCGGTTTTGATCGTACCGAACTAGGTCAATAATATTTCCTGGGTCCATAATGACCCACTTTTTCCCATAACACACCAGAACAATCATCATGACCGAAGCAATCCTCCACAGTCCACAACCCAATAAACCGAGTGCCCTCCAGGCATAAATTCTCATATCAATGATATCACCACAGTCTTAATACTTGGTTTAAATCCTCGATCAATCAAGTGACTACATGCCACAATTACACAATCTTCTCGTGAGACATGCTCCCACAACCTTCCACACCAGATAACAAGTTTGCGTATCCACACCACTAACGTTGTAGAGCAAATCAAGAATCCATAACCAAGATGCATAGCTTTTTTCACAAAACACCGATCTTAGGTGACATTGAAGACAATACCAACTTACTTTAAACTCCAAAGCTCCTTTCCTGCTCATCCGAACTCGTGACATCCTTGTCAACACCGAACCACAACCTTGATCCTCACTTTCAAATTTCATACCGCTTACTGCACCTAACGTGCCAATATACAATAGAGCACGATTTTCATCATAACTCCGGAACCACTAATAGATTGCTTCATCATATAAAAACTTTTCACTTAACTCACTTCAGGAGAACCATAGTAACACACAGGTGAATTCTCATATTCGTCGGATATGCAAATCTCTAAGTAGTGGACTAAGACACTATAGCCCTTCCGGGATCCGCCTACACATGACAGGCCATATCATAAGAATATTTCTGAATAATATCAATTACGGCGGCCAACAAGCCTCACACGCACCGTCACAAATCACTTACCTAACTTGATCACGCTGAAGGAACTGATCACTACCAACAATATGCCAATTCAACTATGTCTAACCAACCTATCTTCTTTCCAATTTATCCTTTCAATACACACACTCCATCCGCACTCATCCCGAGTGACCTTGAATCACGAGACCATGCTGTCTCAAATCCCACAAACCGTTTCATACCTCCCAAATGCTACACTGTAAGTCAAAACATCATAGAACATTCTGGGCCTCTTCTCATAAGCTGCTACAAAGCTTGATCCTTAACCGTACCTATAGGCTCGAAATCATTAGGTACTACACTTTACCCCTTTGAATCCACCAGGACCGTTGTTGAGAGCCACCCACTCTGACTTGGCCCCGAATAAAATCTACTCCATGAATCTTCTAGCACATGAATACCCTCTCGAAGAAGCACCCGACAGAATCACTTTCCTCGAAACCCGCATCTATACAAGGCATAAATCCTAAATCCTTCCCCAAGTCTGAACATGAGCCAATAAGGCCAACCATAGCACATCTTTAACAATCCCTTTGCTCAAATTACCACTCACGTTCTTTTACCTTAGCCGAAATAACTTACCAATATGCCGATAAACCGAAACCTCACAAGAAGATAACCATACAACCCAATCGTAGGCAGTGGAACTCTCTCACTTAGCTTGAAGCCACTATTACATACCTCTGGAATTCACCAAGATCCTTTATCTCTCATTGACATGACCTCGCGCAATTAAACCGCCAGATTCTTTGAAATCCCTCCATTAGCACTTTATGAACACCCTGAATTTCCATCAACATTCACATATTCGGCCTCTTTCTGAAATGGCCAGTAAAATCCTCCGCGGAAGCTTCGCCAACCATGCGACCGCTAACCTGCTTACAGGGAATAACCCACATGTGGAAATCACTTTTCGACATCTTCCAACGCTGCTGCACGGGGTACAATCACTACGATATCAATAACCCATCCTGAGTCCGAGCTCACTCTCTAGCTGCACAAGTCCATTCACCCCTCGTGGACATCAATTAGATGTGCATCAACATCCTTTCAATTCAAAGTTATGTTGTATCCTTCTTCATTTCAAGCAGCTTCTTTCCGTTATATCAAATCTCCTGCCGCATAATAGCCCATGCTCCAAATCAAATCCGCAGGCCCCAATCACTAATCTCTAAAATTTCCAAATCATTCCAAACCCTCCTTAAGGTGCGTAGTCATCCTACCACAAGCCCATATGCAACTCCGCCACTCTCCCACTTTGGTGAAACTCACCCTTTTAGTCGACTACTCGACCTTTGCTTCTTATACCTGGCCTTCTAGAAATTTTAACCACCGCTTGACACATCCCACATATCCTTCCTCATCCTTCACTGCTCAGTTGTTGCCTTAAATAAAATCTATCTTCTTAGCACTTGAACTCACAAATCGCTACTAACTTTAAACCTTTCTGGAGATCATCTTTCTCGAGCTGTCGACATTAGAAACACCGATTCAATCCTGAACCACCGCACCCCGCGATCTCTGACAGCCGTTTCTCCAATATTATTTTACAATATCTTACCCCAAAGGCAAATTGTAGAAGACCATAACACCGGCAAACTTAACGCATACAATCGAGAATGATGACACTACATCGCAGACGAAAATTCCACCACGCATGAAAATACCAAGTCTCATTACTCCATCACCCCAAATCTAGACATTCATAGGCCAATTGATTTTCCTCCGCCGGAAATGAAATATCATATCTCTGAATCGTACACTGAGTAGACTTTCTTTCAAATCATTTACTGCTCCAACACATAGGCAAGTATCCTATCATCAAGTCAATACTGTGCGATAACCAATCGTAAGCATCACGACAAATTGTGCCTAGCCTCAAAGCTCCCAGAAGTACATCTACTGAGCTGAAACAATAGAATATCCTTTCGCAAGGCAACGACAATAGTCAAATCAACTACGCAGGGAGAAGCATTCCGCACTACCTCTGCAGTACCTTTAAAATTTCTTAATTCCTGATTTATAACAAGCGGTTCGCATCACGTAAGATTAAGTAAAAAGGAAACAAGGGCATAAGCCTCAAGGAATCAAATCGCACGATGAGGAATCAAGAAGGGAAGTACTCCTAACAGCCTTTTAGCCTCCTGAAGATAAGTACAGACGTCTCTGTACCGATCCACGAGACTCTACTAGACTTGCTCATGACTCGTGAGACCTAAGGGAACCTAGTGCTCTGATATCATATTGTCACGACCCAAAAATCCACTAAGGGCCGTGATGGCGCCGGACACCACTGTCAGGCAAGCCAACCACAACTTACTAGTAATTTCTCATTTTTAATTATTTTCAAAATCACTTCTTTTAGCAGTTTAACAATACATAGGAAATTCCTCTGAATAAATAATAAAACATTTAACAACTTTTAAACTTTCTGAATAAACCCATAGACATCCCAAAACCCGGTGTCACAAGTGCATGAGCAATTTCTAAGAGATAATGTAATACAACAACCGTCCGGAATACAATATCAGACGAAAAATAAATACAGTAATATGAAAGAGACTCTGCTAGCTGCGAGTCGTCTCGAGAAGTGCAGCTCACCTAAGTCTCTATATCAACCATGCCGCTATGCCGCTAAGCCACTAGTCACATATGAACCTGTGCAACAAAAATGCACAGTAAGTGTAGTATGAGTACGAAAACAACGTGTACCCAATGAGTATCCCGTCTAATCTCGAAGAAGCAGAGACGAGAGGTCGACTTCGACACTTACTAGTGGTCCAATAATGTTATATCAATAATATATTATATCGGATTTTTATAAACATGTTTGCAATTCAATAGATTGAAGCAAGTAGACAATTCTTTCTTTTATAGGAAATCTCCAAATTTCTCTTCATCATTTAAACATATTTTGCATAAGCCGGGAAGAGGCAATAACAACTTCAATAAGTTTCAAGGCACGCAATACAAGCATGCACAAATAATGCCGAGGTCGTACGGCCCGATCCAACAATATTTAAACCGTGCACTGCTGAGGGTCGAACGACACGAACCATAGATGCATCTATTTAATCTACCAACGCGTTCGGCCTGTTCCAAAAATAAACACATACAGACAGTCAATCAAAAAGTTAACATGGAACAATTATCCAAAGAAAAGCCAATTCTCTTTTACCAATTTAAGAAAATGAAGTTTAAATCTTTTTAGAAATTCGTTTACTAATTCGATGTGATTTAAGCAATTCAAGCTATCAATAAGATTATAAATATTCCAAGTATAGCATACTTTTGGGTCCTAGACTATCCGGACTTAAACATAATAGTAGCTACGCACGGACTCTCGTCACCTCGTGCGTACGTAGCCCCCACAAATAGGAGCACATAATCAATTATTTCACCTGTGGGGACAATTCTCTCTTACAAGGTTAGAAAGGAGACTCAACTCGCTCCGAAGATCTATAATTGGCATCCCACGTTCTTCCGAATAATCGAATCGATGAACAAAGCTCCAAAGCTAGCCAATAATAATACCAATCCATTAATACATACTCAATTACCCCTAACGATCCAATTTATAACAATTCCTAACCCCGATCGAAAAGTTGACAAATACGCCCTCGGGCCAACTTGCCCGGATTCCGAAATTTTTCGAAGAATAAGTTTACCCATAGCCTCACGAACTCAAATATATAATTTACTCTTAATTTCATACCCAAAATTGTGGTCAAATTCCAAGAATATCAATTTGCTAGGTTTTCCCTCAAACCCCCAAATTTCTACAAATCTACATGCAAAAATCCATACCTAATCAATATATTTAACTCAAGATAGGTGGGGTTAGCTTACCTTATCGTTGATGAAGAAAATCCCCTCTTGAAGCTCTCCAAAAATCACCCCAACAAGAGTAAAATGGCCAAAATCCCCGATTTTAAGACACTTACTGCCACAACACTTTCCGCAGCTGCGGTCCCTTTACCGCTTCTGCGGCTCCATAGGTGCGAGCAACTGTACCGCTTCTGCGGTTTCCTCCAGGCTCCCCTTTTCCGCTTCTGCGTCCTCTCCTCCACAGATGCAGTCTCGCATCTGCGGCTAAACTACTGCATCTGCGGTCCCAGCTCTCCCCCACCAATTTCGTATCTGCGACCACAAGGCAACTTCTGCGGCTCCGCACCTGTGGCCCTAGTCTCGCAGGTGCGGTTACACCAACAACCAGCAACCTCAGCCTTTCAAAAATTCCATTTTTTTATTTTTTAACCACCCGAAATCAACCCGAGGCTTTCGGGACCCCAACCAATCATACCAACCTGTCCCAAAATACATTGCGGACTTGCTCGGGGGTTCAAATCATATCAAACAACGCTAAAACCACGAATCGACCTCCAATCCAAGCTTTATGAACTTTAGAATTTCAAACTTCTACTTTCGATGTTTAAACCTATCAAATCACGCCCGATTGATCTCAAAATTTGCACACAAGTCATATTTGCCATTACGGACCTACTCCAACTTCTGGAATCAGATTCGATACCGATATCAAAAAGTCCACTTCTGGACAAACTTCTCAAAAACCTTCAAATTTGTATCTTTAGCCAAATGACTTCAAAATGACCCACGGACCTCCGAATTCACTTCCGATCGCGCTCCCAATTCCAGAATCACCATACGGAGCTATTCGCAGACTCGGAATCCCAAACGGACATCGATTATACCGAAATGCACTTCAACCCAAACTCATGAAATTTCTTCCAAAATGCTAACTTCCACAATAGGCGCCAAATCGCTCCCGGGTCATCCAAAAGCCGATCCGAACAACGCCCAAGTCCGAAATCATCATACAAACCTGCTGGAACCTTCGAATTCTGATTCCGAGGTCGTTTACTTAAAAATCCGATCTTAGCTAATTCTTTCAATTTAAAGCTTCTGAAATGAGAATTTTCTTTCCAAATCAACTACGAACTTCCCGAAGTTCAATTCCGACCACACGTGCAAGTCATAATACCTGAAATGAAGTTGTTCATGGCCTCAACTGCTGAACTGCGTGCTAGATCTCAAAACGACCGGTCGGGTCGTTACAATATGATACCAATACGATATACATGTATACCAACATAGTATATGATTGCTCTAGAATATTGCTATAAATATCTTCGACTATACTACTGTACCAAAACATTAAAGAATGTAATAAAAGTATGAAAAAATTATATATTCCCATTGCAAGCTAAATATTCGCAAAGCAACTTGCTCATTCAGTGTACTAACATGGTATATATTTGTATGGGGTCATTCCAATAATTGCCTATTACTATAAAAAGTATTATATAATACACATAATCTATGTCTATCGGCACACAAAAATTTCAATACTGCAAATCATGTTCATATAAATAATTTCATAATAGAATTCACTTAAAAATGCAGCTAAAAAGGCAAAAAGAATGTTTAAACTACCATATGATACCAATATGACATATAACTATACCAATATGGTATGCAATTATACTGGTTAATTCCCGGAAACTATATGAATATACTACTATTACATAACACACATGCATAAAGAGAAAAATAAAAATAATATAGCACATATTAATATAATAAAGTATTTAAAGATATTGTACAATATTACTATTATTACTGAAAAGAAAATCAAATAGTGTACCAATTAAATGCAGCTAATACAACTAAAAAATGATTCAACTAGCATATGATACCAATATAGTATATAGTTATACTAATAGGGTATATAATTGTACATAGTCGTTCTAACACAGCAAAACCTGATCATATAAATCATTTCAGAATAGAATTCACCTAAAAATACAGCTAAAACAACAAAAAAATGTTCAAACTATCATATGATACCAATATGACATATAATTATACCAACAGGGTATACAGTTCTACTAAATAATTTCAGGTAACTATATATGGCTATACTACTATTACATAATACACATGCATAAAGAGAAAAATTAAAAAATAGTGTACCACATATTAATATAATAATGTATTTTAAGATATTGTACTATAATACTATTATATAAAACAAACGCGTAAATAAAAAATTAAAATGATTACATAATACACAAATGTCAAATGTCATGTTTTTAATGACGTCATGTTTTAGTATTAATACTTTCTCCTTCTGACGTCATGCGAAGATTTCTTTTCCAACTTTCCGTCATTCACTTCTTCATTTCTTTGCATCCCTTTGAATTCGAATCAATCCCTTATTAGGTGAGGGAGACTCTTCTTCAAATCTGTGATTATTTGAGTAAGTTTTTCTTCTTTTTACAAATATTGCTTTTTTGATTTTTCTAATTTTGACCTAAATTAGCAATTGACCCAGATTGATTATGACTTATGGGCAGATTTATTGACTTGCGTTCTTCCCCAATCGAAATATCCCTAAGTATTTTATCTTAATACATTAATTTCTATAACCATTTTTTTCATATTTCAATTTTTTTCGCTTGCTGTACTCTATGTTTAGTTGCTGGGAGAATTAGGACGATTTTTCCCTTTTGCATTTCCACTGAGTTTCCAATTTATTCCATTTATTTTACAAATAGGTTGGTCGAAACAGTTTCAATTTGATTCAGTTCTTCTTCTGTTCGATTAGTTATTTTGATTTTGAGATTGTTTTGTATTTTTGTTTTGTTTGCAAAATCGAAGCTTCAATTCATTTGCATGACTCTTTATCTGTTCGATTTGAATGATTAGTATTATATGATATATAATACTATAACTATAGAATAGTATCAGGTCTTCTTGCCCCACCCCTTTTACGTCCCAAATCTGCCCCCACCCCCTTATATTCTCGTTTTCTTCTTCTCCTTTCTTTGTACATTTTATATTGTTGGGGCTATACCAGTGGTAGTGGTGATAGCTCCTTCTGGTTTTTGGGTCGTGGTATTTTCTGTGTTTTCAGGAATTCTCGAAGTATTGGAGACAAGTTGGGCGCACGAGCACTGGCAAATGAGAGCAACCTGGGCGAGTGTCAGCAAAGGGCGGTAGGAAGTGGTGCGTGAGCGTACAACTACATCGAGTACAACAAATCAGCCACAGGTTTTGTTAACGGGAGTTGGTACCTCCTGTTTTACTGTTTCCCTTTTGGTGTTAGCTAAATTACTGTTACTTTACTCCACAATAGTTAAACCTTTCAACTAGGATACTAGTTACCACTTGTTTCCTTCTAGTTTGATTCGTTGTCCGTTGTGTACTAGTGAGTCTTCTCTAGATTGTTGTAGGTGTAGTGGCTGCAGTCTGGGATGATAGAATAAGGGCATGTCCTCGGGTGGGGCAGAGTGTGGGGCTAGGGTCAGGGGGTGGGACGGGTAGCAGGGGAGGTAGAGGGGGCAAGGGAGCCTATAGGTTGAGAATCGGGTCATGGAACATAGGTTCACTAACGAGTAAATCCATAGAGTTAACGAAAATCCTTTAGAAGAGGAAGATTAATATAACGTGTGTCCAGGAGACTAGGTGGGTCGGATCGAGGGCGAAAAACGTAGATGGGTATAAGTTGTGCTCCTCTGGTGTCCTGAGGGGTAGGAATGGAGTGGGTATCCTGGTAGATAGCCATCTTAGAGAGTCAGTGGTAGAGGTCAGGCGAGTGAATGATAGGCTAATGACTATTAAGTTGGTGGTGGGCGAGGGTACTTTGAATGTCGTTAGCGCATACGCGCCGCAAGCAGGCTTGGATAAGGATATTAAGAGGCGCTTTTGGGAGGGGTTGGCTGAGATTGTTCGTAGTATACCGCCTTCTGAGAGGTTATTCATAGGAGGAGATTTCAATGGTCATATTGGGTCATCTGCAGGTGGGTACACTGAGGTGCATGGCGACTTTGGTTTCGGGGAGCGGAACGGAAGGGGCATTTCCCTATTGGACTTTGCCAAGGCTTTCGATCTAGTCATTGCGAACTCAAGTTTTACGAAGCGGGATGAGCATTTGGTTACTTACTAAAGTTCGGTGGCGAAGACTCAGATTGACTATCTCCTCCTCAGGAGATGTGACAGAAGGTTGTACGAGGACTGTAAGGTTATCCCGGGTGAGACCCTCTCGACGCAGCATAGGCTTTTGGTGATGGACATTTGTATTAGGATAAGGAGGAAGAAAACGTCAGTACAAGGATGCCCCAAGATTAGGTGGGGCGCCTTAACTAAGGATAAAGCTAAGGAGTTGGAAGGAAGGTTATCGACAATGGGAGCTTGGAGAAGTAGTGGGGACGCAAACACAATGTGGTCGACGACAACGGACTGTATAAGAAAGGTGGCGAGAGAGGTGTTAGGGATATCTACGGGCTACAATGGTGGCCACAAAGGAGATTGGTGGTAGAATGCAGTTGTCCAAGGTAAAGTGGAAGCAAATAAGGCGGCTTACCTGCGGTTAGTAGGGAGCACTAACGAGGAGGAGAAGAGAGTGAACAGTGAAAGGTATAAGGGAGCTAGGAAGGAGGCGAAGATGGCAGTGACAGAGGCTAAGACGACAGCTTTTGCTCGTCTATATGAGGAACTAAGGAACAAAAGTGGGGAGAAGAAGTTATTCCGACTCGCTAAGGTGAGAGAGAGGACAACTCGGGATCTGGACCAAGTGAGGTGCATAAAAGATAATGACGACAAAGTTTTGATGGGAGATGACCAGATTAAGAGGAGGTGGCAGACCTACTTTCATAAACTTCTAAGTGAAGAAGGGGATCATGATATTATACTTGGGGAATTGAGGAATGCTGGCAGTCCCCACGAATTAAGTAATTGTAGGGACATTGAGATCGATGAAGTCATGGAGGCAATGCGTAAGATGAGAAGGGGCAGAGCTACCGGGCCAGACGAAATTCCGGTTGAACTTTGGAGGTGTGTGGGTAGAGCAGGCTTGGAATGGCTTACTGGATTGTTTAGTGTTATATTCAAGACTAATAGGATGCCTGAAGAGTGGAGGTGGAGTACAATGGTTCCGTTGTATAAGAACAAAGGTGATGTCCAGAGCTGTAACAACTATAGGGGCATCAAATTACTAAGTCATACCATGAAAGTTTGGGAGAGAGTGGTAGAAATGAGAGTGCGAAGGACGGTGTCTATTTCAGACAACCAGTTCGGGTTCATGCCGAGACGATCTACCACGGAAGCTATCCACCTTATTAGGAGGATGGTGGAACAGTACAGAGATAAGAAGAAGGATCTCCACATGGTGTTTATTGATTTGGAGAAAGCGTACGATAGGGTTCCTAGGGAGGTCTTATGGAGATGCTTAGAGGATAAAGGGGTCCCGGTTGACTATATTAGGGTGATTAAAGAAATGTATGCTGGAGCTAAGACTCGGGTTAGGACAGTAGGAGGCGACTCTGAACACTTTCTAGTTAGTACGGGGTTGCACCAAGGGTCTGCGCTCAGCCCATTCCTATTTGCCCTAGTGATGGATGCACTAACTCACCATATTCAAGGGGAGGTGCCATGGTGCATGCTATTTGCTGATGACATTATTCTAATTGACGAGACACGAGGCGGCGTCAACAAGAGGCTAGAGATTTGGAGACATGCTCTTGAGTCTAAAGGTTTCAAGTTGAGCAGGACGAAGACGGAATACCTCGAGTGCAAATTTGGGGTTGAGCCAACGGAAGTGGGAGTTGAAGTGAGGCTTGACTCTCAAGTCATTCCCAAGAGGGGTAGTTTCAAGTACCTTGGATCGGTTATTCAGGAGATCGGGGAGATTGACGAGGATGTCACACACCGTATAGGGGTGGGGTGGATGAAGTGGAGGTTAGCGTCGGGAGTCTTGTGTGACAAGAAAGTGCCACCGTTACTAAAAGGTAAGTTTTATAGAGCAGTGGTTAGGCCTGCCATGTTATATGGAACTGAATGTTGGCCGGTAAAGAACTCACACATCCAGAAGATGAAAGTAGCAGAGATGAGGATGTTGAGGTGGATGTGCGGACATACAAGGATGGATAAGATTAGGAATGAAGATATTCGAGAGAAGGTGGGCGTGGCCCCCATGGAGGACAAGATGCGGGAAGTAAGACTCAGATGGTTCGGGCACATTCAGAGGAGGAGCACTGATGCACCGGTGAGGAGGTGTGAGCGACTAGCTGTAGTGGGCACGCGGAGAGGTAGAGGGCGACCTAAGAAGTATTGGGGAGAGGTGATCAGACAGGACATGGCGCGACTTAGGATTACTGAGGACATGGCCCTTGACAGGGAATTATGGAGGTCGAGCATTACGGTTGTAGGTTAGGGGAAAATTGTGAATATTTCTACAGTACAATAGAGTAAGACTAGCTAGTTAGGAGTTAGACTAAGAATGTCATTGGTCGTCTATTGATGCAGGGCTTTACCTGCTAGTTTTTACTATACTAGCCATCTATTTCGTATTCTGTATTTCATATCTCTTATATTGCTATTATTTTATTATGCATTTTTACGATACTAATATGTCGTCTCCTATTGCTTTTTTGAGCCGAGGGTCTCCTGGAAACAGCCTCTCTACCCTTAGGGGTAGGGGTAAGGTTTGCGTACATATTACCCTCCCCAGACCTCACTTGTGGGATTATACTGGGTCGTCATTGTTGTTGTTGTTGTATATTTTCTACAGAGCTAAACTACACTATCTACTAAATAACACATGATATAATTAATTATATACTCTTGAATTAATTATTGTATACCAATAGAGTATACAATATAATATTTTGGTGTACAATACAAATGTATCTTCTTTGCTAGTTCAATTCAATTCAACACAAATGTTAATAATCTACTCTAAAATCTTCACCAAATTGACTCTTTAAACATAAATTTAATATTTTAATTATTATAACATCTTTAACAAATTTTAGTTGTGAAAAAATTACAAAAAAATAGAGTAATATTTTAGATATTAAATTATTTTTATATATATAAGAAAAAGAAAATTTATAAAAATATATTTTTTTTATTAGGTTTTAATAAAAAAAACTAGTTATTTTAGTATTTTTTAATTACTCTTGTTGTAAACTAATTATTTATTTCTATATTTTTATGAGTCTAAAAATAATAAGATACTATATTTACTTTTATTTTTGATTTTAAAAAGAAAAACTAAAGGACAAAAAAAGGGAAAAGATAAACTAAATCAAAGGACAAAAAAATAAAGAAAATAAGAGTTGGGGGATGTGATGGCCCAAAAGGTCATCACTTGATTTACAAGTCAATTATGTGTTCTGAGGCCTTAAAAACCTCCTCTTATCTTGTTTCGATTTGCGTGCATGGTCCGGGCATATATCCGGAACGCTTTTATGTAAAAATTTGATAAAAATGCTAATTTTGCCTTTAAAATTGAATATAAGTTGACTTCGGTCATCATTTTAGATAAATGGACCCGGACACGTGATTCGACAGTCCCGGAGGGTCCATAGAAAAATATGGGACTTGGGGCGTATGTCGGAATTGAATTCCGACGTCCCAATCCCGAGAAATGAATTTTTGAAAAAAATTGTTTAACTAAAATTATAAGAGTTTTTGGAAATTTAAATATGTTTGAATTTGATGGTATCGGGGCCGTATTTTGGTTCCGGAGTCCAGTACAGGTCTTATATGCTATTTATGTTGTGCCTATAAAATTTGGTAAGAAACGGACTTCATATGATGTGAATAGGACCCTCAGATGTGAAATTTGAAACATAAAAGTTCTTGAGATTTTTCTTTGATTTTGATGCTAAACTCGAAGTTCTAGTTGTTATTTGGCGATTTGATCGCATGAGTAAGTCTGTATGATATTTTTAGGGTTGTGTGCATATTTGGTTTGGAGCCCCGAGGGATCGGGTGAGTTTCAGATAGGCCACAGAATGTTTTTACACTTAGAAAAGTTGCGGATTTTGCTGCTTCTGGTGCACAGACATTTTGTGCTTCGTGGTCGCGAAGCCATTCTTGCGATCGCGAAAGAGAAACATGGCTGGGGAGGATTTTACCCTACGCGAAAGCGAGACCCAGGCCGCGAACGCGCAGCATTGGGGGGTTTGCTCTACGCGAACGCGACCGGTCAATCGCGAACGCGTAGCATTAGGATGGGCTGGTTAGGGAATATAGGGAGAACTATGCGAACACGACCCCTCTATCGCGAACGCGAAGGAAAGGCTGGGCTAAGCCTTCGCGAACGCGAAACTTCTCCCGTGATTGCGTAAGTCCACTACTGGCAGCTCTTCGCGAACGCGATAGTGCTCTCGTGAACACGATGAACACTGTCGCCCAGCACTTAAAACAATAGCAAAGTCGGGATTTAGCCCACATTTTCATATTTTCAAAAGGAGATTTCAAGGAGCAAGTTCTCCCCAAAGTATTGGTATATGATTCTAAACCTTTTTTCTTTCGATTTACCATTGCATTTTATCAATCTTCATCTAAAAATCTAGGGTTTTTATGGTAGAAATCGGGAATTTTTAGACCTCGTTTTGGGGTCGGATTTCGAAACTAATTGCATATTTGGGCTCGTAGGTGAATGGGTGATCGAGTTTTGGTTCGAACCTCGAGTTTTGACCAAGCGGGCCCGGGGTTAATTTTTGACTTTTTGGGGAAAATGATAGAAAACCTATAATTAAGCATTGGGTATGAATTCTTTAGCATTTATTGATGTTGTTAAATTAATTTGGATTATATACAAGTAAATTGGAGGCGAATTCTAAAGAAAAAAAACGGTGTTTGAGGCTTGAGTTGCCATGGAAGTTCGAGGTAAGTGTTTGGTCTAACCTTAGCTTGAGGGAATAAGTATTATGCTTTATTTGCTATGTGCTAGTGTAGTGTACGACGTATAGGTGTGGTGACGAGTATCTATACGTTGGTGTCAAGCATGCCCGCGAGTCTCAAATTGTGATAGTTGTGTTTCTTAATAAGTACTACAATTGCCTAAATTGTTGATTATCCATGTTGAGCAAGACGTATGATTATTTTCTTGGTATTGGTTTATTATTGAGCATTGGCTCCAGTTGAGGTTCATTTGTGAAGTTAATTGTTGGTACAAGTTTGGCTATAGCTAATTCCCTTGTCGAGACATATTTATTTCTTAGTGTTGATTCCCTTGCCGAGATGTGTTTATTCTTGTTATTGATTCCCTTGCCGGGATGTTGTTGTTGCTATTGTTTGGGTGAGGAAAGAGAGATAAAGCACGAAGGGTGATGCCGTGCACATTCATACTTATGCATATGGTGAGGAATGAGTGATAAAGCACGAAGGGTGATGCCGTGTACATTTTCATTGATATTGATGCATATAGTGAGGAAGAGAGATAAAGCACGAAAGGTGAAGCCGTGCACATTTCTAATATTTATATGGTGAGGAAGAGAGATAAAGCACGAAGGGTTATGCCGTGCACATTTTCATTACTTGATTGCATTGGTGATGATCGAGAGGAAAAGCACGAAGGGTGATGTCGTGCACTTATTGCCCGTTTGTTATGATTCCTTGTTGTTTTCAGTTCAAATATCTTAATTGTCTTACTCCACTATTACAGTGATTCATTATGTTGGTATTTCCACCATAGCATGTTACCCTTCCCCCGTTACTTTTGAATTGCTTCTATTAGTGTTATTCTGCTAGGTACTGTTTAACTACAGGTTATGTTAATTGTTGTGTCCTAGCCTCGTCACTGCTTTGCCGAGGTTAGGCTCAACACCTACCAGCACAGGGGGTCGGTTATGCTGATACTACACTTTGCGCTCTTTTGTGCAGATCCCGGTACTAGAGCATACAGACCTTAGCTAGGGGTTGCTGCCTTCAGTTCATCGGAGACCCGAAGTAGTCCTGCAGTCGTCCGCAGGCCTTGGCGTCCCTATCCTATCTAGCTTATTTCTGTTCTTTCTATTTTTGAGACAGACATGTACTTTCTTGTTCAGTTCTGGTGGGCCCAGCTCAGGTCCCAGAGGGGTTCATTGCTACCCCAGTACGAGATGAGGTTTATTGATTTGGCTCGTTGTCACGACCCCGGTTCGCCTTCCGTGAACCATCGTGACGGCACCTAGTCTCTACGACTAGGTAAGCCTAATAATGCGAAAAATAAACCAATTTGCGGAAGACATAATAAAAACGAAATTGTGAAATAAAATAGTGTTTAAAAGTGCCGCTCGACATACACAATAACAACTCTCGAAATCTGAATACTTTTCCCAAAACCCGGAATCTCATGATCACAAGCCTTTGAATGTCTACAAGTATCTAACTCGAAAGTATCTAACAAAGGAAAGGAAAATACAGAAGGGCTAATACCAAAAAGGGGGAGTAGAAGGGGACTCTTTGGTCTGCTGACGCGGAAGATGTACCTCAGAGTCTCTACAAGTGCCTCGTATTAAGCGTGATGAGTCTGAGTGAAGGTACCTGGATCTGCACATAAAATAAACATGCACAGAAAGGGCATGAGTACACTACAGCGGTACTCATTAAGTACCAAGCCTAATCTCGGTCGGGTAGTGACGAGGAAAGTCAGGGCCCTACTGAGATTAAATGAAATATAAGGTGCGACGGTATAAGATAAAGCAGTACAATTGGAAGATCACAATAAGAATCAATACAGGATAATAAGGATAACTACAACTAAAAAAGGAACAGAAACAATCACCAGGAATACCACTCTCCTCAAGGATAATAACCGGGGATCTCTCAATATCCCGAGGATCTCTTAGTACTCTCAATACATGCCAGGGATCTCTTGGTATCCCGAGGATCTCTTGGTATCCTCAATATATGCTAGGGATCTCTCGGTATCCTGCACCTCAAGTCAAATCATAAATACGTACAGGGGATCTCCCGGGATGCCGTCCCGTAGTCCCAAAGTAAACCACACAATAACAACACAAGGAATACTCAATTAAGCTAAATTTCGTACCAAGTAAAACAGGTAATTCTAACCTAACATGCTTCACATAATACAATTTCGGTAGTTTAAACAATAAAGAAATTAAGTAAATTAAACATGTTTTTTTCTAAGCTACCAGCAGATTTAAATTTAAGGTAGAGTAAGCAGGAAATGACAACATAATTAAAGCTACTTAAGTGAAAATAGGATTTTCAACCATTAGCACAAGTACGTACTCGTCACCTCACATACAAGACATTTCAATTACCACAATACCAAATCCTAAGAGGAATGTCCCCTACACAAGGTTAGGCAAGCCACTTACCTCGAACCAGCTCAAAATCAACCGGAAACTACGCTATTGCCACGAGTACTCGACTCCAAATGGCCCAAATCTATTTAATTCAATTGAATGCTATAAATAACACTTCAAGTAACTGATTCTACAAATAAAGTCTGAGCTAATACGCAAAATTAGGTAAAATGACCAAAACGCCCCTCGGGCCCACGTTTCGGAATTGGATAAAATTTATATTTTTAGAATCCTCATACTCTCACGAGTTCATGCATACTAAGATTATCCAAATCCAAGGTCAAATTCCCAATCAAAATTCGAATTCTAGGTCTAAGAACTTTCTTCCAACTTTTTCCAAATTTCATCTCCAATCCAAAATTAAATAATAAAATTAAAAATACATTAGTGGAATACAACTAGAAAGGGTTAAAGAAGTGTTACCCACTGATTTCCTTTTCAAATTCCTCCCAAATTTGCCCTCTCCCGAGCTCCAAATTAAATTTCCAACTTTTGAAACTAAACCCTTGAAATTCCTATTTTTCTGTCCAGAAATACCGCATCTGCAGTCCACCCATCGCATCCGTGATACCGCTTCTATGGTTGGAGAACCGCTTCTACAGTTCTCACTTAAAAGTTCCATCTCCGCACCTGCGACCCAGATGCCGCATTTGCGGTCCCGCAGGTGCGTTAAACCATCCGCTTCTATGGTCCCTGCCCTACTTCTCCTTTGGCCACTTCTGCGGCTTTACTCCGCATCTACGGGAGTCGCATCTGTGGCCTGTCAACCACAGATGTGGTTATGTTAGCAGCCCAAAGAACTTTAGCTGCAAACTCCAAGTTCCACCCACCCGTTTGTGAGCACGTGATTTTTGCCTCACATGAATTACTCCAAAAGAATTTCCAAAATTTGATCTTTTCTTTAATTATGTGTGATTCTAGGAATTACTGTGCGATTTTCGAGATTGTTTGCATATTTTTGTGTGCATTTTTTATTTTATTAATGCATTGTAAAATACAAAAAATATAGCATCTGCATTTAGGATTTGATTTTACACTTTTTAGATTAATTATGTAAATTGTTGTTTTACAAAAAAAAATGAAAAAAATTCACAAAAATAACGTATTTTTGCATTTTAGTGTTGAATGGCAAAATTTTGTGATTTTCTTTTAATTTGGTATTTAATTATTTGTGATAATTATTATTTAGAGTTAATTAGTATTTTTAAGTTAATTTGGGTTTTTATAATTTAATTTAGGATTTTAGTTTGAATTTTTGAAAAAAAGGAAGAAAAGAAAAGGAAAAGAATTAAATAAAAGAGAAGGAAATCGGAATTGGGCCAAATTCAATTTAGTTCAAGAAGCCCAAACAATTACCCAACCAAACCTGCCCGATCCAGCCCAAACCCGTGTCAAAATCCGGTCCATCCCAGTCCGTCTCAAACGACGCCGTTTGGTATGTTTTGATCAGGACCGTCGATCTCACTTGATCGAACGGTGCCTAACCTCGCCCACGACCCAAACCCGACCCGCCCCTAAACCGGTCCAACCCCACTTAATTAAAACAACCCCATTTTAATTATTGATTCAATTAGAACCATTGGATGCCAATCATCCAACGACCCTGATTGAATCAATAATTTTAATATATCCAAACCCCTTAAGCCCCCCCTCAGTCACCCTCATCTCCCTCAAACCCCAAACCCTATAGACAGCCGCCACCCTCCCCCTCCGCCTTTCGGTGGCGACGCCGGCCCTAACTAGTCCCAAATTAACACCACCAAACTACCACAACCCCCTCTTTCTAAATCTTAGGTTAGTTTCCCTCGAATCTTGCCCAAACCTTTCGAATTTTAGATCTAAAGTTCAAATCCCTAAACCCCAAAATTAATTTCCGTTAAATCCATGGCATGTATGATCCAGGTTTCCATTTTTATGATTTAGAAAGCTGAATCACACGAAATTGATGGTTTTCGTTTGTTCTTGACAAAGAACAAGCAGTCATCATCAGTTTCGTGAAATCAGGACATCCGACATTTGGTTTCAAGTTAATATTGGTAAATATTCGTTCTCTTTTTCTGTCTGTGTTTGTTTTTACCATCTGTTCATCCCTTTTCTTATATTTTTTTAGCATTGTTGATTGGTTTTAGTTTCTGAACCTAGTTTTTTTTTTGTTTTTTTTACGATTAGTTCTGCATTTGTAATTGTTTCTTTGGCCTTTAAGTTTTGCCTTCTAGTTTTTAAAACGTTATTCTCTGATTTTGTTAGATGATTTGTTCACATTGCTTAATTTTCATTCATGATTTTTGAATTTCTGATTTTTTTTTATCTTATTGTTAATTAGTCTTGTCTCGACTTGATATTTTAGTTAATTCTTGTTCATTAGTTTAGCTTTAAAGTCAGTAATTTAATTAGGTTTTGGTTTGAAACCATTCAAATTGGTTTTCTCTTCTGTTTTATCATGGATCGATTGGTTAACTTGATTTGGGGATTCATTTCTAACCCAGTTTCAACAAAGGCCCAAAGAATTTGTTCACCTGCTTGGGTCAACTTGACCCATTGTGATTTTCTGAAATTAATAAGGGGTATTAAGGGGTAATCTAGAGAATGTTTGGATTAGGGGAGTGCTTACCTAACTTTAGGAAGCTTCTATAATGGTAGGGTCTAGGAAATGCACTACTGAATTAAATTATAAGCACTAAGTTAATGGATAGTTAAAAATGAAAAAACTGGCTGGTAGTGGAGAGAACACTAACTTAATGCCTATTTCAAGGGCTGTTGAGGACAAAAATCAGGGGGGAAGCGAGATAGAATACAGAAGAGATCCAATAGAGCTTGAGAGAGATCTATAGAGTCAAAAGAAAAACACACAGAGAATATAGAATGAGAAGTGAAGGGATTTAGGATTGAAAAATGTAATTATAGAATCCAAGGAGAGAAAGAGAGTTTAATAGAGTCAAAAGAAAGGAAACACTGAAAATGATAAAGAACTACTGTTCCATTGTATTTCTTTAGTGGTTTTGGATTTGTTCAAATTCCTGAGAGAATTTTGACTCCATTAATATGGAAATGGTTTGAATTTGAATGTTGAAAGCTCGGTTTAAAGTTGTTGAAAGTCCTAGCTTGATTGAGACTTTTTTTTTGTTACTGCTTCATCTCAAAATGCTGGTCTGAACTGGTTTGCTAAAGTTGTTGCTCTGTTGCTATTACTCTTCCTCCACCTCTTTTCCTTTAATTTCCAGGTACAAGTTCTGAATCCCTCATGATGTAAATTTCAATTTGGAGACGGAATGAAGGCAATGTTAAAATCTTAGTAGTAGTTCTATCTGTGCCATAACTATGTCTATTTCATGATGTTTATATCTCATTCATTCGATTCATAATGTAGTTTAGTTAGTTTCTGTTTAAGTAGCCAAGTTTTCAGGTTGTAATTAATGCTGATATTTGATCCTAGTTTTTATTTATTTTGAACTATGTCCAAGTGATATATATAAAAAAGAGTGAGTGAGCATTGCATAGCTGTATAATTGGTCTTTTGAGTAATTCATATTAGGCATATTTGAGGCTTTTTGAAGTTTGATTAAAAATTAGTTTAGGTGTATTTGGTTCTTCTACAATTATTTGTTTCAGGTTGTGAGTATTCAAGGTATTAGTCCTTTTAGTTATGTTTGAGTCCTTTCAGGTTGATATAGTACAGCCTAATTCCCTAGTAGTAGTATAGTTTTGTTTTAACTCACACATAAGGTTTTCATATTTACTTGATATATGTTCACTTAAATTAAGATAAGATTTTCTTGAATTCAGTATGTTGACTTTAATCTTTGGAGCTATATGATCTTGGATAAATACAATTAAGGAAATGGATTCCGCAGGTAATTATGCTCAAAGTTGCTATCTTCAGCATCTTAAAATTCATTCATCTGACAATGTAATCTTGATTGAAGTGCAATTCTGTGTATATGCTGATTCACGTGGTTTAGCAAATGCTTAATTCTCTTTTATAGTATTTGAATTTAAGTGCGGTATTTTCCTGTTGTCCCGCATACATCCATTGCAACAGAAGTTTTGGAAAGATATGTGTAGGCTAATTGCTAAAAGATTTGGATCGGATTAAGCTTCATCGCACCTTGGACATCGTAGTTTGTTTTAGGAGCAAATTAATCTACCATCATGATTGTGAACACGTTCGCGTGACATAATTACGATTTCTAAAAATAAACCAGAGTATGCGTTCGCGCAATTACGGCCGAACTTTTTAAATAGTAATAAAGAGTTGTTAATTATGGACAAAATAGTGCTATAGTATCCTTAAGTTACAAATAGGTTAACTTTTTCTAATCATTCTTGTGAATAGACCATAAACTATAATAAATTTTCTTTATAAGATTATAGTAAGTTTCTTTTACATAAAGAAAAGTTTTTCCTCTCTGAGTAAACGTTTATAATTTTTAACTGCTTGGCCATGAAAGTTGAAAATTTCTAAGTGTTAATTTTGTAAGAACATTTTTTTTTAATAAAAGGGTGAAGAAAGATTATGTGCTAGAGAAAGATTATGTGCTTAAGATATATATTTCATAAAGTGTGTTAGGTAGCTTGTTTGAAGTTTTGTTTTAATATCAAAAGACTATAAAGTTTCAATTTTTTTATGTTTTGCTCAGTTTTTTATGTTAGCAAAATTTGTTGCTTTGTGTGCTAATATTTTTGTTTTCTGTTAACTTAGTTCTTAAGAATGCAAGTATTTAATTTTTGAAATTTTAATCCTAAAATGCGAGAATGAGGAAGGCTCACTGTGGAGCCATGAAAATCTTGCTTCCACATATTTACCTCAAAACCAAATCGATAGTATGCTTTTAGGTACGATCTTAACAAATCAATCATCGTGATGGTGTACATGTTCGCGTGACATAATTACGATTTTTAAAATAAATTAATGTACGCGTCTGCGCGACTTCGACCAAGCTTTTTTCTTAAATAAACTAAGTGTTGTGAATTGTGTACGTATACGCGTGACATGACTCTTGACACGCCAAACCACATGAGTATACGTACGCGTAACTCGATAATTCTTTAAGTACGAGTAAATCACGTAATTAAAAGCGGTAAAGGTAAAATGCATGTAGTTTCTAAACATGTAATTAAATAATTTAAGCCAAGTATAAATTGTTAAGCGACCGTGCTAGAACCACAGAATTCGGGAGTGCCTAACACCTTCTCCCGGGTTAACAGAATTCCTTACCTAGATTTCTGGCTTGCGGACTGTAATACAGAGTCAATATTTTTGTCGATTCGGGATTCTAACCGTTGACTTGGGACACCATAAATTATCCCAAGTGGCGACTCTGATTTTTAATTAAATAATCCTGTTTCGATTGTCACTTAAATTAAAAAAAACTCCCTTATACCCTTACGGGTGTAGGAAAAAGGAGGTGTGACAGCTTTGGCGACTCTGCTGGGGACCGAACCCAGAACTTTTGGTTCAGGGTTCAAGAATTCGAGCTTAGATGAATTGTTATATTGGCTTTATTTATTATCTGATTTTATTTACATTTTTGGGCCTAATGTTCTAAATGTTGCTTTTTACCGCTTTGATATTATCTGAACTGTATATATAAACTGCTACAAAACCCTTCTTCTTTCTGAGTCTTCTGAATTTATGGTGCACACGTGCGCGTGGCCCACTTTTCTGTTAGAAGTTATACCAAGTAGAACGAGGTTGGGTCAAGTAACTAGGCCGGGTAGACTTTCGCGCTCCCGGTACGTTGCCCCCGCTTCGGCTCGAGCTGTCCACTTGGGTAAGCCAGGTCTAGAACAATATACCCAGGTTTTATACTTAGAATAACTCAGCCTCATACCGGATCCCTAGTAGGAACGTTTGTTTGAATCATGTGCATTTGACTTTGGAGACTCAACATAGGGGTTGGGTCTGTCTAGGATAGGTGTACTCGAAATGAAAAAACAATCATGATGCATCTTACTTGCTACTTGCGCATTCATTTGTTTCGGATTTGCATGTTGACCGGCTTATAGGGGCATAGTTGAGAAGGAAAATCAATGTGAGGACTGAGAGAGAAAATTGTCTGTTTTTTGAAAAAACCAATGTCCAAAATATATTGAAATTCTGCCGAAATTTTGAAAAAGAAAAAAAAAAGAGAATTTTTTGTGTTTTTAGAAAGAAAGTGTTTTTTTTTAATTACGAACTACGTAAGTTTGATTCTCACCGGATATGAGATACGTAGGCAACCCACATCAGGCCCAGCTATTTTTGAAAAAAAGGAAAAAAAGAAATAAATGAAAAATTAATAATAACAAAAATGTGGGTACATAAATGTCATTGTTTTGCCATAAATAAAGCGATGCCATTCTTGTCCAAAATTTTGCCAAATATCCCCAAAAGGGCGCCGGAAGGCCATTTTTGCAAGAACAGCCAGCCGCCTTTGGTCATTTTTCAAAATTTCTGGCCCGTTAGCAAATACAGCCTTTAAATCTTCTTCGTCGAAGTGCTGAAATGCCGTATTGACAAAGCAGGATATTTTTATGATTTTTTTTAGAAATAGTGATGATTTTTGAGTCAAAATGAGTCTTGATTTTTTTAAAAATTAAAATCACTCATAGGTACAAAATTAGCACTAACCAGAACCCACCGTTCACAAATGTAAATGAGTTTCTATTTCAGCTTCAGATGTGGTGGTATGAATTAGGAGGAGATGGTCAGGAATCAGTCATTAAGTATTTGGGAGCTCTCACAGATATTATGAAAGTTAAACCACATGATGATTTGATTATGGCACTAGTGACTTTCTGAGACCTTGTTCACAATGTCTTTCGCTTCTCTGATTTTGAGCTTACTCCCACTTTAGAAGAAATAGCTGGATATTCCGGTTTTGACGGAGATTTGAGAAACCAGAATATTATATTCCCAAAAGCTCCCTCCGTACACTGATTCTTTGGTCTTCTTAATATCAGTAATCAAATCAGAAAGAGCAACGTTGTCAAAAGGTGTTGTTCTTTCAACTTCCTATATTCAAGGTTCGAAAAGTCGGATGGATTTGAAATTCATGAAAAGGGCCTTACTAACAAACAAAACAAGGACACCTGGCAGATTCACCGTCGTTTCGCTTTCATGGTGGCTTTTCTGGGAATCATGGTCTTCCCAAACAAAGAGCGGACGATTGATATTCGCATAGCCAGAGTCTTACAAGTCCTCACTACCAAAGAGCATCACACTCTTGCCCCGATCATTCTCTCAGACATTTATTGGGCATTGACTTTGTGTAAGTCCGGGGCAAAATTCTTCGAAGGGTGCAATATTTTGTTGCAAATGTGGTTGACTGAACATCTCCGACAACACCCCAAGTTCATGCAATATGGTCCGAGCAGGGGAAATTTCATTGAGAGTTATGAAGAAAGAATAAAAGATTATAAATCTCCAGAAGGGGAGGAAGCTTGGATATCCCACCTAAGATCTTTAATTGCGAGTGAAATTGAGTGGACTTTGGGATGGTTCCCGGTAAGAGAGCTGATACACATGTCAACCTTAAAGAGTTATTTGCTGCTGTTGGGTTTAAGACAGCTAGGGAGATACCAAGTGGTGCCTGATGATGAAGATTTGAGTGCGCAAGTGATTGAGCTACACGCCGAGGCCACACTCCCCGAGGCTTTAATCCAGCAGATTTGGAATGGTTGTCGATACTTGAAAGATGATACCCAAGTTCCAGATCCTGCAAAAGGTGAGAGAGATCCGAGTTATGCTAGTTGGTTTGAGAAAAAATCTCGTGTGGATGATGCACCAGAACCCTATCCCAAATGGCCCATAAAAAGACCACATATCCAAGCCTTTGATGACAAAATCCAAGAACGGTTGGCTTGGGTGAAAAGAAAAAGGGGTACAAAGCAACTATTCATGCCTTAAAAGAAAGCCTGAGGAACCTCAATTTTGAGAAAGACTTACAAGCACAAGAAGCAGAAGGTGAAAAGAAGAGTCTAATTTGCAAGAATAAAACTCTCCGCGCTCAGTTTCAACAGATGAAGAAAGCCTCTGAAGCACCAGTGAGAAGTTGGAAAGATCAGAAAATCATTGCCAATATGATGGAAAGGATGCAAGATTATTACTCCATTTTGGCAAAAACCGAAAAGGCATTAGACAAAGCTAAGGAAAAAATCATACAGTTGAATGAAGAGGCCAAATCTAGTAAAGAACACCAAGTAATGAGATTTGAAGAAGAAATGGCTCAATTCGAGAAAGAGAAGGATCATTGGATACGTTCAAAGGCTCAGCTCCATGAACAATTGGAAGAAATGAGAAGGTACAATAGAGAACATCAGCATGCAGATATTGATAGGGAGAGAGCACAGGCAAGACTCGAGTAGGCCAGACTTCGGGCTCAATTGGAGTCAGCTTTAGATCGCGAGGGCCACATAAGAGATATAGCCACCACTCGCCAACAACAATTACAAAACCAGGACCAGAATCTCCAAGATTTCAGAGCAAAAATCCATGATTTGGCCGTTTATACCTCTCAAAGTTATGTGAACTGCCAGGGGATGGATTATGAGAGGTTTTTGGAGCATGCGCCTACTTTTGCCCGTCATCTTGCAGTGGAGTTAGAGAGGATGTACCATACATTAGGGGGTCAGCCGGGTCAAGCCCCGCCGTGAGCAGATGTTCCAATGATTGAAAGCAAAAGATTGTGGAGTGAAGCATAGTCATAGTTGTCAGAACTTTTCATATAATAGTCATGTTTTAGTTTGAGTCCATGTTGAGTCTTTTAAACCATTTTCTTAAAGTGTTGTCCAAATGTAATGTCATTTCTGTCATTGTACTGTTTCGTTTGTTAAAATAAATAAAAATAATAATAATTGTTTCCACCAGAACTACGCTCGATCTGATTGATGTAGGGTAATGATACATAGGCAATCTCTATAGGATTCGACCACAACCAAAAGGAAAGTAGGCGTGAGTGACAGTAAAAGGAGATGTCATAAATAAGAAAAGCCGGGATGACACAAGCAACCGAGCAAATACATGATAGAAATGACTAATTGCTTAAGGTGCATTGCATTCCTATGTGTGGTTGCCTATCTGTTAAGCTCTAAATCACTAACAAGTTTTGTTGTTGTTGATAAGAATTCAAGCAGTTAGTTCACCTAGCATACTGGCAACTCACCCGTACCAAACTAGATCCAAAGGCAAAATAATCATGTCTATCCCAGATGTAGACACTAGTGTCATCGATCCTTCGAGAGAAGGAGAAGAGTTGGATGTCAATGCCATGAAAGAAGAGATGTACAAATTGAAACAACAAATGGTCGAAATGTATCAGGCCTGGGCTAAAGGACAACCGCCATCAGCTTACCCGGCTAACCCTTCCTTCACCCCACCACCGGCTCAGTCTTAGGATCATCTCACCAATGATCTGTCCCCGAGTTTTCCCATTTACCATCACTACCGGGGCACCACTTCTCATACACCACAATCTCCACCCCCTAAATCAATTCTATACCATCCTCCACCAGTAACTCCTGTCTTCATAGCACCTCCACCAGCTACACTCCACAAATCTCATAGCGAGCCTATGTTCCAGGCCCAGGAAAACCAATACTACCCATCGGAACCCACTTTCAAAGCTCCAGAAACCTATTCCTATACTCCTCACTTTGACTTCCCGATAGAAGCTAATAAACCATCCAAAAATCCTGAACAGGAAGAGATGCTCAGGAAAGTCAGAAGCTTAGAACAATCATTCAGGGACATGCGGGGATTGGGAGGTCAAGTAAGTATGGCCTACAAGGACCTATGTTTTTTTCCAAATGTGCAATTACCGGCAGGTTTCAAGATGCCCAAGTTTGATCTATACAACGGGCACGGTGATCCAGTAGCCCACTTGAGAGGTTTTTCCAGCAAGATGAGGGGACCAGAAGGAAAAGATGAATTGTTAATGGCTTACTTCAGTCAGAGTTTGAGTGGATCAGTAGTGGAATGGTATACCCACCAAGATCACAAAAGATGGTACACATGGGATGATCTAGCACAAGCGTTCGCTTGTCACTTCCAGTACAATCCTGAGATCATTCCAGATTGACTGTCCTTGACTAAACTGGAGAAAAAGCACAGCGAAAGTTTCAGAGAATATAGTTTCCGATGGAGGGAGCAAGCAGCAAGAGTAGACCTCCCGATGAAGGAAAGTGAGATGGTGGATTACTTCCTACAGGCTTTAGAACCTACCTACTATGGCTATCTGGTCTCAACTGTGGGGAAGTCATTCAACGAAGCGGTGAAGATGGGGGGCATGGTAGAAGAAGGCCTCAACAGCTCGATGCCTCGCCGGCAATGGTTCAGGGCGGCATAGGAGGGATTGGGAAAAAGAAGAGAGAGGACGCGGCAATGGTTGATTCAGGAATTTGGTCCGTACCCAGAGGCTCACCTTACCACTATAATCAACCTCGATCCCACCAACAAACTTACCACCACAATCCACCCCAACACTATTATCCTCCACCAGTACCTCATTTTTCCGTCCACCATGCACAAGCATACAACCAACCTCCTGCCCACATGCAATGGCGTGCTCCCGCTCCATAAAATACTTATCCACATCCACGAGGACCAAATTTACGGCCTATTCAAGCATTTAAGGGTGAAAGGTTGCAGAAAAAGAAAACCTTTACTGCGATGGGAGAGTCGTACACTAGTCTGTTCCACAGGCTAAGACAACTGGATATGCTGAGGCTGATACAGTCCAAACTGCCAAATCCTCCTCCAATGAATCTTGGCTATACTGTCCGCTGTGAGTATTGTTCTGGTACTTCGGGTCATGATACGGAGAAGTGCTGGCACTTGAAAAGTGCGATACAAGAGCTCATTGATACCAATAGAATTGAAGTTCAAGCTCCCGAGGCACCCAATATCAACAGGAATCCAATGCCAGCCCATCAGGAGGCAAATATTAGTGAAATAGTGCATGAGGAAAGGGAACCCAAAAAGCCATCACAGACTATCATGATGATTCGGTCCAGTGGAGTCAAAATAGTTGAAGAATCAGCGGGTGAGAAGTCGGTGCTCAAGTTGAGCAAAAAGAGTGTTGAGCCATTTGTGGTAGTTGAGAAGGGATCTTCAAGCAAGGTTGCAATGAAACAGGAAGGGGTGAAGGTAATCGTACCAGGAGCGGCCAGCAAACCCATCATAATCGTGGAAGGTGCCCGCGCAAATCAGGTTATTATCAAGCCGGTAACCCAGTTACCAATAATCAACAACAAGGCTATTCCATGGAATTATGAACGGGTAACAATGATATACAAAGGGAAGGAAGTCAAAGAAGAAGTCTGGGAAGCACAAGGTTTGACTCGCTCGGGAAGGTGTTTTACTCCCGAGGAGTTAAGAAGAGCTAAAGATAATCCAGCGCTGGTAAAGAAAGCCGTAACTGAAGAAGAAACAGAAGAATTCTTGAGGAAGATGAAGTTACAGGACTACTCTATTGTGGAACAATTAAGAAAAACGCCTACTCAAATGTCCCTATTGTCATTATTGATCCATTCGGATGAGAACCGTTAAGCTTTAATGAAAATCTTGAATGAGGCGCACGTTCCCGATAAGATATCCGTGAATCACTTGGAAAAAATAGCCAACAAAATCTTCGAAGTAAACAGAGTTACTTTTTCCGATGATGAATTGCCTGTAGAGGGTACTGAGCATAACAGAGCCCTTTACCTTACAGTGAAGTGTGAGAACTCTGTGGTGACCTGGGTATTGGTTGACAACGGGTTTAGCGCAAACATCTGTCCTCTCTCCACTCTAAGCAAGTTGAAAATAGAAGATGAGAGGATCCATAAGAACAATATTTGCGTGCGGGGATTTGATGGCGGAGGTAAAGATTCAGTTGGGAACATACTGCTGGAGCTGACGATAAGGCCAGTTGAGTTCACAATGGAGTTTCAGTTGCTGGATATAGCTGTTTCCTATAATTTGCTATTAGGTCGACCATGGATCCACGCCACTAAAGCAATCCCATCAACACTACACCAGGTAGTCAAATTTGAATGGGATAGACAAAAAATAGTTGTGCATGGGGAAGACAGTTTATGCGCTCGCAGCAATGCCATTGTACCGGTCATTGAAGTGGAAGATGACCAGGGACCATGGGTTTCCTAGGTTTCTGACACGATGTTGGTAGAGAAAGTTCCGGAGGGGAAATACATTCCAAATTCAAAGATAACCGCCGCATCGGTCATGGTGGCCTATGAGATGTTGAAGAATGGTTTTGTACTCGGTAAAGGTTTAGGCTCATCTTTGCAAGGCATCATACAGCCGGTGTCCCTTCCTGAAAACTTGGGAACATTTGGTCTGGGATTCAAGCCCACTGCCGCAGACATAAGAAGGGCCAGAAAGCTAAAACAGAAGGCATGGGTCCTTCCAAAGCCAGTCCCATGTCTTTCCAAATCATTTGTCAAGTCCGGTACCAGAAGTCACCCAGTAACAACAATTCCCAGTCCTATGATTGAGCTGGATAAGGAGTAAATTGAAAGATTTGAGAAGTTGTTTGACGATGTGAACATGGTGGAAAGTGGTGAAGGTCCTAGCAACGCATAAATTCAATTCGTTGGGCCAGAAACAAAGCTTAATAATTGGAAATCCACACCTCTCCCTATTCAAAAGGAGTCTTGGTAGTTTATTTTGATTTTCCTTCAGTTTGTCTGGGTTATTCCAGGGTTGTAATCCAGATTTTTATCTTTCAGTCTGTTTGAAGTGTGCAAACCTTGTTATATTTCATCATTCAATGAAATGCAGTTTCCCTTTCTTTATCATTCCTGATAGTTTTTCTTTTGTTTTTCTTTTCTGTACAGTTCTTTTTACGATGGTTCTAATGACATGGCATGCATGAGGAATCCTCAGCCCAGTTTTAAAAATCAATCTGATTCTGAAATAATAGTTCAAGAAGTAGATTGTGATTACAAATCATCATATGATGAGGATGAAGCCTTCGAAGAGATTAGTAAGGAGTTAATTCACTTCGCAGAAAAACCCAAACCCAACCTGAATGATACAAAAGTCGTCAATTTAGGGGACACAGATAATATCAGAGAGACTAAAATAAGTGTCCATCTCGAGCCAAAGATCCGGGAAGAGTTAATCAAAGCACTCATCGAATACAAAAATGTTTTTGCATGGTGGTATGATGACATGCCGGGTTTAAGCACTGATTTAGTGGTCCACAAATTGCCCACTGATCCAACGTTTCCTCCCGTCAAGCAAAAATTGAGGAAATTCAAAACTGATATGAGTGTGAAGATTAAGGAAGAAATCACCAAGCAGTTGGATGCAAAGGTCATTCGGGTCACTCGATATCCTGTTTGGTTGGCTAATGTCGTGCATGTGCCGAAGAAGGATGGCAAGATCAGAGTATGCATCGATTATCGCAATCTCAACAAAGCAAGTTCGAAGGATAACTTTCCACTACCCAATATCCACATTTTGATCGATAATTGTGCCAAGCGTGAGATTGGATCTTTTGTGGATTGCTATGTCGGGTATCATCAGATTCTAATGGATGAAGAAGATGCAGAAAAAACGACATTCATCACGCCATAGGGAACTTATTGCTATCGAGTAATGCCATTTGGTTTGAAGAACGCAGGGGCAACTTACATGAGGGTGATGACTAATGTATTTCATGATATAATACACAAAAAGATTGAGGTATACGTAGATGATGTGATCATATAATCAAAGCATCAGGCCGACCACGTTGGGGATTTGAGGAAATTCTTCCAGAGGCTTCGTAGATACAACCTCAAGCTTAACCTTGCCAAGTGTGTATTTGGTGTTCCATCCGGAAAGCTGTTGGGGTTCATAGTCAGCTGGCGAGGCATCGAGTTGGACCCATCAAAGATCAAATCCATCCAATAATTTCCACCTCCGAGGAACAAGACTGAAGTGATGAGTCTATTAGGGAGGTTGAACTACATCAGCAGATTTTTTGCTCAGCTCACGACAACTTGTGAGCCTATTTTTAAGTTGCTGAAGAAGGATGCCGTGGTCAAGTGGACTGACGAATGTCAAGAAGCATTTGATAAAATAAAAGGATATTTGTCGAATCCACCTGTGTTGGTCCCACCAAAACTAGGGAGACCTTTGATTCTTTATTTGACAGTCTTGGAAAATTCATTTGGTTGTGTATTGGGTCAACATGACATCATTGGCAGGAAGGAGTAGGCCATCTCTATCTTAGCAAGAAGTTCACGACTTATGAGGTTAAGTACACTCACCTAGAAAGGACATCTTGCGCCCTAACTTTGGTGGCTCAAAAATTGAAACATTATTTGTCATCATACACTACTTACCTCATTTCGTGCTTGGATCCATTGAAGTATATCTTTCAAAAGCCTATGCCGACAGGAAGACTCGTGAAGTGGCAAATTTTGCTCACAAAATTTGATATCATATATGCGACTCGGACTGCGATGAAAACCCAAGCATTGGCCAATCATTTGGCCGAGAACCCGGTCGATGATGAGTACAAGCCATTGAAAACTTATTTTCCCGATGAAGAGGTGATGCATATCAATGAACTAGAGTAGATCGAGAAACTAGGTTGGAAACTTTTCTTTGACGGGGCGGTCAGCATGAAAGGAGTTGGAATAGGGGCTGTGCTTATTTTTGAAATAGGACATCACTATCCTGTTACGGCTCAGCTTCAGTTTTATTGCACCAACAATATGGCTGAGTACAAGGCATGCATTTTGGGTTTAAGTCTAGCTGCAGACACGGATGTACAGGAAGTCTTGATCTTGGGAGACTCGGATCTTCTGGTACATCAAATTCAAGGAGGATGGGAAACACGAGATTTGAAGCTCATACCGTACCAACAATGTTTGCATGATCTTTGTCAACCGTTTAGATCAGTAGAGTTCAGACATATTCCAAGGGTCTATAATGAGGTTTCCGATGCTTTGGCTACCATGGCATCAATGTTACACCATCCGGACAAAGCTTATGTCGATCCTCTGCATATTCAAGTCCAAGACCAGCATGCTTACTGTAACATGATAGAAGAAGAACTTGATAGTGAACCATGGTTCCACGATTTTAAGGAGCACATCAGAATGGGGATATATCCAGTGCAAGCCACGGGGGATCAAAAGAGAACAATTCGACGGTTAGCAAGTGAATTTTTCTTAAGTGGAGGAGTTTTGTATAAAAGAACGCCAGACCTTCGATTGTTAAGGTGCATAGATGCTGGACAAGCTACGACTGTTATGTCTGAAGTACATTCGGGAGTCTGTAGACCACATATGAGCGGATATGTGCTGGCAAAGAAAATTCTCCGAGCAGGTTATTATTGGCTCACCATGGAGCAAGATTGTATCAGTTTTGTGCACAAATGTCATCAGTGCTAGATACATGGAGATTTGATTCATTCTCCGCCATCGGAATTGCACACAATATCGGCACCATGGCCCTTCGTTGCTTGGGGCATGAATGTCATTGGACCAATTGAGCCAGCAGCATCCAACGGGCACAGATTCATTCTGGTAGCCATTGATTATTTCACCAAGTGGGTTGAGGCTAAAACTTTCAAGTCTGTGACTAAGAAAGCAGCGGTTGATTTTGTTCACTCAAACATCATCTGTCGATTTGGAATCCCAAAGGTGATCATCACGGATAATGGTGCTAATCTTAACAGTGACTTAATGAAAGAGGTATGTCAACAATTTAAGATTACGCATCGCAATTCCACCCCATATCGCCCCAAGGCGAATGGAGCAGTTGAGGCAGCCAACAAGAACATAAAGAAGATACTTCGGAAAATGGTGGAAGGTTCCAAGCAATGGCATGAAAAATTACCATTCGCATTGTTAGGTTATCGTACCACTGTTTGCCCTTTAGTAGGTGCAACTCCTTATTTTTGGTATATGGCACTGAAGCAGTGATACCTACAGAAGTTGAAATCATGTCCCTTCGGATTGTTGCTGAGGTTGAGATTGATGATGATGAGTGGGTCAAAACCCGTTTGGAGCAGTTAAGTTTAATTGATGAGAAAAGATTGGCAGCAGTGTGTCATGGTCAGTTATATCAAAAGAGAATGGCAAGAACGTACAACAAAAAGGTGTGTCCCCAAAAGTTTGAAGTGGGTCAGCAGGTATTAAAGCACATCCTTCCACACCAGGCCGAGGCGAAGGGCAAGTTCGCCCCAAATTGGCAAGGGCCGTTCATTGTGACGAGAATGTTGTCCAATAGTGCTTTATATCTTACAAATATCGAAGGCAAATGTGTAGATATGGCTATCAATTCTGATGCAATCAAGAGATATTATGTATGATTTCTTTGGTTTAATTGTTGATTGTTTGTATTTGGCATTGTTTCGAAGATTGGAATGACGAAGGCAATTTGTTCTGCTATCTAAACACTTTACCCTTTGTTTCCCCTTTTGAGCTTTATTTATTTCTTTCATACCCCTCTTATGGAATCAATAACGAAAAGAAAAAAAAAGATAGAGAAAAGAAAAGAAGTGAAAAGAGAAAGAAAAATAAAGAAATTCATGTGTGAACTACGTTTGACCTGATTCCTGTAAAGGATATGTAGGTAGCCTCACAGCTCGGTCATATCATATCAAAATAAAAATCAAAAATCCCTAAGCAAGAAACTGGGGCAGAAGTTGTGATTGTGGTAAGAGATCAGATTCCAAAAGTTATAATTTTTACCCATTTAAGTTGCTTTAAGCCTTTTTGATACCCTTTTCCTTTAAAGAGCCCACATTGCCATCCAAAGAAAGATCTCCTGATCAGTCTTCGAGAGATACCAAGTCAAGCAAGTAAAGAGGATTCATATCAGGGGCAACACCCCAGTTTAAGCAAGAGAAATCAAAAAATGAGAGAGTCTTATTGGTGAAACCCTCGTGGGCACCATGAGGCGACGAAAGCTGAGAGAAAGTAAAAATGAGAGAGTCTTATTGGTGAAAACCTTCACGGGCACCATGAGGCGACAAGGAATTGAGGAATGAACAAATGAGAGAGGTTTGTCGGTGAAAACCTTTCAGGGCACTGCAAGCCGAACAAGGTCTGTAAGCTGGCGGAAATTAAACATCGGATTGCGGAGATCTTGGAGCACAAAGTAAAACAATTGGAAAAGTGATTGGTGAAATAAACTGGTTTGATTAATCCAAATGCATACCATGATTATTGGTGCCAGTTACTCCACTCAGATAAGTTTCTTTTTCTCTCTCCAACAGTTATCCGAATTTGGATTTTATTTTCTTTATTCTTAATTCTCAAAATCGTCGCATTTCATTGCTATTAATTTTACTCTTATAAAGCTCTTCCAAGGTTAGCCTTGTTTCAACAAATAAGAAGGAATTTCAAAGATTACTACCAGTTTCAAAATTGCACAAACCAAAATGCGGTTAGGACATGCCAGAGATAGTGTGATGAAACGTGGGACATAAAGTGTAAACAAAATTTAAATCGGTGAAAAGGTTCAGTAATGTCGCGGGAGATGCAGAGGTCAGAAATGAAAAACAACTGTTGGGGTGTAGAGCACTCAGATCATCTAGGGTACTGGGGTTAAGAATCAATCAGAAGGTCAAACAATTCTCGACCGGCTCAAGGCAGCCAGTCAAAGCAAAGCATGGCAAAAGAAGAACCACCTTCAGCAAGAATGCCACCATTAATCACCACATTTTAAACTGACAAGATTTTTCTTTGATTTGAAACAGGGGCAGAAATTTCATTTATTTCGGAGAAACCCTCTGTGAGGAAAGAGCAAGTCCCAAACATGTTTGATCGCAAAATTTTCAGGACCCTCCTGGATAATAGAATTTAATTTAAAATTCTTAGGACCCTCCTGGAAAATGGGACTTAGTTTAAAATTCAAAATAATCATGAGTAGCGGAATTTGGCATAATTTCACCTCAAAGGAATATAAGTGGAACTTCGAAGTTTGCATGCTTGAGATACATTTTGGGCACTACCCCCAGAGGTCTCGGAGTTCAGTATAATTTGGGAGACCCTCATAGCCCCGGTATCTCGGGCTGGCCAACAAAGGGACCAAAAAGAACCCCCATCAATTTCCACCTTTTTCCTCAAGAAGAAACACCATCTTTTTCCACCATTTTCCCCCATAAGGACAAAGATTCTGACTTCTCTTCCTTCCCAGACTGGTGGTTATGATTTTCTACTTCCTCAAGAAGGATCCCCATCATTTTCCACCTTTTTTCCCCGATTTAATTGGAAATTTTCAGGACCCTCCTGAGTAATGGGACCTAGCTTTAAGAATTCCACTAGATAACAAGACTTAGCATAAGTACTGCCATAAAATAAGTATAATTTAGCCTTAAAGTTGTCACTCTTAAGATGAGACTCGATTTTAGATTTTCAGGACCCTCCTGGATAATGGGATTTAATTTGAAATTCTTAGGACCCTCCTGGATAATGGGACTTAGCTTTAATTCGAAACAATCATGAGTAATAAATATAGCATAAAAGTACACCAAAGGAATATAAGTTGGCTTCGAAGTTTGCATAGGAGTTTTCAGGACCCGCCTGAATAATGGGACGTAACTTTAAGAATTCCATTAGATAAGTAAGTTCTACTATAAGAAGGTACAGTTTAGCTCTAAAATCGTCATTTGTAAGATAAGCTTAATTTGAAATTTCAAGACCCTCCTGGATAATAGGATGTAGTTATAAAACCATCTCAAATAACAAGATTCAACAGATACTATACCTTTAGAAAATAATGTATCTTTGAAACATGCATTTTACCAGAAGTTTTCAGGACCCTCCTGGATAATGGGATTTAGCTTTCAAATTATTAGAGATATTTAGTAACATAATTCAGTTAACACTCACAGATGCGCCCAGCTACCAAACTGGGGCAGAAAATTTTCTTTTGTTTTGTCTATTTTTGTTGAAGTCAGGTACCCGTCTGAAGAACAAGGAAAACAACATGGATGTTAAAAATAAAAAGCAAAGCATGACCAAGTAATCAAGAACCCACCTGGAGAATGAGGAAAAACAAATTATGTTTCGAGGAAGATTAACACAAGTATTGGTAATCAGGCACCCACCTGGAGGAACGAGGGAGAACAAGTCAAAGAGAAGCAGTTTCAAGAAGAAGATTAAAGTATCAGTAATCAGGCGTCCACCTGGAGAACAAGGAACAATAGTTAAAGTATCAACAATCAGGCGTTCACCCGGAGAACAAGGAAAAGCAGTTAAAGTTTCAGCAATCAGGAGCCCACCTGGAGAACAAGGGAATGCAACTCACGTTTTGGAAGTCAGATGCCCATCTGAAAAATAGGGAAGGACAACACTAAATTCAAAGAATAGAATCAAGTCAAGTAATCAGGAGCCCACCTGGAGAACAAGGGAATACGATTCAAGTTTCGGCAATCAGGCGCCCACCTGGAGGGCAAGGGAATACAATTCAAGTTTCAGCAGTCAGGCGCCCACCTGGAGAGCAAGGGAATACAATTCAAGTTTCAGAAATCAGGCGCCCACCTGGAGAGCAAGAGAATACAATTCAAGTTTCAGTAATCAGGAGCCCGCCTAGAGAACGAAGGGAAGAAGCAATGCAAGTTCGTCAATCAAGAGCCCACTTGGAGAACAGAGGAAAGGCAATATCAGTCAAAGGAAGACGATTAAGGGTTCATCAATCAGGCACCCACCTGAAAAACAAAGGGAAAGCACCTCAGAATACCATTCAAGACATGCAGTAAAGGAATCTCGCTTGGAGAATACAAGTCAAACAAGCAGCAGAAACTACAAGATCAAGTTTGAAGATACAAAATAAATCTTTGTAAATCGTAGTTTAGTCTAGCTTCTTTTATTTTGTCATGGTGTAATAAGGATATCAGTAAGCAGTAGCAGCAGCAACAGCAATAGTGAAATTACAGCTTCATGGTAGTCCCAGCTACCGAAACTTCCAGAACTACACTAACATGATTTCTTTATAGCCAAGGATATGTAGGCAACTTTTGAAGCAAAGGTTTGGTCAGATTCTTTCAAAAAAAAAATGCTTCCCACGGAGTATTCAAACGGGCAAAAATCGTTCGTACCCTCTCACTTTATCTTTGCACGAAAACTCTTCGTGTTTCCGGGCAAAGAGGGGCAACTGTGAGCACATGATTTTTGCCTCACATGAATTACTCCAAAAGAATTCCCAAAATTTGATCTTTTCTTTAATTATGTGTGATTCTAGGAATTACTGTGCGATTTTCATGATTGTTTGCATATTTTTGTGTGCATTTTTTATTTTATTAATGCATTGTAAAATACAAAAAATATAGCATCTGCATTTAGAATTTGATTTTACATTTTTAGATTAATTATGTAAATTGTTGTTTTACAAAAAAAAATGAAAAAAATTCACAAAAATAACGTATTTTTGCATTTTAGTGTTGAATGGCAAAATTTTGTGATTTTCTTTTAATTTGGTATTTAATTATTTGTGATAATTATTATTTAGAGTTAACTAGTATTTTTAAGTTAATTTGGATTTTTATAATTTAATTTAGGATTTTAGTTTTAATTTTTGAAAAAAGGAAGAAAAGAAAAGGAAAAGAATTAAATAAAAGAGAAGGAAATTGGAATTGGGCCAAATTCAATTTAATTCAAGAAGCCCAAACAATTACCTAACCAAACCTGTCCGATCCAGCCCAAACCCGTGTCAAAATCCGGTACATCCCAGTTTATCTCAAATGACGCCGTTTGGTATGTTTTGAGCAGGACCGTCGATCTCACTTGATCGAACGGTCCCTAACCTCACCCACGACCCAAGCCCGACCCGCCCCTGAACCGGTCCAACCCCACTTAATTAAAACAATCCCATTTTAATTATTGATTCAATCAGAACCGTTGGATTCCAATCATCCAACGACCCTGATTGAATCAATAATTTTAATATATCCAAACCCCTTAAGCCCCCCCTCAGTCACCCTCATCTCCCTCAAACCCCAAACCCTAGAGACAACCGCCACCCTCCCCCTCCGCCTTCCGGTGGCGGCGCCGGCCCCAACCAGTCCCAAATTAACACCACTAAACCACCACAACCCCCACTTTCCAAATCCTAGGTTAGTTTCCCTCGAATCTTGCCCAAACCTTTCGAATTTTAGATCTAAAGTTCAAATCCCTAAACCCCAAAGTTAATTTTCGTTAAATCCATGGCATGCATGATCTAGGCTTCCATTTTTATGATTTAGAAAGCTGATTCACGCGAAATTGATGGTTTTCGTTTGTTCTTGACAAAGAACAAGCGGTCATCATCAGTTTTGTGAAATCAAGACATCCGGTGTTTGGTTTCAAGTTAATATTGGTAAGTATTCGTTCTCTTTTTCTGTCTGTGTTTGTTTTTACCATCTGTTCATCCTTTTTCTTATATTTCTTTTTAGTATTGTTGATTGGTATTTTTTTTTGGCAATTCACTAGGCAAGTGTCTAGGGCTAGTTTTTTTATTAATAACAGAAAAGAAAATACATTAATTAGGAAAAGTACAAATAAGGGGGACAATAGCACCGGTATTGTTACCCATATAACACAAATCGGGCTAACCTTACTGTACTAATCCTATTAAGGCTTGTCAAAAAACAAACTGAGTGTCAGGTGGTCTAACTGTGTGAAAGAAATAAAATTTGACGCGTACATAGCACCTATTATCAATATCGAGGAAGTTCAACATTGATATCACATATGATCTAAAAGAATAATTGAAACTAAGAACTAGTCCTAGGTAATAAAACCTAAAACAGGTCCAGATATGCATCTTCAGTTGATTGCACCCAGTAGTCACTATCCAGAACTTATAACGTTCAAGACCCTTGTGCCTTCGATCATTGTTTATCCCTTGCATTTTGTTCATTATTGAACTGATTTCTGGTTATATCCTTACATGTCCTTCATCCTGCTTTGTCCTTCTACCTTGTTTTGTTGATATGTCAGCCCATTGTGGTCGATAATTACCCGAATGCTGCAGATAACCTTGCCACATGACCTGCTCCATTGTATAAACTTGGACCTCTTTTTTGTGATTGTACCACATGTTCCCAGCTGGCCTCCTTGTATAGTCTGTTAACTGTATTGTTGTAGTTGAAATATGCTTCAGGGGGAAGTTCCACAACACATCCCAGTTACTCATAAATCCTTTCCAAAACCTGCCCCTCGTGCCCAAAGCTGCCCGTATGAGTGTGTTGTTTTTGCCTTTCTTTTCTTGTATTGTCTCACTCCTGTAGAGTATTGTATAACAATCAATCACACAACATACATATTCCTGCATTTTCAAAAGATTCATCCACATGATACTCATTTTAGCCATGAATTTGCTGATTTTCTAGTTTTGCGATGGAATCCTACTCAAACCTCTCATGCTTGTGCTTGTCTCTTTTCCTTCCTCATGGGATTGAGCACATAGTGCTAATACCACCCAAGGAAGTCGTATTAGGAGACAAGGCATGAGTATATTAACATTTTCTACAAAAGAGAAAACATGGTTAGTGAAAACATCTGTCAGTACCCTCTCCTCTTCACAGATTCGATGATATTGACTGTTAGTATTGCCCAACTCCCTCTCAACTACCCATTCCTTGTTCTTTGCTTCCATCTTCCCCTTCCTTGCTTTGTCAAACTCATAGCTGCTCCAAACCCCCTCAAAGCTATCTCGATTCCACAATAGTTTTTTGCATTAAAAGATACTGTTGCATTAGCATTCTTACATTGTGCATGTTCATTACAGCTGCCCACACAAATACTAGACTGTTTTGTTCTATTATTTCCAGATATCATGTGTGAAAATATATTTGCAGCCAAAAGCATTCTTGAAAGTCTCAAAAAATTGGGTAGTGTATGTTGTATTGTGTCCCACGCGCATGTCTTCTGCTGATATGCCCAAACTTTGCCCCATTCTTTTGACCAAATTAATCTCTCTAGTGCTCTTATCTAAAATCCCAATGGTCCAGATATCACTGTGGGCCATGCTCCCTGTTAATGGCATGCACGCTTGATTGTTTAAAGGCATTATTTCCTCCTCCCAAAGGGGTCCAATGTTGTAATCTTTAGTTTCCCTACGAAGAAGGCGTGCCTTAGAGCAAACCAAAGCTTTTAACCAAAAGTAACACAAATGTTCCTCTGGCCAACTAAACGTTATCAGACATTTGACTATCTTTTGTCCAGTTGTCTTGGATATCACGTGAGGTCTGTGTGAAGCTGCATATGAGACTGAGCCATTCCATAGAGATTCCCAGTTTTCGTTTCTAAATCTCTCCATCTCCAATTGGAACATGCTTGCTCCTCGGGCCTCATGAAAGTAGAACTTATTCAGCCCATTTTTAGAGCCAAAAAAGCTGTTTCTTTCATCCATTGATTCGTGTGCTCTCCCCCATGTGAACCAGCCTTGCATACTTAAGAAGCACACTGTCCCATATTTCAAATAGGTGTGATGACCAGCCCGTCTTTTAAGAATTATGTTCCCAAGCTTTATTCTTGAACTTGACAAAAGTGCATATACAATATCAAAATCTATGTCGACATCCATGTGCATTTGAACATTAAGCAGTATTACCACTTCATAACTTCTTGTGTTTTGCTGCACGTTAAGTTGAGTTAATTCTCCAAAATCTTTGGCTGCCTGTAACTTGATTTTTCTCCTTGATATGCCAATGTTACCCTTTAGTGTCCTTCTAGTTGATTGAATGCATAGCATTGATACTACCATCTGTAGTTCTTCAGTAAGGTAAGACATTATCATATACATCTTTCCAGTTTGACAACCAATCCCAGCATTTTTAGAAGTACTGCTAGCAGAAGAAGAGAGACTAGACAAATATCTTCTTGTTTTTCCTAGCAGTATCCATCTCTGTGCCAGTTGGTGCAAAAGTCCTCGCCCTGTATTTTTTTCTCCCTCATCACCATCGCTATGATTATAGAGCACGTAATCATGATAAGTAGTAGCAAACTGGTGGACAGTGTCATGGTAAAAGTCATTCAGTGTAAGGGCATGGCCAAGGCTAGCCAAAAAACCATGAGAAGGACCAACATTAGCCCCAGCATACTCTTTGTATGGAAAGGCAAAAAGATGGTCGGCATCAGCAATAAGCATCTCATCACCAATTATAAAATTATGAAATTCTGCAGCTTCCTTGGTGTCTTTAATAAATGGAGCCTTCGCAGCAAGAAACACCAGAACTCCTTCTCTGTCTTCCATTAAGAGTATATTCCGTGATCTGAGTTTGGTAATAGCACTGATCCCCTTTGTTGCATCCTTTAGCTCCTTGAAACCTTCACTCTGATATACAGGAATTGTGATTTATCTTCATTTACTATCTTCCTGCTTTGATTGTCCAGATCTCTAAAATGATACGTTTCAATAGGACCAAAATCCAATGCATAATTTGCTAGGTGATCTGCCAGCTTGTTCCCTTCTCTGAAAACATATGATATTCTTAGGTTGAATCTCTCCTTCAATCTCCTTATTTCCTCCACTTGTTCCACAATGTTCCATGGAGTTTCCATATGCCATCTATTATATTTTTCAGTAACAACGAGTCAGTTTGTAGCCATATGTTAGAGTAATTCAATGACATGCATATTCTCAATGCCTCCACCATTGCTTCAGCTTCATTGTTTGAGCCATCATTAATTTCCCTACCTGCAGCATACTGAACATCACCATATTAATCTCTCAAGCACACCCCAATCAAACTTCTTTCCAGATTGCCTCTAGATGCACCATCAGTATTAGCTTTAATCCAACCTTCCAATGGAAACTCCCAAAGCACTTTCTCAAATTTCAGCTTAGGAGTATAATTCTCAAGCACCAATAACATGTCCTGCCATTTATGGGGAACATGCAGTCTTGGTTTTCTTAGTTTTATCAGTGATTGTAATGTGTTGGACACCTGATAAATAACCCGACTAATAGATACAACTTTACCATGTTTTAAGCTATATCTCCCTTTCCATAATTCCCAACAGATACACGAAGGTAGGGCTTGTAGTATTGGTTTAATTCTTGGCAGTACAGGTGCTGTCCAGCACTTTGTTATTGCCTGATGCAAACTCAGTCCCTCTGTTGCTATTCCTGCCCTGTTTAGAAAAATATTCCAAACTGTCCTTGCTGCATTTGCTATATAGAATAGGTGTGTTAGTGTTTCTTCATTTGGTTCTGCACAACACCAATACTTAGATGCCATTGAATAGCCTAATCTGCGCATGAAGTCATCAAGAGGCAGCTTTGCTCTCCATATTTTCCACATAAAGAAAGCAATTTTAAAAGGCATACCTTTTACCCAAATCAAATAATATGCTCTTCTAGGATCCTCCCTCCTCCTTAAATAATCTCATGCTGACTTTACAGTGAAATTACCCTTTGTTTCTAGCATCCAAAAAGGAACATCTAAATCATTAGATATAACTGGAGGCTTAACTCTCTCAATTATATGTATTGCAAACTCCTCTGGTAAGACATCCAATAACCTTTCCACATTCCATCGACCATCCTCACCCACATCACTAACATTGTGTATGTTATCATCAATCGCAAAATCTGTAGAAACAAGAAAGTATAAAGCACCCAGCCTTGTCCAATTGTCATACCAGAATAATGATGAGCCCATTCTAGGTTGCCAAAAAATTTGATGTTCAATTAATTCTCTGCATTCAATCATTTTTCTCCAGACATGAGAACCTCCCTTCCAGGGCACTACCACAGAATTCATTTTTTTACAATATTTCTGGACTCATAAAGGAACTCCAAAGGCTTGGTTTAGTCCTGAAAATCCACCAAAGCTTGCAAAAAAGTGCCTTAGCTACGTCATGTAGAGATCTAAATCCAATGCCTCCTTCTTCATATGGCATACACAGATTGGTCCAAGAAGCCCAATGCCTACTAGTACCAGCCACAGAACTACTCCAAAAGAATTGTGCAAACATCTTATGAAGCTTTTTAATAACATAGTTAGGAGGATTGACAGCGGATAACAAGTGAATGGGCATGCTCTGTAAGACATTAGTTATTAAGATTGCTCTACCCCTAATGGATAGAAATTTACCTTTCCAGCTTTGCAATTTGTCAAGGACTTTGGTCAGCAATCCTTGATAGTGTTCCATCTTCCTCCTAGCATAAAAAATTGGGCATCCCAGATAGGTGAAAGGGAAGTCCTGCCTACCAATTCCAGTAGTCCTCTCTACTTTCCTTACTACTTCTTGATCTACCAAGTGATGAATATATACAGCAGATTTACCTTTATTAACCAACTGGCCTGATGCATTTTCATATACTTGTAGGATCTCCATGATGAGTCGAAGAGAAGTTGCATTAGAAGAACTAAAGATTATGGTGTCATCTGCGTAGGCAAGATGATTGATTTTTGGGCTCCATTTAGGCAGTCCAAAGCCACAAAAGTAAAGGTTTGTATGCAGAGAATTCAATCCCCTTGACAAAGCTTCTGCAGCCAGAATAAAAAGTGTCTAAGACAATGGATCCCCTTGCTTTACTCCCCTCGATGATTTGAAAAAACCATGTGGCTGTCCATTTATTAGAACTGAATACCAATTATTTCCAACCAAATCAAATACCAATCCAATAAACCTTTCAGAGAATCCCATTTTTCTCAGCACTTTAGTAAGAAATAACCATGACAACCTATCATATGCTTTCGTCATATCTAGTTTGATCACAACATTAGGACCAACTTTAGTTCTGAGCCTCATATCTGTGACTATCTCCTGAGTTAACAAAACATTTTCCACTATGCTTCTATCCTTCACAAATCCTGCTTGCTCCTCTGATATTAAGCCTGGTAATATGCCCACCATTCTGTCATGAACTACTCTTGAAAAGATACGGAATTGCTAAGACTTATCGGGCGTAAGTCTGAAAAGGTACTGACTTCTTTCTTTTTTGGTAACAGGACTAAATTTGTGTGGGTCACACTTTTTGGAAGTTGCTGTCCACAGAAAAAGGATAATACCATCTGCACAATGTCTTCACCGATAATCTCCCAGCAAGATTGGTAGAATAGTCTAGTAAAACCATCTGGCCCTCCTGCTGAATCTCCATTCAACCCAAAAACTGCATGCTTGATTTCCTCTCGAGTGGGATTGCTGTTTAGCTTCTCATTCTGCTCCATAGTTACTATGGATGGGATATGATCAATTATGTGAAAAGTTGTTGGAATTGTATCTTCCCTGAATTGCTCCTGGTAGAATTTTACTACTTCTGCTGCAATCTGATCATCCTCTTCCACCCAATTTCCAAGACTGTCTTGAATTCTGGTGAGTTTTAACCTTTTACTTCTTCCTTTAACTTGCGCATGAAAAAAATCTTGTGTTTCGATCACTATCCTTAAACCAAGCCATTCCGGCCTTTTGTCTCCAAAATTGTTCTTCCAATGCCAAGTATTTTATCATTTCAGCTTGAACCTTATGTAACCTTTGTCTGTTCATTTGAGTAGGAGAAAGCTCAAATTGTCTTTCATGAACTAGGACCACTTCTTCTAGGCTAGCAATTTTCTGGAAAATATCTCCATAAGTAGCTTTACTCCAAGTAGACAAGGCTTTCTTAAGTTTCTTTAATTTATGATTAAAGGTCACAAAAGGATTAGCAGCAAAGTCAGTCTTCTAATTTTCCTTTACCAAATCTTTGAATGATGCATGTTGTACCCAGAAGTTAAGAAATCTAAATGATTTCTTGATAGTGAGAGACTCAGTATCACATTTTAATATCATAGGACAATGGTCAGATCCAATTTTAGATAAATGTGACACCTCCAAACCCGGGAAAGTCTGTTGAAATTCTATGTTACCAAGACATCTATCCAGCCGCTTGAAAATACAATCTTCCTCTGATCTACCATTCCACCATGTGTAAATGCTCCCTTTGAAGCCCAAATCAGTCAAATTGCAGGTATTGATGCAGTGCCTAAAATCATCAACCTCATTTAATGATACAGGTAATCCACCAAATTTCTCCTCCCCATCCCAAATTATATTAAAATCACCTCCCACAAGCCATGGTATTGTCATGTCAGAAGCCATTGCATAGAGTGAATCCCACAATTCTATTTTTTCAATAACATCACATTTTGCATATACGAATGTGAGATTGAGCTCGACATGTGTTTCAGTATGGAATAATCTTAGTGTAATCTACTGTGTCATGCTATACAAAATATCCACATCAAAAACTTCATCAATGAAAGCCCAAATTTTGTTTGAGACATTCACTACTGCTTGGGCCAAGCCTATCCGTCTTCTGTAGTTTTTCATCTTGTTAGACTGTTGCATAGGTTCAAGAATCCCTATAAATTCAAAGTGATGTTGTCTATGCATTGTGATCAATCTTTCAAATGCCTGCATTGTAGTTTCTGAACCTAGGTTTTTTTACGATTAGTTCTGCATTTGTAATTGTTTCTTTGGCCTTTCAGTTTCGCCTTCTAGTTTTTAAAACGTTATTCTCTGATTTTGTTAGATTATTTGTTCACCTTGCTTAATTGTCATTCATGATTTTTGAATTTTTGATTTTTTTTTATCTTATTGTTAATTAGTCTTGTTGCGACTTGATATTTTAGTTAATTCTAGTTCATTAGTTTAGCTTTAAAGTCAGTAATTTAATTAGGTTTTGGTTTGAAACCATTCAAATTGGTTTTCTCTTCTGTTTTATCATGGATCGATTGGTTAACTTGATTTGGGGATTCATTTCTAACCCAGTTTCAACAAAGGCCCAAAGAATTTGTTCACCTGCTTGGGTCAACTTGACCCATTGTGATTTTCTGAAATTAATAGGGGGTATTAAGGGGTAATCTAGAGAATGTTTGGATTAGGGGAGTGATTACCTAACTTTAGGAAGCTTCTATAATGGTAGGTTCTAGGAAATGCACTACTGAATTAAATTATAAGCACTAAGTTAATGGATAGTTAAAAATGAAAAAGTTGACTGGTAGTAGAGAGAACACTAACTTAATGTCTATTTCAAGGGTTGTTGAGGATAAAAATCAGGGGGAAAGCAAGACAGAATACAGAAGAGATCCAATAGAGCTTGAGAGAGATCTATAGAGTCAAAAGAAAAACACACAGAGAATATAGAATGAGAAGTGAAGGGATTTAGGATTGAAAAATGCAGTTATAGAATCCAAGGAGAGAAAGAGAGTTTAATAGAGTCAAAAGAAAGGAAACACTGGAAATGATAAAGAACTACTGTTCCATTGTATTTCTTTAGTGGTTTTGGATTTGTTCAAATTCCTGAGAAAATTTTGACTCCATTAATATGGAAATGGTTTGAATTTGAATCTTTAAAGCTCGATTTAAAGTTGTTGAATGTCCTAGCTTGATTGAGACTTTTTTTTGTTACTGCTTCATCTCAAAATTCTGGTCGGAACTGGTTTGCTAAAGTTGCTGCTCTGTTGTTATTACTCTTCCTTCACCTCTTTTCCTTTAATTTTCAGGTACAAGTTCTGAATCCCTCATGATGTAAATTTCAATTTGGAGACGGAATGAAGGCAATGTTAAAATCTTAGTAGTAGTTCTATTTGTGCCATAACTATGTCTATTTCATGATGTTTATATCTCATTCATTCGATTCATAATGTAGTTTAGTTAGTTTCTGTTTAAGTAGCCAAGTTTTTAGGTTGTAATTAATGCTGATATTTGATCCTAGTTTTTATTTATTTTGAACTATGTCCAAGTGATATATATAAAAAAGAGTGAGTGAGCATTGCACAACTGTATAATTGGTCTTTTGAGTAATTCATATTAGGCATGTTTGAGGCTTTTTGAAGTTTGGTTAAAAATTACTTTAGGTGTACTTGGTTCTTCTACAATTATTTGTTTCAGGTTTTGAGTATTCAAGGTATTAGTCCTTTTAGATATATTTCAGTCCTTTCAGGTTGATATAGTACAGCCTAATTCCCTAGCAGTAGTATAGTTTTGTTTTAACTCACACATAAGGTTTTCATATTTACTTGATATATATTTCACTTAAATTAAGATAAGATTTTCTTGAATTCAGTATGTTGACTTTAATCTTTGGTGCTATATGATCTTGGATAAATATAATCAAGGAAATGGATTCCGCAGGTAATTATGCTCAAAGTTGCTATCTTCAGTATCTTAAAATTCTTTCATTTGACAATATAATCTTGATTGAAGTGCAATTCTGTGTATATGCTGATTCGCATGGTTTAGCAAATGCTTAAGTCTCTTTTCTAGTATTTGAATTTAAGTGTGGTATTTTCCTGTTGTCCCACATACATCCATTGCAACAGAAGTCTTGGAAAGTGTGCAGGCTAATTGCTAAAAGATTTGGACCGGATTAAGCTTCATCGTAGTTTGATTTAGGCGCGAATTAATCTACCATCGTGATTGTGAACACGTTCGCGTGACATAATTACGATTTCTAAAAATAAACTGGAGTATGCGTTCGCGCAATTATGACCAAACTTTTTAAATAGTAATAAAGCGTTGTTAATTATGGACAAAATAGTGTTATAGTATCCTTAAGTTACAAATATGTTAACTTTTTCTAATCATTCTTGTGAATAGACCATAAACTATAATAAATTTTCTTTATAAGATTATAGTAAGTTTCTTTTACATAAAGAAAAGTTTTTCCTCTCTGAGTAAACGTTTACAATTTTTAACTGCTTAGCCATGAAAGTTGAAAATTTCTAAGTGTTAATTTGGTAGGAATATATTTTTTGTAAAAAAAAAGGGAGAAGAAAGATTATGTGCTAGAGAAAGATTATGTGCTTAAGATATATAATTCATAAAGTGCATTAGGTAGCTTGTTTGAAGTTTTGTTTTAATATCAAAAGACTATAAAGTTTCATTTTTTTTATGTTTTGCTCAGTTTTCTATGTTAGCAAAATTTGTTGCTTTGTGTGGTAATATTTTTGTTTTCTGTTAACTTAGTTCATAAGAATGTAAGTATTTAATTTTTGAAATTTTAATTCTAAAATGCGAGAATGAGGAAGGCTCACTGTTGAGCCATGAAAATCTTGCTTCCACATATTTACCTCAAAACCAAATCGATAGTATGCTTTTAGGTACGATCTTAACAAATCAATCATCGTGATTGTGTACATGTTCACGTGACATAATTACGATTTTCAAAATAAATCAAGGTACGCGTCCGCGCGACTTTGACCAAGTTTTTTTTCTTAAATAAACCAAGTGTTGTGAATTGTGTACACATACGCATGACATGACTCTTGACACACCAAACCACACGAGTATACGTACGCGTAACTCGATAATTCTTTAAGTACGAGTAAATCACGTAATTAAAAGCGGTAAAGGTAAAATGCATGTAGTTTCTAAACACATAATTAAATAATTTAAGCCAAGTATAAATTGTTAAGCGACCGTGCTAGAACCACGGAATTCGGGAGTGCCTAACACCTTCTCCCAGGTTAACAGAATTCCTTACCTGGATTTCTGGCTCGCGGACTGTAATACAGAGTCAATATTTTCGTCGATTCGGGATTCTAACTGGTGACTTGGGACACCATAAATTATCCCAAGTGGCGACTCTAATTTTTAATTAAATAATCCCATTTTGATTGTCACTTAAATTGAAAAAAACTCCCTTATACCCTTACGGGTGTAGGAAAAAGGAGGTGTGACACCGTTAACCACCCGAAATCATCCTGAGGCTCCCGGGACCTCAACCAAAAGCACAGACAAGTCATATACCACTATCCAAACTTATACAAATCTCCAAAACACCTCAAACAACATCGAATCAACTAATTAGCATCAGATTCAAGCCTAAGAACTTCAAAAACTCTCAAAATACGCTTTCGATCAAAAAGTCTATCAAACCTCGTTCGTATGACCTAAAATTTTGCACACACACCACATTCAACACTACGGAGCTACTCCAACTTTTAGAATTCCATTCCGACCCTCAGATCAAAATCTCACTATCTAACCGTAAACTTCAAAAATTCAACTTTTGGCATTTCAAGCTTAAATTAGCTACGGACCTCCAAAACACCATCCGAACATGCTCCTAAAATCGAAATCACCCAACGGAGCTAGAGGAACCATCATAATTTCATTCGGAGACCATCTTCATATTGTTCCGACTACGGTCAAATTTTCCAAAACTTAAGCTCTCATTTAGGGACTAAGTGTCCCAAAACTCTCCGAAACTCCCAATAAATCCCCCCGACAACTCACAACAGCAGAAACAAACACGGGGAAAGCAATTAATAAGGTATCGGGGCATAAATTCTTAAAACGACCAGCTGGGTCGTTACACTCGTCATGCTCTTCTGATACTCTCCACTGAGAGAGAGAGAGAGAGGGTGAGGAGGTTTATTGAGGGACTCACACAGCCCATTAGACTGCAGATGGCTAAGGAGATAGGTAGCGAGATTTCTTTTCATAATGTGGCCAATGTGGCCAGGCGAGTTGAGATAGTTTTAGCTCAGGGGAGCGATCAGGGGTCTGATAAGAGTCCTTGTCATTCTGGCAAATTCAGGGGTGCCTCGTCTGAAGGCATGGATTCTTTTGGTAGAGGCCATCCTCCTATGCCCTTTTAGTCAGTAGTTCAGGTTTCTCATGGTGTTCTAGGTAGCCGTGGTTATCATATGCAGTATTCTGATCAGTTTCCCTACAATGCGCCGCCAACCCCTATCAGTGCACCTCCACTACAGAGTTTTCAGGGTGGTTATCCAAGCCAACTGGGTTAGTTTCAGGGTCAGCAGTCTCAGCAGCCCAAGTCTTGCTACACTTGTGGTGACGAGGCACATTGCTAGGTTTTTCCCTCGAGCCTCGAGCAATTCTCAGCACCAGGGTTCTCGTGTTATAGTTCTAGCACTGGGTGTTCTAATGCCCACTCAACCAGCTAGAGGTAGGGGTAGAGGTGTTAAAGGTGGAGGTCAGGCCACTAGAGGTGGAGGCCAAGTAGTTAGAGGTAGAGGCTAGCCAGCAGGAGGCCGTCCTAGGGATATAGTTTAGAGTGGTGGGCCCCAGCCCTGATGCTATGCTATGCCAGGAAGACCTAAGACTGAGGCCTCCGATACAGTTATCACAGGTACGGTTTCAGTGTGTAGTAGAGATGCCTCAGTTCTATTTGATCCAGAGTCCACATATTCTTATGTATTATCTTATTTTGCCCCTTATCTAGTTGTGCCTCATGATTCTTTGATTTGTCCTGTGTGTGTGTCTACATAGGTAGGTGATTCTATTATGGTAGATCGTGTTTATCGTGCTTGCGTGGTCGTTATTGGGGGCCTTGAAACCCATGTAGATCTTCTACTTCTCGATATGGTGGATTTCGATATCATTCTAGGGATGGATTGGTTATCCCTTTATCATGCTATATTGGATTGTCATGCCAAGACCGTGACCTTAGCACTATCGGTGTTGCCACATTTGGAGTGGAGAGGGACTCGTGGTCATTCTACCAGCAGGGTTATCTCGTATATGAAGGCTCGACGCATGGTTGATAAGGTATGTTTGGCCTATTTGGCGTATGTTTGTGATTCTAGTGCTGAGGTTCCTTGCATGGATTCTATGCCCATTGTTCGTGAGTTTTCAGAGGTATTTCCTTCAGACCTGTCGGGGATGCCATCCGATAGGGACATTGACTTTTTCATTGATTTGGCTCCGGGTACTTAGCCCATTTCTATTCCGCTATATCGTATGGCCCCACCAGAGTTGAAAGAATTAAAAAAACAGTTGCAGGACTTGCTGGATAAAGGGTAGACTGAGTGTCTCGCCTTGGGGTGCAATGGTGTTGTTTGTTAAGAAGAAGGATGGGTCAATGAGGATGTGTATAGATTATCAACAGTTGAACAAAGTCACCATCAAGAACAAGTATCCATTACCGATGATTGATGATTTGTTTGATCAACTTTAGGGTGCCAAGGTATTTTCAAAGATTGATCTGAGATATGGCTACCATCAGTTGAGGATTAGGGCATCCGATGTCCCTAAGATGGATTTTCGCACTCGGTACGGGCATTATGAGTTCTTAGTGATGTCATTCGGGTTGACAAATGCCCCAGCAGCTTTCATGGATTTGATGAACCGAGTGTTCAAGCCTTATTTGGATTCCTTTGTGATTGTCTTCATTTATGATATTTTGATTTATTCCCGCAACCGGGAGAAGCACGAGCAGCATTTTAGAGTCGTTCTTTAGACTCTGAGGGATAGCCAGTTGTATGCTAAGTTTTCGAAGTGTGAGTTTTGGTTGATTTTGGTTGCATTCTTGGGTCATGTTGTATCAGTAGAGGGTATTCAGGCGGATCCTAAAAAGATTGCGGTAGTTAAGGACTGGCCTAGACCCACATCAGCTACAGAGATCCAGAGTTTCTTGGGTTTGGTGGGTTATTACTGTCGGTTTGTGGAGGGGTTTTCATCTATTCCCTGGATCACAAGAGTTTGCAATACTTGTTCAAGTAGAAGGAGCTAAATTTGAGGCATAGGAGGTGGCCGATACTTTGAGGTGGACGATACTTGTTGAAGACTATGATATCACCATCTTGTATCATTCGGGGAAGGCCAATGTAGTGGCCGATACTTTGAGTAGGAAGTCAGCCAGTATGGGTAGTCTTGCATATATTCCAATCGGTGAGAGGCCGCTTGCTTTGGATGCTCAGGCTTTAGCCAATCAGTTCGTGAGGTTGGATGTTTCTGAGCCCAACCGTGTTCTAGATTGCATAGTCGCTCATTCTTCATTATTCGAGCATATCCGAGATCAACAGTATAATGATCCTCATTTTCTTGTCCTTAGAGACACAGTGTGGCATGGAGGTTCCATGCAGGTTACAGTTGGAGATGATGGAGTTCTGAGGATGCAGGGTCGTATTTGTGTGCCTAATGTGGACGGACTTCGTGAGTTGATTCTAGAGGAGGACCATAGTTCACGGTATTCTATTCATTTGAGCGTCGCTAAGATGTATCAGGATGAAGAAGGACATTGTTTCCTATGTAGCTCGGTGTTTCAATTGTTAGCGGGTAAAGTACGAGCATCAGAGACCTGGTGGTTTATTTCGGAAGATTGAGATTTCTGAGTGGAAGTGGGAGCGGATCACTATGGACTTCGTAGTTGGACTCCCACGTACTAAGAGGAAGTTCGATACAGTATGGGTTATTGTTGATAGGCTGACCAAGTCAGCACATTTCATTCCTGTGGCAGATTCCTATTCCTCGGAGCGGTCGGTTGAGATCTATATCTGGGAGATTGTTCATCTTCATGGCGTGCCTATGTCTATCATTTCAGATTGGGGTACGCAGTTTAACTCACATTTCTGGAGGGCAGTACAACGTGAGTTGGGTACGCGGATCGAGTTGAGAACAACATTTTATCCTCAAACGGACGGATAGTCCGAACGTACTATTCATATTTTGGGGGATATGCTCCGAGCATGTGTTATTGACTTTGGAGGTTCTTGGCATTAGCTTTTTCCATTAGCAGAGTTTTCCTACAACAACAGCTATCAATCGAGCATTCAGATGGCTCCCTATGAGGCATTATACGGTAGGCGGTGTCGATCGCCAGTTGGGTGGTTCGAGCCAGGAGAGGCTCAATTTTGGGTACAGATTTAGTTCAAGATACCTTAGACAAGGTTAAGATCATTCAAGATAGGCCTCCGTATAGCTCAGCCCAGGCAGAAGAGTTATGCCGACCGCAAGGTTCGTGATGTGGCATTCGTGATCGGAGAGCGAGTGTTGCTCCGGGTGTCACCCATGAAGGGTGTGATGAGATTTGGGAAGAAGGGCAAGCTAAGTCCTAGGTTCATTGGTCCTTTTGAGATTCTTGATCGAGTGGGGGAAGTGGCTTACAAACTTGCGTTGCCGCCGAGTTTATCAGCTGTGCACCTAGTGTTTCATGTGTCTAAATGTCGGAAGTATCACGACGATCCATCCCACATGTTAGACTTCAGCACTGTCCAGTTGGACAAGGACTTGACCTATGAGGAAGAGCCGGTAGCTATTCTAGACCGGCAGGTTCATTTGTTGAGATCGAAGAAGTTCCCTTCTGTTCGTGTTCAGCGGAGAGCTTAGCCTGCCGAGGCAGCTACCTGGGAGTCTGAGTCCGATATGTAGAGCCGATATCCCTATCTTTTCCCCACCTCAGGTACTTCTTTTCTATGTCCGTTCGAGGACGAACAGTTTTTTTAGAGGTGGAGGATGTGATGACCCAAAGGGTCATCACTTGATTTACATGTCAGTTCTGTGTTCCGAGGCCTTCAAAACCTCCTCTTATCTCACCTCGATTTACATGCACGATCCCGACGTATATTCGGAACGCTTTTATGTGACAATTTGATAAAAATGCTAATTTTGCCTTTAAAATTAAATATAAATTGACTTCGGTCAATATTTTGGGTAAACGAACCCAGACCCATAATTTGACAATCCCGAAGGGTCCGTAGAAAAATATGGGACTTGGGCGTATGCTCGGAATTGAATTCCGATGTCCCAAGCCCGAGAAATGAATTTTTGAAGAAAATTGTTTAACTCAAATTATAAGAGTTTTTGAAATTTAAATGTGTTTGAATTTGATGGTATCGGGCCCGTATTTTGCTTCCGGATCCTGGTACAGGTCTTATATGGTATTTAAGTAGTGCCTGTAAAATTTGGTAATAAACGGACTTCACATGACGTGAATCGGACCCTCAGATGTGAAATTTGAAACTTAAGAGTACTTGAGATTTTTCTTTGATTTTGATGCTAAACTCGAAGTTCTAGTTGTTATTTTGGTGATTTGATCGCACGAGTAAGTCTGAATGATGTTTTTAGGGTTGTGTGCATGATTGGTTTGGAGCCCTGAGGGCTCGCGTGAGTTTCGGATAGGCCACAAAATGTTTTTACACTTAGAAAAGTTGTAGGTTTTGTTGCTTCTGGTGCACAAACATTTTGTGCTTTGTGATCGCAAAGCCATTCTCGCGATCGCGAAAGGGAAACAGGGTTGGGGAGGATTTTACCCTATGCGAACGCAAGACCCAGGTTGGAAACGCGGATCATTGGGGGGTTTTCTCTACGCGAACGCGACCGGTCAATCGCGAATGCGTAGTATTAGGATGGGCTGGTCAGGGAATCTAGGGAGAACTACGCGAACGCGACCCCTCTATCGCGAACGCGAAGGCAAAGCTGGGCTAAGCCTTCACGAACGCAAAGCTTCTCCCGCGATAGCGTAAGCCCACTACTGGCAGCTCTTCACGAACATGAGTGCTCTCGCGAACGCGATGAACACTGTCGCCCAACACTTAAAACAGTAGCAAAGTCGGGATTTAGCCCACATTTTCATATTTTCAAAACTAGAGAGCATTGAGGCTATTTTTAAGGAGCAAGTTCTTCCCCAAAGTATGGGTATATGATTCAGAACCTTTTTCTTTCGATTTCCCATTGCATTTCATCAATCTTCATCAAAAAATCTAGGGTTTTTATGGTAGAAATTGGGAATTTAGGCAAAGTTAAGGCTTTTTGAATAATTGAAATTTAGACCTCATTTTGGGGTCGGATTTCGAAACTAATTGCATATTCGGGCTCGTAGGTGAATGGGTGATCAGATTTTGGTCCGAACCTCGGGTTTTGACCAAGCGGGCCCGGGGTCGATTTTTGACTTTTTGAGGAAAATGATAGAAAACCTATAATTAAGCATTGGGTATAAATTCTTTAGCATTTATTGATGTTGTTAAATTAATTTGGGTTAGACACAAGTAAATTGGAGGTGAATTCTAAAGGAAAAGCGGTGTTTAAGGATTGAGTTGGTCGTGGATGTTCGAGGTAAGTGTTTGGTCTAACCTTAGCTTGAGGGAATAGGTATTGTGCTTTATTTGCTATGTACTAGTGTAGTGTACGACGTATAGGTGTGGTGACGAGTATCTATATGTTGGTGTCAAGTATGCCCGTGAGTCTCAAATTACGATAGTTGTGTTTCTTAATAAGTAATACAATTTCCTAAATTGTTGATTATCCATGTTGAGCAAGACGTATGATTATTTTCTTGGTATTGGTTTATTATTGAGCATTGGCTCCAGTTGAGGTTCATTTGTGAAGTTAATTGTTGGTACAAGTTTGGCTATAGCTGATTCCCTTGTTGGGACGTATTTATTTCTTAGTGTTGATTCCCTCGTCGGGATGTGTTTATTGTTGTTGTTGTTGTTGTTGTTTGGGTGAGGAAAGAGAGATAACGCACGAAGGGTGATGTCGTGCACATTCATGCTTATGCATATGGTGAGGAAAGAGTGATAAAGCACGAAGGGTGATGCCGTGTACATTTTTATTGATATTGATGCATATAGTGAGGAAGAGAGATAAAGCACGAAGGGTGTTGCCGTGCACATTTCTAATATTTATATGGTGAGTAAGAGAGATAAAGCATGAAGGGTGATGTTGTGCACATTTTCATTAATTGATTGCATTGGTGAGGATCGAGAGTAAAAGCACGAAGGGTGAAACAATGCACTTATTGCCCATTTGTTATGATTCCTTGTTGTTTTCGGTTCAAGTATCTTAATTTTCTTACTCCACTATTACTGTGATTCATTATGTTGGTATTTCCCCCATAGCATGTTACCCTTCCCCCGTTACTTTTGAATTACTTCTATTACTGTTATTCTGCTAGGTACTGTTTAACTACAGGTTATGTTAATTGTTGTGTCCTAGCCTCATCACTACTTCGCCGAGATTAGGCTCGACACTTACTAGCTCATGGGGTCAGTTGTGCTGATACTACACTCTGCGCTCTTTTGTGTAGATCCCGGTACTGGAGCATACAGACCTTAGCTAGGGGTTGCTGCCTTCAGTCCATCGGAGACCCGAGGTAGTTCTGCAGACGTCCGGAGGCCTTGGCGTCCCTATCCTATCTAGTTTCTTTCTGTTATTTCTATTTCAGAGACAAACATGTACTTTCTTGTTCAAACCATATTTGTAGTTGATCTTAGATAGTCTGTGAGATTGTGACACCAGTTCTGGGTGGTATATGTTTATGGATGCACATTGGTATTAGCTTAAATTGTTAAATTTCTTTCTTCTGCATTATTATTTTCCGTTGTTTATGATATGTTCACTTGAAAATGGTAAGAGGTTAAAAATAAAATGGGTAAATTAATCGGAATAGTTGGCTTGCCTAGCTTTCACTAGTAGGCACCATCACGACTCCCGAGGGTGGAAAATTCGAGTCGTGACAGGGGAAAATAGAGTTTCTTAAAAAATAATTCTTGGCATACGGTGAAATAAAATTCAGTGTTAGCTAATTTACTTTCTAAATATGTTATTTTATGTTATTTAATGTGTGAGCATAAACATTGATGGATACCTTTTCAAAATAATAATAATAATAATAATAACTTTTTGTGCTCCCAATATTATATATTATTTAATAAATATTATATTATATTATTTTTAATTAGTATTATTATGATAAGATGATAAAATATATTAGGAAAATCTGATGCACTTAAAAGAGACAACAAAGGTGCATATAACTTTGAGAACATGAACTTTCATGCTAAACAATGGCAAAGTTAAAGAATGGGTAGAGCGGGTAAAATAAATGTACCGCATAGATATAAAATTTAAAAGAAATGAATATGGGTAGATACGGGTGAATATTTTCTCTTTTATGGGTATATAGCATAATTTGCTCTTTTTAATTATTATTAAAAAGTCACGTATAAGACAAGCATGAAAGATAGGAGTATAAGAGAAGAATCTGATAATATAATCACTTCAAATAATAATTTCAGATATAATGTACTTGTTGGGATTATTTTCTAAAGAAATATTTATAGAGAATATCTTTAATACTTTTGTGAATCTGTGTATTGGTCAAAATCTGACCGCTACGGTCGATCCAACAGAAACCCCGTCCAAGCAGCGAGACAGTGTAAAACGACATGGTTTACTCCAAATCCTGTACAATACCCACCTAGTCAAATCCTGTACAATACCCACCTAGTCAAAAGGCAACGCATAAGGGACGACGAAAGCGGACGTAGTATGAAAGTGTATCGAACCAAGCGCATAGCAAAGATTCCATAACTATATATAAGAGGGGAAACTTTCTTAGAAGGGGGGTTGAATCTCTTTCTCTTCTCTCTCCACTGTAATCTTCTAAGCAAACAGAGAACTAGGAAGTCTTCCATGGAAGATGTAAAATAGTTATCTCCACCGATTAATGGGACGAGAAATGAAAAATATCAATAAGATTGATCTCCAATGTTTCATCTTATGCATTATTTTCTGATTTGCTTATAGATCTGGAGTTTATTATGTTTGACTAAGATTTACCTCCTCATCTTCTTTAATTGATTTAATCAAAAAGGTTTTAATATCTTTTGGGTCAAACAATTTGGTGCCGTCTGTGGGGATTTCTTAGTGAAAGCTTCCTAGTCTCCTCCAGATCAAAAATCGAAAATACGATCACCCACCGAAACGAACGGTAAGTAAACCTCACACACCAACCTACATCATGATGCTACATGCAAGCAGAAGTTGCAACCAACATCCTCCCCCGCACTCCGGGCGGCCCATGAGCCAGCCAAAACGAGCCTAGCCTGCAGGGACAAAGGCACAAAAAAGGTAAGAGAAAGAGAGATGAATACGGTTACTGAATTCAGAAAACATCACCCCCATCAACCATTGAAATTCCAAGAAAAGCGAGCAACGCCACAGACCCATCTTCCGATGTGTGCTCGAATAAGAACGCAAGCGTCGCGCGGGCAATCAAGCAAGGAAACATCCCAACTGAAGAATAGGTAATTACTAAAACAATGACCAAAATATCATCCGCCAGATAAACCCAACTCCTAGAAAATGAAATCCCTTAAGAGATACCCCCTCTCCCTCACCAAGAAGGTGCCCAAGAGAGCCCTCCCGGGGACTTGAAAATCGGGCCGACGAGGGGGAACTCCCCAAGGTCAATGAGCCGATGAGGGGAAACTCCAATAGGTGCGTGAAATGAGTGAGCAAAACAGTAGTGTTTTCTGCTCTCTAACGCCACCTTCCCCGATGCAAATAAAATCAGGCGAACTGGGCCTCCCTCAGAAAACACCCAACTCTCCGGAAAATTGGAACTAACGGCGGGTTAATATTTTGACGAAAGTTCGAAATAACACCCTTAAGGCCAACGACCTTAGCCAGAAAGAAGAGTTTGACCTCGATTGAACAACGAAGGGTTAATATTTTGACGAAAGTTCAAAATAACACCCTTAAGGCTAAGGGCCTTTGCCAGAAAGAAGAGTTCGACCTCGATCGAACAATGACGAGTTAATATTTTGACGAAAGTTCGAAATAACACCCTTAAGACCAAGGGCATTCGCCAGAAAGAAGAGTTCGACCTCGATCGAACAATGACGGGTTAATATTTCAACGAAATTTCAAAATAACACCCTTAAGGCCAAGGGCCTTCGCCATAAAGAAGAGTTCAACCTCAATCGAACAACGACGGGTTAATATTTCGACGAAAGTTCAAAATAACATCCTTAAAGCCAAGGGCCTTCACCAGAAAGAAGAGTTCAACCTCGATCGAACAACGACGGGTTAATATTTCAACGAAAGTTCGAAATAATATCCTTAAGGCCAAGGGCCTTCGCCAGAAAGAAGAGTTCGACCTCGATCGAACAACGACGGGTTAATATTTTGACGAAAGTTTGAAATAACACCCTTAAGGCCAAGGGCCTCTGTGAGCACGTGATTTTTGCCCTATATGAATTACTTCCATAAATTCAAAACAAAATAATTTCTTTTCATTATTTGCAATTTTTGTGAATTTTGTGGCATTTGACTGTGCATTTTCATTTTTGTTTAATTAATGAAAAATATAAAATATCACACTTTGCATTTAAGGTTTAATCTTACATTGTTTGGATTAATTAGTAAATTAGTTTGTTTTATAAAATATGAAAATCACAAAAAAGTAGTTCATTTTTGCATTTTTACTCTTTATTTTTGAATTTTATGGTTTTCTTTAAATTTAGGATTTAATTAATTATTGTAAATACTATGATGAGTGATTAATCTAATTGGGTAGGTTAATTTAGTTTAAAAAAATTAATTTAGGATTTTATTTTTAATTTGGAAAGAAAGGATTTGAAATTGAAAAAGAAAAAGAATTGAAATAAAAGGAAAAACTGATTTTTGGGTTGTTACTATTGAGTTTGTCCCAGGACCAAGTGTTAAACACCCCTTAACCCAGCCCAATACCCGTCCCCTAACCCGGTCCGCCCCACCCTAAAGCCAAACGAGGTCATTTCGTTAGGCTTGATCTGGGCCGTCGAGATTAGTTAATCAGACGGTCGAGAACTAAGGGGTCTATTAATACTTATATGTCCGAATCCGGACCCCTCTCTCACGTATCGTCTCATTCTCACCTCCTCTCAGAGACCAATAGGAACCCTAATCCGCTGCCCCTCCTTTCGCCACCTCAAGCCCGGCGGCGCCTACTCCAATCCCACCCAAATTAACACCAAACAACCATCACACTCTCCGCTTTCCAAATTCCAGACCAGTTTCCCTCGAACATGTCCCGAGCTCGTCGAATCTTAAGTTGAAGATGAGACCTAAAAATGTCGAGCTCCAAAATCGGTAGATTTGGTGCCGATTTAGACCAAAACGGGCCTTGTTCAGGTGTTTTCATGTGAAAACACGTGATTGAGACCTTTTTCGGTCAAAATCGACAGTTTGAAGAAGAACTCCGCAGTTTGGCCAGTCCGTTTAGGTATCTTTACATTTTTGTTGTTTGTTTAGAATTAGGTAAATCATTCTCAATTTCTGTTTTGGTTTTGGGATTTGGTTTAAAGTTCCCGTCTCTTCTTTCTCCTGGTTAATTTTAGGTCAGTTTTGTTTAGAATGTTGAATCTTTGATTGATCTCAAGCGATGCTTAAAGACCAGCCCAAGATGGATTTGAAATAGGTCTAGCTCAGACCCATTCACTTGGGTCATTTGGACCCGGGTTCTGCTAGGCTGGGAGGGTAAATAATCAAGGCTCGAGGGGTAGTTTAGGAAATGAGGAAGGGGGAATCTTTGGTAACTGTTTTAGAAGCTCCCAGTAGGGGTCTTCCAGGGAATTTCAGATTTAACTTTGCAAGCAAGTCATAAAATCAGGGACCTAAGGGGTAAAATAAAATCTGAAAGGTTGCCCTATTTGCTTGCCTATAAAGGCACCCTTTTCTTACCTGAGAAGGCAGACCTAATTGATAGAGAATTCCAGAAAAACAAACGGCTGAGACATTTCTGAAAAAGGGAAACATACACTGTTTTATTGCTTTGGATCTTAAAGTTCGCGTTCCATGAATCAATTTCTGCATTGCTTTGGGTGTAAAATGAATTGAGTTCGAGTTTTTTAATCTGGTTTGAACTTCTGCTGGGGTTAGAGTGTTTTTGAGTGTTGTTTCTTCGATCTAAGTCTGCTGCTGCTGTTTTCTTTGAATTCCCTCTCAGCTTTGTTTTCTTTTGCTGATCATTCAGGTACACTATCAAAACTTGCCATGGAACTGAGTATTGACTAGCATATATGAAGATTTGGAAATTCAAGTTGAAATTTGAATAAGACACCTTAAATTCTTGATGTAGTTACTGTTAGTTATCACCATTATGTATGATTAGGTGCTTCCTTTCGTTAAGTTTGATTTCGTGTTTGTGCTAAGTGCTGGTTCATAACTTAGTGTGATTTAGTTGCTAGATTTAATATATAATCTTTGAATATTGGGTATTTTAATATTGTTTGAACTCTAGTTGCATGAATGGACGGTTAAACATGCTATAAGGATAGATTGCTTGGGTATATTAATTGGCTTTTCTGTAACTTGAAATTAGGAGTTGTCATGGTGAAGCATTGTCCACTTTGCAGTTGGGATTTGTATTGTTATATCTAATCAGAAAAACCATCTAGATGGTTATTTTTTTCGGGGTTGCTTGTGAATTTAGATGGTCTGTATAAGCCTGAAAATTGATTTTGAATTTGTTAAGTGAATGACTGGTTGAATCAGAATTACGTAGGTGTCTGACTGCATAAAGATCAAAATTTCCTCTTGCTACATCAATTTCAATACTTCCAGCTTGGTACCAGTTGATGGATAATTTGAGTGGGCGTAGTGATTTGGAACTGGATTGGGCTCACAAGGACTCGATCCTGAACTAGTGTTTCGTTTACCATGCTTTCCAAAATGGGTCTCTTTTTGTGTTTCTTCTAAGCCACTTTTAAATTAGTAGCTCAGCATTTGCAACAACGTGATGGGCTTTCCTTTAGCACCCAACATCTGAAATAAAAATAGACGCCCATTTATTGATTCCGTGGTTAAGTGAAGACTTTGGCATAAAAGGCCTCCGAATTCTTTGAATCTAATTAATTAGCCCGACTCTTTGGAGGTGAAATGCACCCGCAATCCTAAATACATTTTAAACGACGTTCAATCTTCTTTAAAAATTAAATGAAAGTGGTTAAAAGTTAAAATTTGCACATAGGTTCATAATCGTTAAAAATCAGTTAATTAAGCTGAATATAACAGTTGAGCGACCGTGCTAGAACCATGGAACTCGGGAATGCCTAACACCTTCTCCCGGGTTAACAGAATTCCTTACTCGAATTTCTGGTTCGCGGACTGTTAAATAGAGTCAATCTTTTCCTCGATTCGGGATTTGAACTGGTGGTTTGGGACACCATAAAATTATCCCAAGTGGCGACTCTGAATCTTTTAGTAATATGATCCCGTTTCGATTGTCCTTTAATTGGAAAAACTCCCTTATATACACCATTTCCGGGGGTGTAAGTAAAAAGGAGGTGTGACAGCTCTGGCGACTCTGCTGGGGATCGAACCTAGAATCTCTGGTTCAGGGTTCAAGAATTCGAGCTTAGATGAATTGTTATATTTGGTTTTATCTGTTATCTGATTTTATTACATGTTTGGGCCTAATGTACTAAATGTTGTTTTTATAGCTTTGATATTATCTGAATTGTATATAAACTGCTACGAAACCCTTCTCTTCTCATCTTCAGGGATGTGCTCGCTGGTCGAGACTCCTTATTCTGTTAGTGTCATACCTTGAAATAAGAAAGAGGCTCGGACAAGTTACTAAGCCGGATGGCCTTTTGGTTCCCGGTACGTAGCCCCCTCATCGGCTCGAGTTGTCCGCTCGGGCACATAATCTAGAACACATACCAGGTTTTGAATCTAGAATAACTCAGCCTCATGTCGGATCCCTAGTAGGAACACTTGTTTGCAACACGTGTATTTGACTTAGGGGACTCAACACAGGGATTGGGTCCGTCTAGGACATGTATACCCCAAAAAATAAAAGACCATCCTGATACATCTTATGCGCTACATGTTGCATTTATTCAAGGGTAAAATGGTCATTTGGCGAACCAATGATAGCCGATGGTAAATGAAGAAATGAAAAAAAAACAATGAAAAAAGAAAGAACAAAGAAAAAAAAAGAAAAAGATAGGGTGAAGTGTGAAGATAAAGCGAGGGAGGCCTAATTATGTTTTCTGTTACATTTTGTTAAGAGAAAAAAAAGAGCTTGGAAAATTCAAAAGATTTTTGTACTTTTTCATCATTTTTCAAAAATAAAAAATCAAAAAGGGAAAAAAGAAAATAAAAAAAAGAGTTTACATGTTTCATCATTTTTCAAAAAAAAGAGAAAAAAAAAACATATTTTCTCTAAATTAGTTGTTATTTTTATTTCTCTCCCGTATCCTATTAGCTCGAACTACGCATACCTGATTCTCGTCTTTCGGGACGTAATACGTAGGCAACCTACATAGGGTCCGGTCTTCCTAGTAAATCTTAGGTTCTTGGCTTTGCGGGGTCATAGCCAAATTTTGCACTTCTAGCCACATTTTGGCCAAATAAGCGATTTTGCAAAAATAGCCTCAATCATGTCTTGCATGTGTCTTAGGGAATGTTATTGTCTCACGTAGTGCTAGTTTAAGTTTTCTCATACAGGTGTGGATCTTCTTACTGGAGTTTGAGCATGACAGATACCCCAGGATCACTGCAATCAGGAGCTGCTCGAGGAGTCATTTTATGTTTTTGAGTCAATTGTTTTTGTTTTATTTTCTAGTCATGTATAGTAGTATTTAGTCTTTTAGGTGATGTTAGAGTTTGTAATAGTCAGGTTAAGTTTGTCGAGTCTTTTGTTATTGTATTTCTTATTTTGTATGTGGAAATGTGTTACAAGTCGAAAAAAAGAGAATAAATTTTGCGTTTTTGTTATAAGAAATAAAAAAAACCCTTTGAGATTGTTTTTCCTTTAGGCAATTAATATCTAGGACTTAAAATGAATTGTTTTTATATTTCCTCTACTATATCAGGACCAAAATTCAAAGAAAAAAAAAGAGAATTTTCTTTTAACACTTCTTTAAAATCCTTCTTTAAGGTATTAATTCCAAAATCCAAAGAGATTTTCTTTTGAAGTGTTTATTGGGGAAATTTGTGGAAAATAATTTTTTTTTATTTTCATTAGAACTTTAGGATATTGTACATAAAAAACATATACTTTGTCTTTTGTCTATCAATAAAATTTTTCCTTTAGGCAATCAAAATTGAAATCCAAAAATATTTTATTTTATTTTGTTTATTGCTTGTTACGTAATCTTGCATCAGAATATCAAATGAAAATTCTAAATATTTTTCTGTGGTTTACTCATTAGATTTTCTTCCTTCAAAAAAAAAGAGTCAAAAAATATCTTTCTCTCTTCTAGGATTTTTCTCTAATAGAGTATTTGTTTCAACAAAAAAGAGAAAGAAAAAGAAAAAAATCCGTTAAGCTTGAGTTTAAAATAGGTTATAGAACATTAAATCTAGAAAATTCAAAAAAAAGGATTTTCTTCTTTTATTTCTCTTTTCTCATCTGAGTAGTCAATAAGATAAAAAGAAAATGAAAAGAGAACGTTAGTTTGTTTGCTTTATTCTCGATCTGCCAGAACTACGCAAAGATCTGATTCATGCGGGGTCATGATACGTAGGCAACCTACATAGGGTTCGATCGAATCATATTTTTTATTATTTTTAAAAGAAAAGAAAAAGAAAAGAAAAAAAAGAGAGAAAAAGATGGTGAAATTATGGGATGTGAGAATTGAGAAGGAAGAAAAAAGCGACAATCAGAAAGAAAGGGGAAAGAAAATGAGCGAGCTAAGAAGTGCGAGGAAAGAAAATAAAGGAAAAGATTCAAATGGACAGATTGGGATGATGCCAAGTGACCTTATGACCCTCGAAGTCATTCTAGAACCATTAATTGTGGCAAGGTGCATTGCACGCAATGTGATATTTCTGGTGTTAAATGCTCTGACGCTAACGGGATGACCGCATTTTATTCCTTTTGATATCTTCATAAAAGAAAGGTGGTTGGTTTGTGGTCCTCGAAGTAGTAACTCCTCTCCACAACATAAAGTCAAAAGTCAATGGCAGACAACAACAAAACTGAGTTGGTTGATACAGGTGCCCAAAAGCAATTGGTTGAATAGGACAATGGGTTGGTTGAAGAGGTGAGGATGTTAAGACAACACATGGCGGACATGTATCATTGGATGACTGGGAAGGCACCACCCCCGCCACCACCTAGCTTCCTAAATGCTACCCTTACCCAAACACCGATCACAATGCCAGATGATCCCCCATACTCTCCAGATCCTCCCGCTTATCATGGCTTTCCCAACCACCCTAGTAGCTCCATCACTCATCTTCCAATTACCTTTCCCAAAAATTGCCCTCCGGTCTTATCCACCATCCCCAACAATGAACACCCACTCAAAGCTCATAATGCCCAATATTACCCCTTAGAAGTTGCCCACAAGGTTCCCAACTCATACAAGCAGGGTCCGCGGGATGGACCTCATGTTGTAAATGAAGAGTTCACAGGAAGAAAGGGGCGAGATGGGATACCCAGGAGGCTGAAAGGCATAGAACAGTCCTTAAAGAACAAGAAAGAAATGGGAGACCAGGGTAGCATGTCTTACAAAGAATTGTCTATGTCTCCCGACGTTCGTTTGTCTACGGGGTTTAAAGTGACAAAGTTTAACTTGTATGATGGGTGTGGGGATCCGGTAGCCCATTTGAGGGATTATTGCAGTAAAATGGGAAGTGTTAGCGAGAAAGATGATTTGTTCATGGCGTACTTCAGTGAGAGCCTGACTGGGGTAGCTTTGGAATGGCATAATCGTCAAGATATTGGTAAGTGACCTACATTGGGTGACATGGCTCAAGATTTTGTTTGATACTTTCAATACAAATCAGGTGTTACCCTATCTAAAATGGAAAAGAAGTCGGAGGAAAGTTTTAGGGAGTTTGGGCTCAGATGGAGGGAGCAAGTTGCTCGAGTCAATACCCCGATTGGTGAAGAAGAAATGGTTGAGCTTTTCCTACAAGCCCAGGGGCCCACCTACTTCATTCATTTGATCCCGGCCTTGGGAAAGCCTTTCAAAGATGTGTTAAAAATAGGGGAGATGGTAGAAGAGGGAATCAAATCAGGCAAAATCATGAGTTCTTAGAAAGACATTCAGAACATCCCAGTAAGCTTGGGTGGAAGAAAGAGAAACAGAAAAGATGATCCGATGGGCTTTCCCGATCAACACTTCCAGCCTCGACATCATCCCCGTGGATATCCTTGTGTGCCAGATGATCCTCCCCAATGCCACTTCTCTCCACGGAACTCCAAAAATCATACATCAGTTTCCCAGTACCCAGCTCCAGAAAATGCCTATCCATCCCCACGAGCCTACCGAAAACCTCCTGGATCAGGCTTTCGGCCCAATCAAGCATTTAAGAATGAGAGATTGCTAAAAAAAGAAAAGGCTTTCACCACTATTGAAGAATCATATGCTAGTTTGTTCCAAAAGCTGAAGTAATTGGACATGTTGAAGCCGATTCATATAAAAATGTCAAACCCTCTGTCAAAGAAGTTTGATTTTTCTCAAAGGTGCGCATATTACTCAGATGTCCAGGGACATGACATAGAGAAGTGTTGGAATCTAAAGAAAGTAATTCAGAAGCTTATTGATGCAGGTGACATTGTCGTGCAAAATCCAGATACAGCAGACACTAGCCAAAGTTCATCGCCTGTTCGTAATGAGATGCATATGGTGAGTATGATTTGTTTTGAAAAAGAATATGAGAATTCTTCTGAGATCCTCGAAGGTCCACGTGCTGCAAAGTTTTTAGTGCTATCAGAGGTTGATCTTAAGAACGAGCCAGCAAAGGGAACCCAAAAGCAATTTATTAAGAACAATGTGATGGAGGTTTGTGAGGGTCCTAGTAATGTTGATGCGGAATTCAGTGGCTAAGATGCCGAGCTTGACAATTGGAAAGACGCTCCTTCCTTGGTTAGCCAGGGAGGAGTTTTGGTGGTTTATTTTGTTGTCATTTCTGTTGTCCAGGTTATTTCAGGGTTGTAATCCGGATATTGTCTTGTGACTCAAACCCTTCTATCCTTTTATTTTGCCTAGTTTATTTAGTAATAGTAGCCCGTCTAGTGTTGTCTAGGTTTGTTCTAGGTTTGTGACCCCAGTTTAGTTTGTTTGTTTTGTTGTTCAAACCCTTTCACCATCTGTCTAATGCAATTTTTTTGTTTTCTGTAATTTCTAGTCATTTTCATTTAGTTCCCTTTACTTTTTATAGTTCTTTTCCTGATTGACTCTAGTGACATGACATGCACGCGTAATTCTTAACCTAGTTTTAAAAATCAGTTTAGTCACGAAGAAACGAAACAATGTTGAAGATGTAGGGACATTTGAGAGAAATAAGTGAAGGCATTTTGAGATCACTTCAAACCCGAATTGTGTGAAACTGGGGCAGATAGAACATAAAAATACACTATTGAAATGCATCATGCTGCATCAGGTGAAGATAATGGCAAGTTTGCCCCAAATTTGTAGGGGGGCGTTCGTGGTAGTGAGAGTGAGAGTGTTGCCCATTGGGGCTTTGTATGTAACAGATGTAGAAGGCGAATGTGTGGATATGGTCATCAAGTCTGGCGCAATCAAAAGATGTTACGAATGTTTTCCTTGGTTTGTTTAATTGTGTTGTTTGTACCTGGCATGTTTTGAAGATTGGAATGACGAAGGCATTTTGTTCTTCTGTCTAAACACCTTATCCTTCGTTACCCCTTTGAGCCTTGTTTATTTTCTTGCATACCCCTCTTTCGGAATCAGTAGCAAAGATCAGAAACACAAGCGTGAAAGATAAGTAAAGGAAAAGGAGAAAAGAAAAAAACAAAAAGGGGGAGAAGAAAAATGAAAATCAAAAAAAGAAAAAAAAAGAAAAAAAAAGAGAAAGAAAGAATGAAAAGAAAAAAAAGAACGGAAAACAAAAAAAAAGCTGCACAAACAATCACAGACCCCCCTCCTGAACCATCGTCTTCAACCTTGCCCCTCCCCGTTTCTGATTTTGCTTTCTTCAACAACAATACAAACGACCCCGATTACATCTTCTCCAAATGACCCCCCTACCCTTTGAGTCTTCTTCTTCAGTAGCATAAGCCCAAAACAATAACTCCTCACCGAAAAACCAGAAACCCACTGCCCTAGCCAGGAGTTTTGTGCTTTGCCACTGCTTTCCCATATTCTCCGGCGAGTTTCGAGTTCGTCGAGGTCCCTCTGAAGATCGTATTCTTCGCAGCCCCTGAAACCAACAACCCCAATCTCCAAATCTCCAAAGTTGCAGACCCAACCCCATCGGATCTCCATCTCGTCGATACCCTTAAAAACCCATCAACAGCCATAAACGGACCCATCCCCTTCCGTCATCTTCTTCAACATCAGAAAACCAAGGAACCCATCTTCTTCACGATAAACCTGAAGCAGATAAACAGAGCTCGACCAACTGACAACATTCAGTCCAAATGGAAAACAAGTCGAGAACAGTAAAGAAAACAAAATAAGTAAAAGCTGAAAATAGTATGGGTCTAAAAGCTCATTTCGATCTCTTTTCCGGCGAGTTCTTCGGTCCATCGAGGTTGTTGGTTTGAGGTGAATTCGTGGGTGACCTTGTTTTCAATGTGAATAATTTGAAGCTATACGATCTGTTTAGTCAGGTTGGTCGCTACTCATTTGAATTCTCAAAGCATTGAATTTGCATTTTCTAATAAGTTATGTTCTGTTGCTTCTAATTCGTTTGACTTTTCACTTTTTATATGTGCTATTATGTCGTTTCTATGCACAACCATCTTTATATATATGGGTAAAACTTTTAGAAGTACAATCGCCTAATGATTCTTTGCTTAAGTTTTCCTTATTTAAATCATGTTGTCGAGTTGTTACTTGTATTTGAAGTTGGGATATTACAGTAGATGGATGTTTGGTTTTGGTTTGCGCTCAAAGGAAATTGACTGATTTCAAATAGCCATTTTGTCGCTTTATATTTAGAAAGTCGATTAGTTTTTATCAAAATTAGCCTCACAGGTGCAAAGTTTGAAAGGTCTTGCTACATTTTGTTGATCTTCTAAAGGAGAAGTCTTATTCCATTGCTAAATCGTATATGGTAGTATTAAGTGTTGGTGATAATTGTGAAGATATGTTAAGAGATAGCACGTTTGTATTTGTGAAATTCGATTGTGCTCGATTGTTATAGTTGAATACAAATCCCCGCTTTAAAGAAATCAAAGCGCGTCGTGCCAAACACAATCCCAAAATGCATGGTCATCGCTTAGTTAATATTTTAATCCTTAGAATTTGAGGCGTGCCATTTAGCGAATTTTCCATGGCCCTCGCAAATTTAAAATGCGTAGTTGCTTTTGGCGCGTTATTTTAATAATTTACCTTCCTAAACTCGGGTGTGCATTTCATGTGACCCAAATCAAATCTTAAAACGTTGACTAAAATGTGTTTAGGATTGCGGGTGCATTTCATGTGGCGCAATCCAAAGAAACATTTTAAACGATTTTCAATCTTCTTTAAAAATTAAATAAAAGTGGTTAAAAGTTAAAATTTGCACATAGGTTCATAATCGTTAAAAATCAAATAATTAAGCTGAATATAACAGTTGAGCGACCGTGCTAGAACCACGGAACTCGGGAATGCCTAACACCTTCTCCCGGGTTAACAGAATTCCTTACTCTAATTTTTGGTTCGCGGACTGTTAAATAGAGTCAATCTTTTCATCGATTCGGGATTTGAACCGGTGGCTTGGGATACCATAAAATTATTCCAAGTGGCGACTCTGAATCTTTTAGTAATATGATCCCGTTTCGATTGTCCTTTAATTGGAAAAACTCCCTTATATACACCCTTTCCGTTGGTTACATTCTGGGACCCGACCCACAACGTATTTCATTTCTCAGATTTTGAACTTACCCCAACATTGGAGGAAATAGCCAGATATATTGGGGGTCCCAAAGTTCCTCTGAGACACTAGTACCTGATTGCTCCAAGGGCCGTAGTCGTACACAGGTTCTTAGACTCTTTGAAGATAAGCAGAGGGGTCCACAACCCAGATTTGGCAACTGGTTTTTGTACTTTGCAGTTTATACACAACAGATATGGTCATATATGGGGGTTCAACAAGCCGGAAAACAAAATTTGCAGCAAAGGAAACCGCCTTAAGTGGGAAGAACATAGGTGTTTTGCATTTATGGTGGTCTTTTTGGGACTTTTGGTATTTCCTAGAAAATATGGGAACATTGACATACGAGTAGCCGGGGTTGTCAGCACTTTGCTCACTCAGGCCAACAGCACCCTCGCACCCATGATAGTAGCCGAAATTTTCCGCGCTCTCACAGCCTGCAAAGCCGGAGAAGACTTTTTCGAGGGGTGCAACGTGTTGTTGCAGATGTGGATGATCGAACACTTACACCATCGTCCTCAATTTTTGAGTGATGGTCGACAGAGAAAACATGTATAGAGGAATTTTATATGAAGGTTGATGGGATCAGCCTGCCAGAAGGGGTTACAGAGTGGATAGCACGCCTCCGTTCCATCACTGCAAACCAAATAGAGTGGACATTTGGATGGCTACTTGTGGATGAGATCATATACATTCCAGTCACTGGGCCTCATTTCCTCCTTATGGGACTCAGGAGTATCTAGCCTTATGCCCCATATCGGGTTGGAGACGCTCAAACTGCCTCCGATAGATCTCTCTTTGAGTAATAGGGAGAAACTTCCCCAAAAATAGCTGAGTAAACTGATCCTAAGTCAAAGCTAGAGATCAGGCTAGTCTAGCCAAACAATTGTCTCTCCACTAAGTCTTGGCAGATCCAGACAAGCGAAAAGTAGCAAAATCGACCCCATTGGTATCAACTATCCCCATATTCCTGAGAACCTCATGACAGCTGTCTAGATAGTCTTGGGGATCCTTAGAAGATGCACCGCTGAAAGTAGTAGTGAAGAGCTTGGTGAACCTGTCCAATCTCTACAAAGCATCGGTAGACATAGCTGCTCCATCGCTGGTCTGAGCTACCACGCCCGGCTGAACTGCTGGAGTCTGAAACTGGGGAGCTACCGGCTCCGGAGTGCGACTAACAGGAGCCTGAGTTCCTCTTCCAGCCTGAGAGATGGCTGGGGCTACAGGAAGCAAGCCTGCCTGGGTGACACTCTCTATAAGGCCCACTAGACGGACCATAGCATCATAGAGTACTGGGTAGCAATAAACCCCTCAGGGACCTGAGTTGGACCCACCGAAACTGCTGGGGCCGGAACCTCATCATTAAAGTCAACCTAAGGCTCCGCCGCTGGTACTACTACTCTGGGCTGAGCTCTACCCCTACCTCGGCCTCTAGCACGACCTCGGCCTCGCCCTCTGCCCCTAGTGGGAGTTGCTGCTGGGGGCTCGGGCTGCTGGTCAGTGGATGAGGAAGCGCGTGTCCTCGCCATCTGCGAAAGAACAGAGTAGAAATTCAATTAGCATTGAGAAACCAAACCTCACGATAGGAAAGAATAAATGTGAAGTTTTTCCTAACTCTGTAGCTTCTGGGGGATAAATACAGATGTCTCCGTACCAATCCCTCAGACTCTACTAAGATTGTCTGTGAACTGTGAGACCCATGTAACCTAGGGCTCTGACACCAACTTGTCATGACCCGGATTTCCCACCCTCGAGAGCCGTGATGGCGCCTACTGGTGAAAGCTAGGCAAGTCAAATTATTCTAATTACTTAGCCTTTTCTAGTTTTAAACCATTATAAGTGATGAGTAGATATCATGCAAATAGGAAAAATAATTAAGCGGAAGACAAAATCTGACAATTTATCTTAATACAAAACTGCGGAAGTCTAAATACAACTCTACCGAGAATTTGGTGTCACAGCTTCACAAACGGTCTAAGAATACTATATACGAAGTCTGAAAGATAAAATATACACTATTTCTGAAATGAGTAAAGGAAACAGGATAAAGGAAAAGATAGGAGGAGACGCCAAGGCCCGCGGATGCTTGCAAGACTACCTCGGGTCGCCTGAATGGACTGAAGACAGCACTCTCATTACGGTCCAAACGCTCAGGTATCAGTATCTGCACACAGTGCAGAGTGTAGTATCAGCACAACCGACCCCATGTGCTAGTAAGTGCCTAGCCTAACCTCGGCGAAGTAGTGACGAGGCTAGGACCAGACTACCAAATAAATCTGTGCAGTTATATAATATACATCAGAAAGTAAAACGGGAATAAAAAAGTAAAGATGGGAGGGGGAAAACATGCTTCGGGGAATAACAGGTATAACAGAATATCAAGAGAACTATAAAGGAATCAAAATCCAACCACTAACAAGAATAAGGAAAACAAAGGCAGATTTCACTTTCTTTTCACATATTGTTGCAGGCGTGCAACCCGATCCCATTTCCTGTATCTCGTGGCAGGAGTGCCACCCGCTCCCATTTCATGTATCTCGTGGCAGGCGTGCCACCTGCTCCTTTTTCATTTATCTCGTGGTAGGCGTACCACCCGCTCCCATTTCATTGTATCTTGTGGTAGGCATACCACCCACTCCCATTTCATTATATCTTGTGGTAGGCATACCACCCGCTCCCATTTCATTATATCTTGTGGTAGGCGTACCACCCGCTCCCAGTTACAAGCCAACAATAATCACAAGGAATCCCGGCAAGGGAACAAGAGCAATATAACAACTTTCCGGCAAGGGAACAATGATATTTCTACAACATCCAGGCAAGGGAACAATACTATCAAAACAAACATCCCGGCAAGGGAACAATAATATCAAACAAACATCCCGGCAAGGGAACAATGGTGATAATAACATATAAAGTGCAATAAACCACAACAGAGTCATAACAATTATAATACAAGACTCACGGGCATGCTTGATACCAACGTATAGATACTCGTCACCATGTCTGTACATCGTACTCCACAATTAACATGTAGCAAATAAGAGTTAACTCCTAATCCCTTAAGCTAAGGTTAGACCAAACACTTACCTCGCTTTGCAACCAATACAAAATTCCAACAAGCCTTTGTCTCACGAATTCGTGCCCGAAATTCTCAAATCTAGTCATAAACAATTCGATTCAGTCAATAAAAATTATAGGAATTAATTCCATATGAAATTCTATATTTTCCATTAAAAATCCGAAATTGCACTAAAAATTCGCTCGTTGGGCCCACGTCTTGGAATTCGACGTAAGTTGCAAAATATGAAACCTCATCCAACCCCGAGTCTAACCATACAAAAATTACTAAATTTCGATAATATTTCGTCTCTCAAATCCTCAAATCTATCTGAGAGGGTTTTCAAACTCTTCCAACTAAATTCACAGATTTAATGCCAAAACTAGTAATAGATTCGGGTAATCTAACCAGAATTAAGTTAAGAATATCTACCCCATTATTTTCTCTGAAAATATCCAGAAAATCGCCTCTCCCCGAGCTCCAATTTGTTAAAAATGGAAAATGGGGCGAAGTCCCATTTTCAGAACTCAACATATGTCCAAAAATATTTCGGGTATTGTTCACGGACTATTCACAGGGTACTGTATATGGGACTGTTCACGGGTACAGTTCACATGCTGCAAAAACAATCAGCAACTGTCCAAAGAGAAAATTCAGCAGCCTTTTTATATCCGTTAACCTTCCGAAATCTACCCCAGGCCCTCGTGACTTCAAAAAAATCCACCAACAAGTCCTAAAACATGATACGGACTTAGTCGAAACCTCAAATCACATCAAATAATGCTAAAACCGTAAATCACACCCCAATTCAAGCCTAATGAAACTAAGAACGTCCAACTTCTATATTCGATGCAAAAACCTATCAATAGTCTGATTGACTTCAAATTTTGCACACAAGTCATAAATGACATAACGAAGCTATGAAAATTTTCAGAATTGGATTCTGACCCCGATATCAAAAAGTCAACTCTCGGTCAAATTTTTCCAAAAATCTTCTATTTTCCAACTTTCGCCAAAATGCGCTGAATTGTCCTACGGACTTCCAAATCCAAATCCGAACATGCTCCTAAGTCCAAAATCACCATATGAAACTGTTGGAATCATCAAAATTCCATTCCGAGGTCTTTTTCTCAAAAGTCAAATCTTCGGTCAAACTTAAGAAATATTTAGCCTTAGATTTCTAGATTCCGTTAAATGGCGATAATTTGATCTAGGGACCTCCAAATTCGATTTCGGGCATATGACCAAGTCCCAAATCAAGATAAGGAGCTACCGTAATGGTCGAAACTTTTATCCGGGTTCGTTTGCTCAAAATATTGACCGAAGTCAACTCAGTTGAGTTTTTAAAGCTCTAGTTCACAATTTAATCCATTTTATTTTACATAAAAACCTTCCGGAAAATTATACGGACTACACACGCAAGTCGAGAAATTATTGATAGCGCTTTTCAAGGTATTAAAATACCGAGATAATTATTTAAATTAAAGATGACATTTTGGGTTATCACAATTGGTCTCTTTTTGGTCGATAATGTGGTCAAAATGTTGACCGGACTAGTCAGACTTGCTTGGTCAAAGAAATACTGAAATTAGCGACCAAAGTGGGACCCAGTTATAAAATTTTAATAATTATATTATTATTTAAAAAAATTATAAAATATAAATAAATATAATTTAAAATTAGCGACCAAAGTTGGTCGCTTACGAAAGGGGAAGCAGATAGAGACCAATTTTGGTCGCTAATATGGGACCCAGTTATAAAATTTTAATAATTATATTATTATTTTAAAAAAATTATAAAATATAAATAAATATAATTCAAAATTAGCGACCAAAGTTGGTCGCTTATGAAAGGGGAAGCAGGTAGAGACCAACTTTGATCGCTAATCTGGGACTCAGTTCTAACGTTTAACAATTATATTATTATTTTAAATATAATATAAAATATAAATAAATCTGATTTAAATTTAGCGACCAGCTTTGGTCGCTAATTTTAATTTCTGGATAATTAGCGACCAAAGTTGGTCTCTTTTCAGGTCAACATTGGTCAAAATTAAAAATCACTTTTGTATTTACTATCTAAATAATATAAATGTAATCCGTTAATACTTTTGTAATACAAGAGAAAATACACTAAAATATACTCTAACATGCTATATATGGTTAGGTTATTGTAGGGGTTTATACACTTGTAAATTGATTCATCGACTTACAACCTACTCAGATGCATCATTGAATATTAAAACAAAATGTCTCGACTTATATCAATTAATATGTTATAATTGATTCATTGACTTATAACCTAGTGATGAATGAATGTAATTCATTAACTCTGTTATAATACAAATAATGAATATTATTATATCAATTAATAGAATAATGTTATATATGTAGTTAAAGTAGCACGAAGTGTGTGTGTTTTATATATATACACATACTAACATATACTATAACAAGTTATATATACATTATAGTATTACAGTGAAGTGTCTGTTGTGAGCACGTGATTTTTTCCCTATATGAATTACTCCCACAAATTCAAAACAAAATAAATTTTCCCATTATTTGCAATTTCGTAGATTTTTGTAGAATTCTTTGTTAATTGTTTGCATTTGTCTGCATATGTTAACTTTGTTTAATTAAGTAAATACAAAAATATGTTGCATTTGCATTTAGGATTTAATTTCACATTTTAGGATTAACTAACAAATTAGTTGTTTTATAAAAAGAGGAAAATCACAAAAAAAGTAACTCATTTTACTCTATTTAATTTTAGTTTTGAATTTTAGTAGTTTTTCCTTTAATTTGGTTTCTAATTATTTGTGTCAATTGTTAATTAGAGTTAACTAATTTAATGCGATAGCATAATGGGATTAGGAATTAATTTATGTTTATTTTTAGCTTTAAATTAAAAGAAATTAGAAAAATTGAAAAGAAAAGAAAACAAAAGGGTTTTGAATCAAATTTTTTGGGCCTTATTTAAATTCTCAATTTCCAAGCCCAAACCAAACACCCTGAAACCCGTCTATTTGAGGCCCAAACCGTTCCCACCCGGTCCGTCTCCATACCCCACCGAACGACCCCGTTTAGTTAGCTGAATGATCTGGGCCGTCGAGGTTACTTGATCTAACGACTGGGAAGTTGGGGGTCGTTTGATATAAGATTATCCGAACTTCGTATCCCCCCTATCTCTCGTCTCTCTCAGATCATCTCACACTAGAGACAGCCTTTTGAACCCTAGTAGCCGCCTCCAAATCCCATCATCATCCGGTGATGGCGCCACCTTCAATCCCTCCCAAAATTACACCCTATAACCACCTCGATCCCCTCATCCCAAATCCCCACTCCGTTTGTTTCAAATCCCCCTGAATCTCCTCGAATCTTAAATCAAAAGGACGAACCCTAAATTCCAAAGTCCAATTCAACGGGCCTGTTTGAAGATTTAAGATCGTAATAGATGATAGTCGTGTGTTTTTGCATGAAAACACATGGTTAGGGTCTATTCCGGTCAAGAAATCGAAAGGTCCTTCGAGGTTTTTTTTTTCAAGTCTGCATCTGGTCAGTTTAGGTATTGCTCCGGCTTCTCTATTTTTCTTTTATTGCATCATTTTTCTTTTTCTTCGACTTTGCTTAGTTGCATGTGACATGTTGCCTCCCCCCCCCCCCCTCATTTCTTCATGTTCACCTTTCTTGCATTTTTCTTTCCTGTTTGATTGGTTAAGTTTAGGGACAAGTTAGTTAGTCAATGAGCATGTTCATCTTTTCTTCCTTTGTTCAAGTTTTATTTCAGCAGTTTTTCTTGTTGGGACATTTGAATGCGAATTGAGAAGTTAGAAGGCCCAAATGGGAACTTATTCGAATAGGTTTTTCAAGCCCATGGTTGTGCCAATCTACTGGGTCAAAATTGACTCGTATGTGGTTGGGGGTAATAAAAGGGTTCTAAAAGGGTAATTTGGGTAATTAATCTATGGAATCTTGAGTGTAACTGAATGGGAAACTTCCAAGAAGTTGGGTTGGGAGATTAATAGGAAAATCTGATAATTGGCTAGGGATTTTTAAGCTAAAATGAAAAATTGGAGGAGGGTAGAAGTGCAAATCTAATTCTTTCTATTGCTGCCCTACTTCCTTGCCTATAAAGGCACACTTCCTTTCCATTCAAGGAAGTTTTGGAGGGATAAAAAAAATCCAGAAAAATCAGAAACGGCTGAAAGGTTTTTAAGTGATATTCTCTATATCTAAAGCACACACACATGGGTAAAACTTCAGAATCAGAAAACACCAAAAAAAATGGGAAAGTTCTAGCACTGTTTCATTGGTTATTTGTTTTCATCTTTCTGGTTTTAAGTATTGGACATCTGCTGGAATTTTGGGATTTGAGTATGGACTAAAAGAGGTTGTAGATATTGGTTGCTTGCTGCTTTACCCTCTGTTGTTGGAATATTTTCTTTAAGGATTCTGAAGCAGATTTCAGGAATTAAGGTACACATCATGACCCTATGCCAGAACCCTTGTAATCATGATTTTACCTGAATGTTAAAGATGTTATGTGAACAATTGAATATATATCCATGTTGATTCTTGTTTCATATGCTGGAAACATGCTTCTCTTGTGCTTCAAATACATTAGTGGATAGCTATTGGGTTTGGGTTCTATGTGTACTGCTTAGCTCGCTCATACTTAATGTTTGCTTCATGTTTTGAGTTGTGTGTATTAGCTAGGGATTAGCCTGTTGCAGCAGGACTCTTGATGGAACTGAGCTTGATATGATCAGATTCATAAGAGTTGAAAGCCAAAATTGGTATCACTCTTGTATGGGAAAGAGCTTGCAACATTATGGAGGATCACAATCTGATGTCTATTTGGTCTTCTCAGTAGTTTAGATTTATTATGTTTATTGTTTCATAAGTTAAGGTTGGTTAATCTTCATTTCCTAGCTGAGTACTTGTCAAATGACTCGAAATGTTGTTAAATAGTATTGAGATTACATGGAGTTAATGTAATGAATGAATGAGTCAGGAGGATCAAGGGTGAATGCCTCAGCCAGTTTCGTTTTGAAGTTCAAACTTGCTGAAAACAAGCTGCATAATCAGTTATGAGATGTTGGGTTTTTCTGGTTTTTTGACTCACGTTGTTTTGTCATGTTTGGGTTCAATGACAAGCCCAAGAGTATTTCCCACTCTCCCTTCATTTTTATTGAAATTTCAGCCCTATGTTCCCTCCATTTGATTGCAACTATTTGGGTTCTTAAGTCCACCGTATTACTCATCGAAATATTGTATGCAATTTGGATTGGTGGCTCAATGTCATAGCTTATGGGTTTTGATATGTGCATAAGTCAAAGTGTTAGTGAATATCTGCCTTCCTATAACAGTGATCTAGGTTTGCCTCGTTATTTTTCTTTCGATCTAGCTTAAACTAGTTTCAGGTTTAGTTTAGTTTTCAGAATCTGAGCCTTGTATCACAACTTTTATCACATTGTCTTCTGGAATTCAAGTGAGGCATTTGTGTCCTTGAAGAACTATGATTCAAACAATGAATTTATGGTTTGACAAGTTACATATCTCGCTAAGCTATGTAAGGCTTTCATTGTCGTTGGCGAGGTCACAATTGGGGTTCGAACTTCATGTAATATGTTTATAATTTATCTTATTTGAAATCGAGACGTGAATTCTTATCCTTGTTCAGTGTTCAGCTTTTTTTTGGAAACTAATGATCATTTGGATGTGTTGCATTGCTAGTTTCTATGTATACCAGTTTGTCATATGCTAATCAGGGCTATTGGGCCCAGTTGACTTTTGGGGCCTCATCCTTGTTAAGTTTGTCGTTTGTCCTGGGCCTGCTTTTGAGTCCAAAGCAGCATTTAACTATTGTTATTAATGTTCACAAGAAGGGGCGATCCAACTCCTAAAATCCCAACGCCCCTTTTCCTTTCTCTAGTGATCACGTGTCTCGGCCTTAAGTCACTTTAATTCAATTAGTTGTCGTAATTAATTTAAGGTGAGCCATACTAGAACACAAATAGCTTATGGCCCCTTCAAATTTTTTAGTTTTCCTTTAAAATAAGTCGAGGTGCACCGCGCCAAATAAAATCTCAAATGCGTGGCCCTTCATTTATTTATTTCTTTTAAATCCTTAGAACTCGAGGCGCGCCATTTAGCAAATTTCCCATGGCCCTCGCAAAGTTAAATATGCGTAGTTGCTTTAGGCGTGTTATTTTAATAATATTACCTTCCTAAACTCGGGTGTGCATTTCATGTGACCCAAATCCAAATCTTAATAACGTTGAATAAAAGGTATTTCGGATTGCGGGTGCATTTCATGTGGCGCGGTCCAAAGAAATATTTTAGATAGCGTTGAAATCTTCCTTAAAATAATTAAAAGCGGTTAAAAAGCTAAAAATGCACATAGGTTTTAAAGTGTTTTAAAATCAGATAATTGAGCCAATTATAACAGTTGAGCGACCGTGCTAGAACAACGGAACTCGGGAATGCCTAATACCTTCTCCCGGGTTAATAGAATTCCTTACCTGGATTTCTGTGTTCGCGGACTGTGAAACAGAGTCAATCGTTTCCTCGATTCGGGATTAGAACCGGTGACTTGGGACACTGTAAGCACGTGATTTTTGCCCTATATGAGAATTACTCCCAAAAAATTCAAAAATAAAATAATTTTTCTTGGTGTGCAATTTTTGTGATATTTTGTGGTATTTTTGTGTAATTATTTGTATGTTTGTCTGTGCATGTTTATTTGTTAAATTAATAAAAATAAAAAAATATGTCGCATTTTGCATGTAGGATTTAATTCTACACTTGTTAGTAATTAAGTTTGTTTTACAAAAAAATAAAAATTACAAAAATAGGCATCGTTTGCATTTTTAGCATTTAATGTCCGAATATACAATTTTATGCTTAATTATTACTTAATTGTGCGTTAATTGTTATTGGGAGTTAATTTGCGCTTTTATAACTTAATTTAGTTCTTAATAATAGTTTAAGTATTTTTATAATTTAGTTTTAGAAAAATAAAAGAAGAAAAGAGAGCAAAAAATAAAGAAAGTCGGAATTGGGCCTCTTCTTCAAAATTCAAGCTACAGGCCCAAATAATTGCCCAACTTTCCCCATGACCCGGTCCACTTCAAACCGGGTCGACCCGGTCCGCTCCATTAACCCAACACCCCTTCTTCATTTTTGTCCAACACAAAACAAAACCAAAAAAATAAAAAATAAAAGGTGAATTATCACTATTAATAGTTTTATTTTTTGTTTTTTTTATATATAAAAAATCCGAAAATATTTTTTTTATTTTTTTTAAAAATAAATATAATAATTTCGGGAATGATTTAAAAAAAATAATAAATAAGAAAAAGGGAAGTATTGAATAAAAAAATATAAAAGTAAAAATAGGTGAAATTCTCTTTTTATTTTTTTTAAAAAAAGTAAAAGAATGTAGAAAATTTAAAAAAATAAAAAGTTTTGTGGAAATTTTTAAAAAATTTAAAAGTAAAAGAAGGTTGGAATTAAAAAATAAATATAAAGGTATCTGAAAATTTAAAAAATTTAAAGTAATTGAAAGTAGCATTTTTGAAAGAAAAAGAAAAGATAGTGGTTTGTTTTTTAAAGAAAAGTTAAATAAAGTGAGATTCTCTTTTAAAAAAATAAAAAGTGGGATTTTAAATAAGATAAAGTAATTAAAGTTAGAATTTTAAAAATAAAAGTAAATAAAGGTGGGATTTCTTTTTCTAAAAAAATAAAAGCAATTTGTAAGTGGGATTTCTTTTAATTAAAAAAATAATAAAATAATAAAAACCAAATCTGAAAATTTCGAAAATTTTGCTATAAATAGAAGAGAAAATTTAGGAATAAGGGGGTGGAAAAAAGAGGAAAAACTAGATAGAGAGAAGAAGAAAAGAGGGGGCGGAGAGAGCAGTATATACTCGATATCCACTATGGAAACACAGAATATACAGGGACAGAATTCATTTTGGAGAGAGTAAAAAAGATATAACCAAATTTTCTGAAATATTGAGAGCGAAAGAACACCATAGAGAGTTCAAATCTAGAAAGAAAAACAAAGAGAGATTTTCGTACTATTTTTCTTCTCCATTTTTACTAGTTTTCTCCGTGTTGCTGGGATTTCTGGATTGAGGTGTTGAAGCTACTGTGTTGGGCTTTATGCTGCTGTATGTTGCTGTGTTACATACTACTTTGCTGACCTTCTTCTTCTTGTATTGACAATACCAGGTACACAAATGATACACTGGTTCATCTTGTAAGCTACTCGAAACATGAATGCAAAAAATGAGAAAGATTTGAAGTTGTAGTTTAATGTAGTCTTTTCTTTCTTTTACTGTCTGTATGTAAAACATTCTATGCGCTGCCCATGTAAACTCTTTAAACGACTCACTTTCGAAACTTAACTATAATAACTCGAAAGTATGTAAATAAAGTAGGACATTTTTCTTCATTTATTTTAGAGAAAAACGAAAAATAAAAAATGTAGTCATTCTAAGATTTTTTTTTTAAAATAAATAAATAAATAATGAGACGGGCCTCGCCAAATAAAAATGCAAATTGCGGGGCCCTCAATAATTGGTCATAATAAATATTTAGAATTCGGGATGGACTGTTTAGTGAATTTCACTGCCTTCCCCAAAGATAATAACGCGTTAGACTCTTTAGACGCGATTTAATTAAATTACTTTCTTAAACTCGGGTGCACATTTATGTGACCCAAATCCAAATCTCAACGGAGTCGAAATGTGTCTCTAATCACGGGTACATTGATTGTGACGTGATCCGAGATGCATGTCCATGACGTTGCAAATTCCTTTAAAAAATAAGAATGAGATGAGCCTCACCGAATAAAAATACAAAATTGTGGGGCCCTCGGTAAATATTTTCTTTAAAATTGCTTAGACTTCGGGATGGACCGTTTAGCAAAATTTCACGGCCCTACCCAAAGTAAATGATACGCTAGTCGCTTTAGGCACGCCTTTTAATAATTTAATTTTCTTAAAACTCGGGTGCACATTTATGTGACCCAAATCCAAATCTCAACAGAGTTGAAATGAGCCAACAACCACGGGTGCATTGATGTGACGTGGTTGGAGATGTATTTCCATGATGTTGCAATTCTTGAAAAAATATATAAATAATGACGAAAGCGGTTAAAAGTTAAAACTTGCACATTAGCTCATAATTGTATAAAATCAGATAAACAAGCCGAATATGACAGTTGAGCGACCGTGCTAGAACCACGGAACTCGGGAATGCCTAACACCTTCTCCCGAGTTAACAGAATTCCTTATCCGGATTTCTGGTTCGTGGACTGTAATACAGAGTCATTCTTTTCCTCGATTCGGGATTAAATTGGTGACTTGGGACACCCTAAATCTCCCAAGTGGCGACTCTGAAATAAATAAACAAATCCCGTTTCGATTGTCCTTTAATTGGAAAAACTCCCTTGTCCCCACGCGGGGGCGGAAAAAGGAGGCGTGACAGCTCTGGCGACTCTACTGGGGATATCTTTCTCGAATAAAGGGATGACACTTGTGCTCAGAAAAGCAAAAAGCCATTATCATCCCCAGCAGCTTCCAGAAGAATGAAGCATCGACTTGAAGGGATAAAATTCCCCAACAGCGTTATCCCCAGCTGATAACATTTTACTCCCCAACAGGCAAGTAAATAATTCCCCAACAGTGTTATTCCCCAACAGTCTCGAGGAGTCCAACACAAGTTTAGTGAAAATCGGTATCCTCAGCGGTTCCTTTCGGGGAAAGGCAAAACGTGACGTAAGGGAGGTAGTCTTCGAAGGAAGAAGCTATGTAAAAAGAAAAAAAAAAAGAAAAAAGAAAAAAAAGAAAAAGAAAGAGAAAAAAAAGAAAAAAAAAGAAAAAAGGGGAAGTAGTTTGCAGAGGAATGAAACATCCTACTTAAAAGGAAGTAATTTTGGAAGGAGAAAGATAACATATTTACTCAGTAGAGTTATCCTCAGCAGTGTTATCCCCAGTGGTTCATCGAGATGCAGAAGCATCCTCGACAGAGTTTCGGGCAACCCAGAGTGGGTAAGGAAGAAAAGGAAGAGTCATCCCCATCAAAATAATCCCCAACAGTTTTGAGGGAAGACAACACAGGTAAGTAAATAATTCAGGAAGAAGGAAATGGTTCACGCATAGGAGATGCATTTCCTCCTAAGTTTGTTTTACCCATAGGAGATGCATTTCCTCCTAAAGTTTTAGTTTTACCCATAGGAGATGCATTTCCTCCTAAATTTTAGTTTTACCCCTAGGAGATGCATTTCCTCCTAAGTTTGTTTTTTACCCTTAGGAGATGCATTTCCTCCTAAGTTTGTTTTACCCATAGGAGATGCATTTCCTCCTAAATTTTTTTTACCCATAGGAGATGCATTTCCTCCTAAGTTTATTTTTACCAATAGGAGAGGCATTTCCTCCTAAGTTTAGTTTTACCCATAGGAGAGGCATTTCCTCCTAAGTTTATTTTTACCCATAGGAGATGCATTTCCTCCTAAGTTTGTTTTTTTTTACCCATAGGAGATGCATTTCCTCCTAAGTTTGTTTTACCCATAGGAGATGCATTTCCTCCTAAATTTTTTTTACCCATAGGAGATGCATTTCCTCCTAAGTTTATTTTTACCAATAGGAGAGGCATTTCCTCCTAAGTTTAGTTTTACCCATAGGAGAGGCATTTCCTCCTAAGTTTATTTTTACCCATAGGAGGTGCATTTCCTCCTAAGTTTACTTTTACCCATAGGAGACGCATTTCCTCCTAAGTTTAGTTTTACCCATAGGAGATGCATTTCCTCCTAAGTTTGTTTTAGTTTCTCCCCATAGGAGATGCATTTCCTCCTAAGTTTAGTCTTACCCATAGGAGAGGCATTTCCTCCTAAGTTTATTTTACCCATAGGAGAGGCATTTCCTCCTAAGTTGTTGTTGAAATCAGGAGTTCGCCTGAAGAACGGAGACATACAGTTTAAATTTCAAAAATCAGGAGTCTGCCTGGAGAATAGAGACATTCAATTTCAAATTTAGCAATCAGGAGTCCGCCAGGAGAACAGAGACATACTTTTCAAGTTTGATGTCAGGAGTCCGCCTGAAGAACAGAGACACACAGTTTAAATTTTAAAAGTCAGGAGTCTGCCTGGAGAATAGAGACATTCCATTTCAAAGTTAGCAATCAGGAGCCCACCTGGAGAATAAGGGAATACAATTCAAATTCTAAGTAGTCAGGAGCCCCCCTGAAGAATAGAATGGCGATTTATTGGTTGAAATCTCGCCAACCTAAAGAAAGGAGTGGCATTTTTAAAGTTGTTGTTGAAGTTGGGAGCCCGCCCAGATAACAGAGGCATACATTTCAGTCTTTACATTTCAAGTGTTGAAGTTGGGAGCCCGCCCAGATAACAGAGGCATACATTTCAGTCTTTACATTCCAAGCGTTGAAGTTGGGAGCCCGCCCAGATAACAGAGGCATACATTCAGTCTTTTCATTTCAAGTGTTGAAGTTGGGAGCCCGCCCATAGAACAGAGGAATACATTTCAGTCTTTATATTTCAAGCGTTGAAGTTGGGAGCCCGCCCAGATAACAGAGGCATACATTTCAGTCTTTTCATTTCAAGTGTTGAAGTTGGGAGCCCGCCCATATAACAGAGGAACACATTCAACATTAATTTTCAAGTATTAAAGTTGGGAGCCCGCCCATAAAACAGAGGCATACATTTCAGGATCAAGTCAGAGGACAATAAAACAGAGGGTTACAATAGGAATCCCCAGCAGGAAACAATAAAATTCCCCGACACTCGGAAGCAGAAGGTTGCAATAAGAGGTCCCAGCAAAAACTCAAATGCATGTGTCTAAAGGAAGAAAAGCATCGGAAGAAAAGCACCGAAAAAAATGCAAGCAGACAAGAAAGCAAGGCAACAAAAACAAATTGCAGTCTAGCCTATCTTCTTGTTTTCTTTTAAGCACGGTGTAACAAGGAGATCGGTAAGCAGTAGTAATAGCATGCAACAACAGTAACATTGCAGTCCCACGGTAGTCCCAGCTACCAAAACTTCCTGAACTACATTGACCTGATTCCTGTTTAGCCTAGGATATGTAGGAAACCTTTGAAGCAAAGGTTCGGTCAAATCTTTTTCCAAAAAATGCTTCACACGGAGTACTCGGATGGGCAAAAATCGCTCGCTTTATCTTTGCACGAAAACCCTTCGTGTCTTCGGGCAAAGAGGGGCAGCTGTAAACACGTGATTTTTGCCCTATATGAGAATTACTCCCAAAAAATTCAAAATTAAAATAATTTTTCTTGGTGTGCAATTTTTGTGATATTTTGTGGTATTTTTGTGTAATTATTTGTATGTTTATCTGTGCATGTTTATTTGTTAAATTAATAAAAATAAAAAAATATGTCGCATTTTGCATGTAGGATTTAATTCTACAATTGTTAGTAATTAAGTTTGTTTTACAAAAAAATAAAAATTACAAAAATAGGCATCGTTTGCATTTTTACATTTAATGTCCGAATATACAATTTTATGCTTAATTATTACTTAATTGTGCGTTAATTGTTATTGGGAGTTAGTTTGCGCTTTTATAACTTAATTTAGTTCTTAATAATAGTTTAAGTATATTTATAATTTAGTTTTAGAAAAATAAAAGAAGAAAAGAGAGCAAAAAATAAAGAAAGTCGGAATTGGACCTCTTCTTCAAAATTCAAGCTACAGGCCCAAATAATTGCCCAACTTTCCCCATGACCCGGTCCACTTCAAACCGGGTCGACCCGGTCCGTTCCATTAACCCTACACCCCTTCTTCATTTTTGTCCAACACAAAACAAAACCAAAAAAATAAAAAATAAAAGGTGAATTATCACTATTAATAGTTTTATTTTTTGTTTTTTTATATATAAAAAATCCGAAAATATATTTTTTATTTTTTTTATTTTTTTTAAAAAAAATATAATAATTTCGGGAATGATTTAAAAATAATAATAAATAAGAAAAAGGGAAGTATTGAATAAAAAAAATATAAAAGTAAAAATAGGTGAAATTCTCTTTTTATTTTTTTTAAAAAAAGTAAAAGAATGTAGAAAATTTAAAAAAATAAAAAGTTTTGTGGAAATTTTTAAAAAATTTAAAAGTAAAAGAAGGTTGAAATTAAAAAATAAATATAAAGGTATCTGAAAATTTAAAAAATTTAAAGTAATTGAAAGTAGCATTTTTGAAAGAAAAAGAAAAGATAGTGGTTTGTTTTTTAAAGAAAAGTTAAATAAAGTGAGATTCTCTTTTAAAAAAATAAAAAGTGGGATTTTAAATAAGATAAAGTAATTAAACTTGGAATTTTAAAAATAAAAGTAAATAAAGGTGGGATTTCTTTTTCTAAAAAAATAAAAGCAATTTGTAAGTGGGATTTCTTTTAATTAAAAAAATAATAAAATAATAAAAAACAAATCTGAAAATTTCGAAAATTTTGCTATAAATAGAAGAGAAAATTTAGGAAGAAGGGGGTGGAAAAAAGAGGAAAAACTAGATAGAGAAAAGAAGAAAAGAGGGGGCGGAGAGAGCAGTATACACTCGATATACACTCTGGATACACAGAATATGCAGGGACAGAATTCAATTTGGAGAGAGTAAAAAAGATATAACCAAATTTTCTGAAATATTGAGAGCGGAAGAACACCATAGAGAGTTCAAATCTAGAAAGAAAAACAAAGAGAGATTTTCGCACTATTTTTCTTCTCCATTTTTACTAGTTTTCTCCGTGTTGCTGGGATTTCTGGATTGAGGTGTTGAAGCTACTGTGTTGGGCTTTATGCTGCTGTATGTTGCTGTGTTACATACTACTTTGCTGACCTTCTTCTTCTTGTATTGACAATACCAGGTATACAAACGATACACTGGTTCATCTTGTAAGCTACTCGAAACATGAATGCAAAAAATGAGAAAAATTTGAAGTTGTAGTTTAATGTAGTCTTTTCTTTCTTTTACTGTCTGTATGTAAAACATTCTATGCGCTGCCCATGTAAACTCTTTAAATGACTCACTTTCGAAACTTAACTATAATAACTCGAAAGTATGTAAATAAAGTAGGACATTTTTCTTCATTTATTTTAGAGAAAAACGAAAAATAAAAAATGTTGTCATTCTAAGATTATTTTTTTAAAAAAAAATAAATAAATAATGAGACGGGCCTCGCCAAATAAAAATGCAAATTGCGGGGCCCTCAATAATTGGTCATAATAAATATTTAGAATTCGGGATGGACTGTTTAGTGAATTTCATTGCCTTCCCCAAAGATAATAACGCGTTAGACTCTTTAGACGCGATTTAATTAAATTACTTTCTTAAACTCGGGTGCACATTTATGTGACCCAAATCCAAATCTCAACGGAGTCGAAATGTGTCTCTAATCACGGGTACATTGATTGTGACGTGATCCGAGATGCATGTCCATGACGTTGCAAATTCCTTTAAAAAATAAGAATGAGATGAGCCTCACCGAATAAAAATACAAAATTGTGGGGCCCTCGGTAAATATTTTCTTTAAAATTGCTTAGACTTCGGGATGGACCGTTTAGCAAAATTTCACGGCCCTACCCAAAGTAAATGATACGCTAGTCGCTTTAGGCACGCCTTTTAATAATTTAATTTTCTTAAAACTCGGGTGCACATTTATGTGACCCAAATCCAAATCTCAACAGAGTTGAAATGAGCCAACAACCACGGGTGCATTGATGTGACGTGGTTGGAGATGTATTTCCATGATGTTGCAATTCTTGAAAAAATATATAAATAATGACGAAAGCGGTTAAAAGTTAAAACTTGCACATTAGCTCATAATTGTATAAAATCAGATAAACAAGCCGAATATGACAGTTGAGCGACCGTGCTAGAACCACGGAACTCGGGAATGCCTAACACCTTCTCCCGAGTTAACAGAATTCCTTATCCGGATTTCTGGTTCGTGGATTGTAATACAGAGTCATTCTTTTCCTCGATTCGGGATTAAATTGGTGACTTGGGACACCCTAAATCTCCCAAGTGGCGACTCTGAAATAAATAAACAAATCCCGTTTTGATTGTCCTTTAATTGGAAAAACTCCCTTGTCCCCACGCGGGGGCGGAAAAAGGAGGCGTGACAGCTATGGCGACTCTGCTGGGGATATCTTTCTCGAATAAAGGGATGACACTTGTGCTCAGAAAAGCAAAAAGCCATTATCATCCCCAGCAGCTTCCAGAAGAATGAAGCATCGACTTGAAGGGATAAAATTCCCCAACAGCGTTATCCCCAGCTGATAACATTTTACTCCCCAACAGGTAAGTAAATAATTCCCCAACAGTGTTATTCCCCAACAGTCTCGAGGAGTCCAACACAAGTTTAGTGAAAATCGGTATCCTCAGCGGTTCCTTTCGGGGAAAGGCAAAACGTGACGTAAGGGAGGTAGTCTTCGAAGGAAGAAGCTATGTAAAAAGAAAAAAAAAGAAAAAAGAAAAAAAAAGAAAAAGAAAGAGAAAAAAAAAAGAAAAAAAAGAAAAAAGGGGAAGTAGTTTGCAGAGGAATGAAACATCCTACTTAAAAGGAAGTAATTTTGGAAGGAGAAAGATAACATATTTACTCAGTAGAGTTATCCTCAGCAGTGTTATCCCCAGTGGTTCATCGAGATGCAGAAGCATCCTCGACAGAGTTTCGGGCAACCCAGAGTGGGTAAGGAAGAAAAGGAAGAGTCATCCCCATCAAAATAATCCCCAACAGTTTTGAGGGAAGACAACACAGGTAAGTAAATAATTCAGGAAGAAGGAAATGGTTCACGCATAGGAGATGCATTTCCTCCTAAGTTTGTTTTACCCATAGGAGATGCATTTCCTCCTAAAGTTTTAGTTTTACCCATAGGAGATGCATTTCCTCCTAAATTTTAGTTTTACCCCTAGGAGATGCATTTCCTCCTAAGTTTGTTTTTTACCCTTAGGAGATGCATTTCCTCCTAAGTTTGTTTTACCCATAGGAGATGCATTTCCTCCTAAATTTTTTTTACCCATAGGAGATGCATTTCCTCCTAAGTTTATTTTTACCAATAGGAGAGGCATTTCCTCCTAAGTTTAGTTTTACCCATAGGAGAGGCATTTCCTCCTAAGTTTATTTTTACCCATAGGAGATGCATTTCCTCCTAAGTTTGTTTTTTTTTACCCTTAGGAGATGCATTTCCTCCTAAGTTTGTTTTACCCATAGGAGATGCATTTCCTCCTAAATTTTTTTTACCCATAGGAGATGCATTTCCTCCTAAGTTTATTTTTACCAATAGGAGAGGCATTTCCTCCTAAGTTTAGTTTTACCCATAGGAGAGGCATTTCCTCCTAAGTTTATTTTTACCCATAGGAGGTGCATTTCCTCCTAAGTTTACTTTTACCCATAGGAGACGCATTTCCTCCTAAGTTTAGTTTTACCCATAGGAGATGCATTTCCTCCTAAGTTTGTTTTAGTTTCTCCCCATAGGAGATGCATTTCCTCCTAAGTTTAGTCTTACCCATAGGAGAGGCATTTCCTCCTAAGTTTATTTTACCCATAGGAGAGGCATTTCCTCCTAAGTTGTTGTTGAAATCAGGAGTTCGCCTGAAGAACGGAGACATACAGTTTAAATTTCAAAAATCAGGAGTCTGCCTGGAGAATAGAGACATTCAATTTCAAATTTAGCAATCAGGAGTCCGCCAGGAGAACAGAGACATACTTTTCAAGTTTGATGTCAGGAGTCCGCCTGAAGAACAGAGACACACAGTTTAAATTTTAAAAGTCAGGAGTCTGCCTGGAGAATAGAGACATTCCATTTCAAAGTTAGCAATCAGGAGCCCACCTGGAGAATAAGGGAATACAATTCAAATTCTAAGCAGTCAGGAGCCCTCCTGAAGAATAGAATGGCGATTTATTGGTTGAAATATCGCCAACCTAAAGAAAGGAGTGGCATTTTTAAAGTTGTTGTTGAAGTTGGGAGCCCGCCCAGATAACAGAGGCATACATTTCAGTCTTTACATTTCAAGTGTTGAAGTTGGGAGCCCGCCCAGATAACAGAGGCATACATTTCAGTCTTTACATTCCAAGCGTTGAAGTTGGGAGCCCGCCCAGATAACAGAGGCATACATTCAGTCTTTTCATTTCAAGTGTTGAAGTTGGGAGCCCGCCCATAGAACAGAGGAATACATTTCAGTCTTTATATTTCAAGCGTTGAAGTTGGGAGCCCGCCCAGATAACAGAGGCATACATTTCAGTCTTTTCATTTCAAGTGTTGAAGTTGGGAGCCCGCCCATATAACAGAGGAACACATTCAACATTAATTTTCAAGTATTAAAGTTGGGAGCCCGCCCATACAACAGAGGCATACATTTCAGGATCAAGTCAGAGGACAATAAAACAGAGGGTTACAATAGGAATCCCCAGCAGGAAACAATAAAATTCCCCGACACTCGGAAGCAGAAGGTTGCAATAAGAGGTCCCAGCAAAAACTCAAATGCATGTGTCTAAAGGAAGAAAAGCATCGGAAGAAAAGCACCGAAAAAAATGCAAGCAGACAAGAAAGCAAGGCAACAAAAACAAATTGCAGTCTAGCCTATCTTCTTGTTTTCTTTTAAGCACGGTGTAACAAGGAGATCGGTAAGCAGTAGTAATAGCATGCAACAACAGTAACATTGCAGTCCCACGGTAGTCCCAGCTACCAAAACTTCCTGAACTACATTGACCTGATTCCTGTTTAGCCTAGGATATGTAGGAAACCTTTGAAGCAAAGGTTCGGTCAAATCTTTTTCCAAAAAATGCTTCACACGGAGTACTCGGATGGGCAAAAATCGCTCGCTTTATCTTTGCACGAAAACCCTTCGTGTCTTCGGGCAAAGAGGGGCAGCTGTAAGCACGTGATTTTTGCCCTATATGAGAATTACTCCCAAAAAATTCAAAATTAAAATAATTTTTCTTGGTGTGCAATTTTTGTGATATTTTGTGGTATTTTTGTGTAATTATTTGTATGTTTATCTGTGCATGTTTATTTGTTAAATTAATAAAAATAAAAAAATATGTCGCATTTTGCATGTAGGATTTAATTCTACAATTGTTAGTAATTAAGTTTGTTTTACAAAAAAATAAAAATTACAAAAATAGGCATCGTTTGCATTTTTAGCATTTAATGTCCGAATATACAATTTTATGCTTAATTATTACTTAATTGTGCGTTAATTGTTATTGGGAGTTAGTTTGCGCTTTTATAACTTAATTTAGTTCTTAATAATAGTTTAAGTATATTTATAATTTAGTTTTAGAAAAATAAAAGAAGAAAAGAGAGCAAAAAATAAAGAAAGTCGGAATTGGACCTCTTCTTCAAAATTCAAGCTACAGGCCCAAATAATTGCCCAACTTTCCCCATGACCCGGTCCACTTCAAACCGGGTCGACCCGGTCCGTTCCATTAACCCTACACCCCTTCTTCATTTTTGTCCAACACAAAACAAAACCAAAAAAATAAAAAATAAAAGGTGAATTATCACTATTAATAGTTTTATTTTTTGTTTTTTTATATATAAAAAATCCGAAAATATATTTTTTATTTTTTTTATTTTTTTTAAAAAATATAATAATTTCGGGAATGATTTAAAAAAAATAATAAATAAGAAAAAGGGAAGTATTGAATAAAAAAAATATAAAAGTAAAAATAGGTGAAATTCTCTTTTTATTTTTTTTAAAAAAAGTAAAAGAATGTAGAAAATTTAAAATAATAAAAAGTTTTGTGGAAATTTTTAAAAAATTTAAAAGTAAAAGAAGGTTGAAATTAAAAAATAAATATAAAGGTATCTGAAAATTTTAAAAATTTAAAGTAATTGAAAGTAGCATTTTTGAAAGAAAAAGAAAAGATAGTGGTTTGTTTTTTAAAGAAAAGTTAAATAAAGTGAGATTCTCTTTTAAAAAAATAAAAAGTGGGATTTTAAATAAGATAAAGTAATTAAACTTGGAATTTTAAAAATAAAAGTAAATAAAGGTGGGATTTCTTTTTCTAAAAAAATAAAAGCAATTTGTAAGTGGGATTTCTTTTAATTAAAAAAATAATAAAATAATAAAAAACAAATCTGAAAATTTCGAAAATTTTGCTATAAATAGAAGAGAAAATTTAGGAAGAAGGGGGTGGAAAAAAGAGGAAAAACTAGATAGAGAAAAGAAGAAAAGAGGGGGCGGAGAGAGCAGTATACACTCGATATACACTCTGGATACACAGAATATGCAGGGACAGAATTCAATTTGGAGAGAGTAAAAAAGATATAACCAAATTTTCTGAAATATTGAGAGCGGAAGAACACCATAGAGAGTTCAAATCTAGAAAGAAAAACAAAGAGAGATTTTCGCACTATTTTTCTTCTCCATTTTTACTAGTTTTCTCCGTGTTGCTGGGATTTCTGGATTGAGGTGTTGAAGCTACTGTGTTGGGCTTTATGCTGCTGTATGTTGCTGTGTTACATACTACTTTGCTGACCTTCTTCTTCTTGTATTGACAATACCAGGTATACAAACGATACACTGGTTCATCTTGTAAGCTACTCGAAACATGAATGCAAAAAATGAGAAAAATTTGAAGTTGTAGTTTAATGTAGTCTTTTCTTTCTTTTACTGTCTGTATGTAAAACATTCTATGCGCTGCCCATGTAAACTCTTTAAATGACTCACTTTCGAAACTTAACTATAATAACTCGAAAGTATGTAAATAAAGTAGGACATTTTTCTTCATTTATTTTAGAGAAAAACGAAAAATAAAAAATGTTGTCATTCTAAGATTATTTTTTTTAAAAAAAATAAATAAATAATGAGACGGGCCTCGCCAAATAAAAATGCAAATTGCGGGGCCCTCAATAATTGGTCATAATAAATACTTAGAATTCAGGATGGACTGTTTAGTGAATTTCACTGCCTTCCCCAAAGATAATAACGCATTAGACTCTTTAGACGCGATTTAATTAAATTACTTTCTTAAACTCGGGTGCACATTTATGTGACCCAAATCCAAATCTCAACGGAGTCGAAATGTGTCTCTAATCACGGGTACATTGATTGTGACGTGATCCGAGATGCATGTCCATGACGTTGCAAATTCCTTTAAAAAATAAGAATGAGATGAGCCTCACCGAATAAAAATACAAAATTGTGGGGCCCTCGGTAAATATTTGCTTTAAAATTGCTTAGACTTCGGGATGGACCGTTTAGCAAAATTTCACGGCCCTACCCAAAGTAAATGATATGCTAGTCGCTTTAGGCACGCCTTTTAATAATTTAATTTTCTTAAAACTCGGGTGCACATTTATGTGACCCAAATCCAAATCTCAATAGAGTTGAAATGTGCCAACAACCACGGGTGCATTGATGTGACGTGGTTGGAGATGTATTTCCATGATGTTGCAATTCTTGAAAAAATATATAAATAATGACGAAAGCGGTTAAAAGTTAAAACTTGCACATTAGCTCATAATTGTATAAAATCAGATAAACAAGCCGAATATGACAGTTGAGCGACCGTGCTAGAACCACGGAACTCGGGAATGCCTAACACCTTCTCCCGGGTTAATAGAATTCCTTATCCGGATTTCTGGTTCGCGGACTGTAATACAGAGTCATTCTTTTCCTCAATTCGGGATTAAATTGGTGACTTGGGACACCCTAAATCTCCCAAGTGGCGACTCTGAAATAAATAAACAAATCCCGTTTCGATTGTCCTTTAATTGGAAAAACTCCCTTGTCCCCACGCGGGGGCGGAAAAAGGAGGCGTGACAGCTCTGGCGACTCTGCTGGGGATGATAACCCAGAACCACTAGTTCAGGGTTCAAGAATTCGAGCTTAGAATAATTGTTATATTTGGCTTTATTATCTGATATATATTGCATGTTCTGACATAACATACTAAATGTTGTCTTTTACTGCTTTGATATTATCTGAACTGTATATAAACTGTGCCGAAACCCTTCTCTTCTTACCTCCGGGGAGAAGCTCGCTGGTCGAGGCTCCCTATTCTGTTAGTGTCAATACCTGAAATAAGAAAGAGGACAGATAAGTTACGAAGCCGGATGACCTTTTGGTTCCCGGTAAGTTGCCCCCTCCTCGACTCGAGTTGTCCGCTCGGGTACACAGTCTAGAACATATACCCAGGTTATAAACCTAGTATAACGAAACCTCATGCCGGATCCCTAGTAGGAACGATTATTTGCATCATGTTGCATTTGACTTAGGGGACTCAACACAGGGGTTGGGTCCGTCTAGGACTAGCAACCTGAAATGAAAAGACCATTCTGATGCATCCTACTTGCTCTGTACATATATTTGTTTCGAACTTGCATGTTGATCGGTTTCTGAATCTCGGGAATGTTGGAAAATGGAAGAAAAAAAAAAGAAAAAAAAGAAAAAAAAGGGAAAAAGAATATATCAGTTAGGGAGTTAATTGATTATTTTAGAAAAAATCAATGACCAATTACTGGCGAAACTCTGCCGAAATTTTGAAAAAAAAAAGGAAAATATTTTATTTTGTTTTACTAAAAAATATATATAAAAAAGAGTCTTTTATTTTTTGGAAAAATAGATTGTTTTATTGTTTGTTGAAAATGGAAAAAAAAATCGTTATTTTGTCTTTTTCAAAAATAGAAAAGGAAAATAGATTGTCTTGCCATGAAAAAATAAAAATGGAAAAGAGTCATGTTTTAAAATAGTTCGGTTAATTTGCCCGAACTACGCGGGTTTGATTCTCACCGGATGTGAGATACGTAGGCAACCCTCATCGGGTCCAACCCCACCTTTTGCTAAAATAGCCAAAAACAAATTAAAAAAAAACATGTCAAAATGTCAACTCTGTCATAAAGAGGTCGGGTGATGCTCTTTTGTCATAAATAGACGAATGTTCCCGAAAGGGATGTCGGAAGGCTGACTTTGCATAAACAACCACCTTTGGGTCATTTTTTTTAAGATTTGGTCCAGTTGACCCACACAGCCTTAAAAATCTTCATCCCCGAGACGTTGAAAGGTCGTGCTTGCAATATTGAGTTTTCTAATTGAAAAATGATAAAAAGAGTCATAAATAAGTCAGGTGATGCTGTTTTGTCATAAATAGCCGAATGTTTCCGAAAGGGACGCCGGAAGGCTGACTTTGCATAAATAGCCACCTTCGGGTCATTTTTTAAGATTTGGTCCAGCTGACCCTCACAGCCTTAAAAATCTTCGTCCTCAAGGCGCTGAAGGGCCGTGTTTGCAACACCAGGTTTTTATTATTGTTTGAAAAAAAAAACAAAGAGTCAGCGGTCAGGTGAATACCGTTTGGATTTTTGTAAAAAAATAAGTCGAGCCAGCTTCGGCCGCTTCTTAAACCGTTCTTGCCGAAATAGCCTTAGAGTATCTTTCAGTTGTCGAAAGGCTATTTTCGTAAAAGAACGGACAAGTTTGTAAAGTGTCATAAAATAATCCTCCCCGGCCTCAAAATTCATGTGGAATTTTGAAGGGGCCACGTTTGCAAAAATAACCGTTCAGTTGCATTCGTCAAACGGAGAAAGGAAGCTAGCCATTTGTTTTTGGAGTTTGTAAATCTTTTGATTAAGATATGTGGGTTGTTTGATTTTCCAGTTTGTAGGTCATCTTCAAACCTTTGAAACCCAGTTTGGTTTTGATATGAAAATTGAAAGAAAAAATGTTTAGTCTTGTTTATCTTTTATTGGTCCGAACTACGCAAGGTCTGATTCATGCGAGGTCATGATACGTAGGCAATCTCCATAAGATTCGACCACAACAAAAACAAAAAAAAAAAGAAGAAAATTGAAAAAGAGAAAAGAAAAAAAAAGATAAAAAAAAAGAAAAAAAGAAAAAAAAGATGTTGTTAATAATGAGGACCGACTGAGTCCATTCTAACCTGTTTTGTTTCGCAAAGAAAGTTAAGGTGGTTGGTTTGTGGTAAGCCGGACAATGACACCCAGAATCCTTTACTTGCATCTCATGATACACACTCTGCGGGGATCAGGCCTGATAACAAAAGCACTCGAATCCTATTGGGAACTTGTTGACGGAGGTTGATGATATTGAAGTTGGTAATGGTCTAGGCAATACTGATGCGAAGCTCAGTGGCTAAGATGCCAATTTTGATAAAATGGGAGGACGCTCCGTTCCTTGGTTAGCAAAAGAGAAGCTGGTGGTGGCTTATTTTGTTGTCATTTCTGTTGTCCGGATTATTCTTAGGGTTGTAATCCGAATATTTTCTTGTGTCAAACCTTCCTATCTTTCCATTTTGTCATATAAGTTTGTTTAAGTTTTGTCGAGGCTGTGTTAGGATTTTATTCTGGTTGTTTTGTTTGTTTTATTATTCAAACCATTTCGTCGGCAGTCTAATACAAAAGCCGATCTTTTATTATTTCCAGTCATCTTTTTGTTTAGTCCTTTTATCATATTTGTTCAATGCCGATTCTAAGGACATGACATGCGCACACAGTTTGGGCCTAATCTTAAAAGTTAATCATAGACCCTGGGAAGGTGATCAAAGCATTTAAAGGAAATAAGAACGGTTTGAGATTATTTGGATCCCGAGTCATGTGGAACTGGGGCAAGTAAAACACAAAGAAAACCGTTAAAAAACAAGATTCACCTTTCATGATAACGAGAGTAAGAGTGTCGCCCAACGATGCTTTAGAAATGACAAAGGAAAAATAAAATGTGTGAATATAATTGTCAAGTCCAGCACCATCGGGAGAGGCTACAAATCTATGTTCAATTGTGTTGTTTGCACTTGGCATGTTTTGAAGACTGGAATGACGAAGGCATTTTGTTCTGCTACCTAAACACTTTATCCTTCGTTACCCCTTTTGAGCCTTATTTATTTCCTTCATACCCCTCGTTCGGAATCAATAGCAACGACTAGGAAATACGAGCCTGGAAGGTAAAGAAAAAAAATCAACAAAAAACAAAAAAAAAAAAGAAAAAAAGAAGAAGAGGAACAATGCTAACAAAAAAAAACAAAACAAAAGAAAGTCAAATGAAAAAAGAGGAATTGGGAACTACGTTTGACCTGATTCCTCAAAGAGGATACGTAGGCGCTTCACGGCTCGGTCATGGTTTTGAACAATGAAAAAAAAATCAATTAAGATATCCCCCAGCACGAAACTGGGGCAAAGGTTGCGTTTGTCGTAAATAAATCTAGTTCCGAAGGTTGTAATTAATAACCCAAAATCGATGCATTTTGAGCCTTTAATACCCTTTCTTTCTAGCCTATCCAAAACCCACATTACGGTCCAAAGAAAGACCTTCTGACCAGTCTGCAAAAAATGCCAAGTCAGACAAATGAGAGTCTTACCGGCGAACATAACATTCTGTTCCACAACAGAAAGGACTCTAATCTCCAGCAGAGAGAGTCATACCGGCAACACTCCAAATCCCCAGCTGGAAAGTGACACAAATGAGAGAGTCTTATCGGTGAAAATCTTCACGGACACCATAAGGCGATGAAAGCTGAGAGAAAAACCAAAATGAGAGAGACTTGATAGTGAAAACCCTTCGGGCACTACAAGTCGAATAAGATTGAGAATCAGATGAGGAATTGCCAATTGAAGGTCTTGAAAGACGATTGACGACGGAGGATAGGCCACATATGCATGTCATGACCATTAGAGTCGGTGTCTGCGTTTGATAGGTTTTTATTTATAGTTTCTTTTGTTACAGAGTCATCTTTTTCATTTGTCTTTTATTCTGTTCCCTTTTATCTTTTCCTTTCATAGAAAATTCCCCAGTAGAGTCTGTTTGGTCAGAACCAATGGGAAATGATTTCAAAATAGGCCATCAGTCTTCCAATTATGCAAGATGAGATCTGGCTAGTATATCCAAGTGGTATAGTCAGCAAGGAACAAGCGCAAGACCAATGTCAAGAAAGATATCCCCAGCAAAAGGGAATTGTCAAAAGGATTGACGAGTGTCAAGAGGGATATCCCAGCCGAAATCAAAGGTTGTTAAACCTCAAGACCAAGGCCCGTGGACAAAGCAAGGAGAGCAGTGAGCATGATTTGGGAAATTCATACGATACTAAAAGATCGGTGAAGTGCAAGTTTCCAGGCTATGTCACAAAATAAGAGGGATATCCCCAACAGAAAGGGATTATCCCCAGCAAATAATGCCATCCTCACAAGTTGTGGAATACAGAGCAAGGAAGGAGAAAGGGAAAACCATCCCAGCAGGAGTATCACAACCAACCACCACGTTTTAAACTAACAAATTTTGTTTGATTTGAAACAGGTAAAGGAAATGGCATTGATGACAAAAATGCATGCCACAAGGGATATTGTCAAACTGGGGCAGAAAATTTTCCTTTCATTTAGAAAATTTTCTGGAAGTCAGGTACCCATTCAGGGAAGAATAAAGATAACGCCAGTCTCAAGGGAAGTGGTCTTAGAACCAGTGTTGCCCCAAACATAATAAGTTTCAATGGAGGAAGTTGTTCCCCAGCAAAGGGATGAAACTTGAGCTCAGAAAAAGCAAGAGGCCAGCATCTTTCACAACAGCCTTCCGAAGAGTGAAGCACTAGTTCTGAAGGAATCAGAATCCCTCAGTAGTGTTATCCTCAACAGCGTTATCCCCAGCTGATAACATTTTACTCCCCAACAGGTAAGTAAATAATTCTCCAACAGTGTTATTCCCCAACAGTCTCGAGGAGTCCAACACAAGTTTAGTGAAAATCAGTATCCTCAGCGGTTCCTTTCGGGGAAAGGCAAAACGAGACGTAAGGGAGGTAGTCTTCGAAGGAAGAAGCTACGTAAAAAGAAAAAAAAAGAAAAAAGAAAAAAAAAAGAAAAAGAAAGAAAAAAAAAAGAAAAAAGGGGAAGTAGTTTGCAGAGGAATGAAACATCCTACTTAAAAGGAAGTAATTTTGGAAGGAGAAAGATAACATATTTACTCAGTAGAGTTATCCTCAGCAGTGTTATCCCCAGTGGTTCATCGAGATGCAGAAGCATCCTCGACAGAGTTTCGGGCAACCCAGAGTGGGTAAGGAAGAAAAGGAAGAGTCATCCCCATCAAAATAATCCCCAGCAGTTTTGAGGGAAGACAACACAGGTAAGTAAATAATTCAGGAAGAAGGAAATGGTTCACGCATAGGAGATGCATTTCCTCCTAAGTTTGTTTTACCCATAGGAGATGCATTTCCTCCTAAAGTTTTAGTTTTACCCATAGGAGATGCATTTCCTCCTAAGTTTTAGTTTTACCCCTAGGAGATGCATTTCCTCCTAAGTTTGTTTTTTACCCATAGGAGATGCATTTCCTCCTAAGTTTGTTTTTTATTTACCCTTAGGAGATGCATTTCCTCCTAAGTTTGTTTTACCCATAGGAGATGCATTTCCTCCTAAATTTTTTTTACCCATAGGAGATGCATTTCCTCCTAAGTTTATTTTTACCAATAGGAGAGGCATTTCCTCCTAAGTTTAGTTTTACCCATAGGAGAGGCATTTCCTCCTAAGTTTATTTTTACCCATAGGAGATGCATTTCCTCCTAAGTTTACTTTTACCCATAGGAGACGCATTTCCTCCTAAGTTTAGTTTTACCCATAGGAGATGCATTTCCTCCTAAGTTTGTTTTAGTTTCACCCCATAGGAGATGCATTTCCTCCTAAGTTTAGTCTTACCCATAGGAGAGGCGTTTCCTTCTAAGTTTATTTTACCCATAGGAGAGGCATTTCCTCCTAAGTTGTTGTTGAAATCAGGAGTCCGCCTGAAGAACGGAGACATACAGTTTAAATTTCAAAAATCAGGAGTCCGCCTGGAGAATAGAGACATTCAATTTCAAATTTAGCAATCAGGAGTCCGCCTGGAGAACAGAGACATACTTTTCAAGTTTGACGTCAGGAGTCCGCCTGAAGAACGGAGACATACAGTTTAAATTTCAAAAATCAGGAGTCCGCCTGGAGAATAGAGACATTCAATTTGAAATTTAGCAATCAGGAGTCCGCCTGGAGAACAGAGACATACTTTTCAAGTTTGATGTCAGGAGTCCGCCTGAAGAACAGAGACACACAGTTTAAATTTTAAAAGTCAGGAGTCTGCCTAGAGAATAGAGACATTCCATTTCAAAGTTAGCAATCAGGAGCCCACCTGGAGAATAAGGGAATACAATTCAAATTCTAAGTAGTCTAGAGCCCCCCTGAAGAATAGAATGGCGATTTATTGGTTGAAATCTCGCCAACCTAAAGAAAGGAGTGGCATTTTTAAAGTTGTTGTTGAAGTTGGGAGCCCGCCCAGATAACAGAGGCATACATTTCAGTCTTTACATTTCAAGTGTTGAAGTTGGGAGCCCGCCCAGATAACAGAGGCATACATTTCAGTCTTTACATTCCAAGCGTTGAAGTTGGGAGCCCGCCCAGATAACAGAGGCATACATTCAGTCTTTTCATTTCAAGTGTTGAAGTTGGGAGCCCGCCCATAGAACAGAGGAATACATTTCAGTCTTTATATTTCAAGCGTTGAAGTTGGGAGCCCGCCCAGATAACAGAGGCATACATTTCAGTCTTTTCATTTCAAGTGTTGAAGTTGGGAGCCCGCCCATATAACAGAGGAACACATTCAACATTAATTTTCAAGTATTAAAGTTGGGAGCCCGCCCATACAACAGAGGCATACATTTCAGGATCAAGTCAGAGGACAATAAAACAGAGGGTTACAATAGGAATCCCCAGCAGGAAACAATAAAATTCCCCGACACTCGGAAGCAGAAGGTTGCAATAAGAGGTCCCAGCAAAAACTCAAATGCATGTGTCTAAAGGAAGAAAAGCATCGGAAGAAAAGCACCGAAAAAAATGCAAGCAGACAAGAAAGCAAGGCAACAAAAACAAATTGCAGTCTAGCCTAGCTTCTTGTTTTCTTTTAAGCACGGTGTAACAAGGAGATCGGTAAGCAGTAGTAATAACATGCAACAACAGTAACATTGCAGTCCCACGGTAGTCCCAGCTACCAAAACTTCCTGAACTACATTGACCTGATTCCTGTTTAGCCTAGGATATGTAGGAAACCTTTGAAGCAAAGGTTCGGTCAAATCTTTTTCCAAAAAATGCTTCACACGGAGTACTCGGATGGGCAAAAATCGCTCGCTTTATCTTTGCACGAAAACCCTTCGTGTCTTCGGGCAAAGAGGGGCAGCTGTAAGCACGTGATTTTTGCCCTATATGAGAATTACTCCCAAAAAATTCAAAATTAAAATAATTTTTCTTGGTGTGCAATTTTTGTGATATTTTGTGGTATTTTTGTGTAATTATTTGTATGTTTATCTGTGCATGTTTATTTGTTAAATTAATAAAAATAAAAAAATATATCGCATTTTGCATGTAGGATTTAATTCTACAATTGTTAGTAATTAAGTTTGTTTTACAAAAAAATAAAAATTACAAAAATAGGCATCGTTTGCATTTTTAGCATTTAATGTCCGAATATACAATTTTATGCTTAATTATTACTTAATTGTGCGTTAATTGTTATTGGGAGTTAGTTTGCGCTTTTATAACTTAATTTAGTTCTTAATAATAGTTTAAGTATATTTATAATTTAGTTTTAGAAAAATAAAAGAAGAAAAGAGAGCAAAAAATAAAGAAAGTCGGAATTGGACCTCTTCTTCAAAATTCAAGCTACAGGCCCAAATAATTGCCCAACTTTCCCCATGACCCGGTCCACTTCAAACCGGGTCGACCCGGTCCGCTCCATTAACCCTACACCCCTTCTTCATTTTTGTCCAACACAAAACAAAACCAAAAAAATAAAAAATAAAAGGTGAATTATCACTATTAATAGTTTTATTTTTTGTTTTTTTATATATAAAAAATCCGAAAATATTTTTTTATTTGATATTTTTTTTTAAAAATATATAATAATTTCGGGAATGATTTAAAAAAAAAATAATAAATAAGAAAAAGGGAAGTATTGAATAAAAAAAATATAAAAGTAAAAATAGGTGAAATTCTCTTTTTATTTTTTTTAAAAAAAGTAAAAGAATGTAGAAAATTTAAAAAAATAAAAAGTTTTGTGGAAATTTTTAAAAAATTTAAAAGTAAAAGAAGGTTGAAATTAAAAAATAAATATAAAGGTATCTGAAAATTTAAAAAATTTAAAGTAATTGAAAGTAGCATTTTTGAAAGAAAAAGAAAAGATAGTGGTTTGTTTTTTAAAGAAAAGTTAAATAAAGTGAGATTCTCTTTTAAAAAAATAAAAAGTGGGATTTTAAATAAGATAAAGTAATTAAACTTGGAATTTTAAAAATAAAAGTAAATAAATGTGGGATTTCTTTTTCTAAAAAAATAAAAGCAATTTGTAAGTGGGATTTCTTTTAATTAAAAAAATAATAAAATAATAAAAAACAAATCTGAAAATTTCGAAAATTTTGCTATAAATAGAAGAGAAAATTTAGGAAGAAGGGGGTGGAAAAAAGAGGAAAAACTAGATAGAGAAAAGAAGAAAAGAGGGGGCGGAGAGAGCAGTATACACTCGATATACACTCTGGATACACAGAATATACAGGGACAGAATTCAATTTGGAGAGAGTAAAAAAGATATAACCAAATTTTCTGAAATATTGAGAGCGGAAGAACACCATAGAGAGTTCAAATCTAGAAAGAAAAACAAAGAGAGATTTTCGCACTATTTTTCTTCTCCATTTTTACTAGTTTTCTCCGTGTTGCTGGGATTTCTGGATTGAGGTGTTGAAGCTACTGTGTTGGGCTTTATGCTGCTGTATGTTGCTGTGTTACATACTACTTTGCTGACCTTCTTCTTCTTGTATTGACAATACCAGGTATACAAACGATACACTGGTTCATCTTGTAAGCTACTCGAAACATGAATGCAAAAAATGAGAAAGATTTGAAGTTGTAGTTTAATGTAGTCTTTTCTTTCTTTTACTGTCTGTATGTAAAACATTCTATGCGCTGCCCATGTAAACTCTTTAAATGACTCACTTTCGAAACTTAACTATAATAACTCGAAAGTATGTAAATAAAGTAGGACATTTTTCTTCATTTATTTTAGAGAAAAACGAAAAATAAAAAATGTTGTCATTCTAAGATTATTTTTTTTAAAAAAAATAAATAAATAATGAGACGGGCCTCGCCAAATAAAAATGCAAATTGCGGGGCCCTCAATAATTGGTCATAATAAATACTTAGAATTCGGGATGGACTGTTTAGTGAATTTCACTACCTTCCCCAAAGATAATAACGCATTAGACTCTTTAGACGCGATTTAATTAAATTACTTTCTTAAACTCGGGTGCACATTTATGTGACCCAAATCCAAATCTCAACGGAGTCGAAATGTGTCTTTAATCACGGGTACATTGATTGTGATGTGATCCGAGATGCATGTCCATGACGTTGCAAATTCCTTTAAAAAATAAGAATGAGATGAGCCTCACCCAATAAAAATACAAAATTGTGGGGCCCTCGGTAAATATTTGCTTTAAAATTGCTTAGACTTCGGAATGGACCGTTTCGCAAAATTTCACGGCCCTACCCAAAGTAAATGATACGCTAGTCACTTTAGGCACGCCTTTTAATAATTTAATTTTCTTAAAACTCGGGTGCACATTTATGTGACCCAAATCCAAATCTCAACAGAGTTGAAATGTGCCAACAACCACGGGTGCATTGATGTGACGTGGTTGGAGATGTATTTCCATGATGTTGCAATTCTTGAAAAAATATATAAATAATGACGAAAGCGGTTAAAAGTTAAAACTTGCACATTAGCTCATAATTGTATAAAATCAGATAAACAAGCCGAATATGACAGTTGAGCGACCGTGCTAGAACCACGGAACTCGGGAATGCCTAACACCTTCTCCCGGGTTAACAGAATTCCTTATCCGGATTTCTGGTTCGCGGACTGTAATACAGAGTCATTCTTTTCCTCGATTCGGGATTAAATTGGTGACTTGGGACACCCTAAATCTCCCAAGTGGCGACTCTGAAATAAATAAACAAATCCCGTTTCGATTGTCCTTTAATTGGAAAAACTCCCTTGTCCCCACGCGGGGGCGGAAAAAGGAGGCGTGACAGCTCTGGCGACTCTGCTGGGGATGATAACCCAGAATCCCGTTTCGATGTCACTTAAAGTTGGAAAAAACTCCCTTATACCCCTTCCTCAGGGGTGTAGGTAAAAAGGAGGTGTGACATCTCTGGCGACTCTGCTGGGGAAAAGAACCCAGAACTTCTGGTTCAGGGTTCAGAATTCGAGCTTAGAATAATTGTTATATTTGGCTTTATTATCTGGTTTTATTATATGTTTGAGCCTAATGTGCTAAATGTTGCTTTTTACCGCTTTGATATTGTTGAACTGTATATAAATTATTGCAAAACCCTCCTCTCTCTAAGTCTTCTAAATCATCTGGAAAGTGTGCACTCTGTGTGACTTCTCTTCTGTTAGTCATATCCAAGTTTAGAACGAGGTTCAGACAAGTTGCAAAGCCGGTGAAGCTTCTGTATTCCCGGTACGCTGCCCTTCCTCGGCTCGAGCTGTCCGCTCGGGTAAGCCAGGTCTAGAACAATAAACCCAGGTTTTAAACCTAGTATAACAAGACCTCATGCCGGATCCCTAGTAGGAATGTTTGTTTGCATCACGTGCATTTGACTTTGGAGACTCAACACAGGGGTTGGGTCTGTCTAGGACAGGTGTACCAAAATGAAAAAAGACCATCCTGATGCATCTTACTTGTTACTTGTGTATTTATTCGCTTCGGATTTGCATGCTGACCAGTTTTTGAATAAAAGGAGAAAGTTGGGAAAAGAGAATAGCAGTGTGAGGGATAAGCAAGATAATTACCTGTTTTGAAAAAACCAATGTCCAAAAGGTACTGAAACTCTGCCAAATCTTTGAAATGAAAAAGAAAAGAAAAGAGGAGAATGTCTTGTTTTCAAAATTAGTTGGTTTTGTTTTATCTGCTCGAACTACGCCAGTTTGATTCTTACCGGATATGGGATATGTAGGCAACCCCCCTCAGGTCCAACTTCCCTTTTGCAAAAATAGCCCAAAAGAAACAAAATTTTTATTATAAATAAGCAGGGCAATGCCATTCTTGTCTAAAATAGCCGAATGTCCCCAAAAGGGCGCCAGAAGGCCGTTTTTGCAAGAACAACCGCCTTTGGTCATTTTTCAAGGTTTTGGTCGGCTAGTGAACACAGCCCTAAAATCTTCTTCCTCAAAGTACTGAAAGGCCATATTGGTAAAGCCGGATATTTTTATGAAAATTTTGAAAAAATAGTGATAATCTTTTCTTGAGTCAAATGAGTCTTAATTTTTCTCCTAAAAGTATCCTAATAAATGTGCAGGATGAGCACAACTCAAAATGAACCTTTCTCAGTCCGCGAGGAAATCCCATTGGAGCTGCATATGTGGTGCCATGATTTGGGGGATGATAGCAGAAAAATTGTGGCAAAGGCATTGGGTGGTCTTGTTGGGCTTTTGAAGGTTAAGCCGAGAAGGGATGTAATTGAGGCCTTGATACCCTTCTGGGACCCAACACATAATGTATTCCACTTTGTTGATTTTGAGCTAACTCCTACGCTTGAAGAGATAGCAGGTTACACCGGTTTCGATGGGAATCTTAGAAATCAATACCCGCTGGCACCTAGAACAGTAAACCCTCACAAATATTTGGACCTATTAAGCATCAGTCGGGAAATCCGAGATGAAAATTTGGCCAAAGGATTCTGTACCTTCTACTTTCTGTACCGACGTTACGGGAATCCCCGTAGCTTCAAGATGCCATATACCGATTTTACTCACTCGGGAAACAAAGACAAGTGGGAAGCTCAGAGAGGATTAGCTTTTATAGTGGCGTTCATGGGTATTTTGATTTGTCCCGGAAAAGATGGGAACATAGAGTTGGGGCTCGTGGGGATAACTGATTTTATGATGAAAAGGCAAAGGGGACCATCATGCCGCTGATCTTGGCAGAAATTTACCGAGCTTTGACCCACTGTCGAGAAGGAGGAAAGTTCTTTGAAGGATGCAATATGCTGTTACAACTATGGATGGAGGAACACCTTTGCCACCGTCCCGAATATTTGAATTATGGTATGACTGGCCTCGAATGCATTGAAAAACATGAAAAGCAGGTAGAGGGTTATGAGTTCCCGGATGGTACAGAAGCATGGTACGCCCACTTGAGATCCTTGACTGCAAACAAGACCGAATGGACATTCGGGTGGCTCTCGGTTAATGAAGTGATTTATATGTCGGCCGAAGTGTGTTTTCTGTTATTGATGGGTCTTTAGAGTATTCAGCCTTACGCTCCGCACAGAGTTCTACGTCAGCTAGGTAGATATCAGACCATCCCACACGATGAGGACTTGAGTTGGCAGGTTATTGAGTTGGAACCAAAAGTCGCTTTCCTAGAAGAAAAGGTGCATCGAATTTGGCATCAGTGTAGGTTCTTAGAGCCTATGACTCAAGTACGAGATCTATCTAGAGGCGAGTTGGAGCCTAGTTACACCGCTTGGTACGGTAAAAGATCTCGAGTCCATCAAGAGCCCGAACGGCCCGCAAAGAGACCCCATGTCCAACAATTCACCGACGGAGCACAGGTGCAATGGGATTGGTTGGCCAAGGAGAATGAGTACAGGGCCACAATAGGACAGCTAGAAAAGCAAGTCAGGGATCTTCAGTTTGAGAATGGTTTGCAGGCCTCCACAGATAAGGGCGAGAAGAGAAAGTTAGCCAAAGAAAATGACGCTCTTCGAGCCCAGATTCGAGAAATGAGAATAGCAGCCGAAAACCCCGCCAGAAGCGCGAAAGATGGAAAGCTTGTAGATAACCTTAGGCAAAAGGTGAGTGAGTATGGTTTTGATCTGAACAAAGCAGAGGGTGAGCTAGCTAGGGCCCGAACAAAATTAACTAAGAACGCAGAGGAGTGGGCACGCTTCGTTAAACAGTTAAAAGAGAAATATAACAATGAGGTTGTAGGGTTGAAGAAAAAGATCACCGCCTTTGAGAACAAAATGATCAAATAGACAAAAGACTTCAAAGCAAAAAGAGAACACTGTTATGCAGCAATGGCACAGTTGGAAAGAGACTTGCAACAACTTCAAGAACAGAACCATGTAGTTGAACAAACTTTGCAAGCTAGGGCACAACAGATTGGGCGTTTGTTGCAAGAAAAGGGCGTCATAAGAGAAAGGGTCAGAAGGATCGCCGAGTACATCATAATGAAATGCAGTAAGTGTGAGGACATGACTAGATCCATGTTCTTCGCCACTGTGATGAACTTTGTCCTCCAGATAATGGAAGATCTCTACCACCTCCAAGGGAATTTAGCACGTAGGCCCGTGGCAAGACCGAATGATGTCCCGCGGGCCCCAGTAGCAGTTGAGGCATTGATGTATTCGTGATTTTCATTGGAGTCTGTTATTCTGTTTTCGAGTCTGTATTTTCATCTTTTGTTGGAGTCTGTCAGTTTGTTTTCGAGTCTGTATTTTCATCTTTTCATCAGAGTTTTTTAGTTGCTTTTGAGTCTATTAGTTTTTGAGTCGTTGTAATCAAAGCATTTTCTTTTTATGAAATTTTGAAAATCCCAAAATATTTCATTACTTATTTTTACACTTATCCCCCAAAACTATGCAAACATCTGATTCATGCGGGGTCATGATAAGTAGGCAATCTCCATAGGATTCGATCATAACCAAAAGAAAAAAAAGAGAAAGAGAAAAAAAGAGAGAAAAGAAAAAGGAAAAAAGAGGAAAAACAAGAGAGAAAAAGAAAAGAAAAAGAGAGAGAGAAAACAAGAAACTGTGGGAAGGAAACAATGGCAAAACAATAGAGAAAGGTGAGAGAATAAAGAAAAGAAAAAGAGAAGTTGCAAATGGAAATAAGGAAAAGCCGGGATGACGCAAGCAACCGATCAAATGCATAATAGAAACGGTTAACTGCTTAGGTGCATTCATTCCCCAAATGTGTGGTTTCCTATCTGTTAGGCTCTCATCGCTAACAAGTTTGTTGTTGTCATCAAGCAACATGCATGTGGTTAGTTTGTGTGGCATTCTAGCAACTCACCCATACAACACCCGCTCCAAAAACAAGTTGATCATGGCTAATCAAGAACTTGATGCGAGTGTTATCGATCCTTCGAGAGAGGTGGAAGAGTCGGATGTTAATTTGATGAAAGAAGAGATGTATAAGCTGAAACAATAGATAGCCAAAATGTACCAGGCATGGGCAAAAGAGCAACCACCACCAGCTTACCCCGCCAACCCTGCCTTTGTCCCGCCATTGGCTCAGTCCCAGGAACCTCCCACGGCTGATTCATCCCCGGGCTTTCCTATTTACCACCACTATCAGGGCACTACTTCCCAAACACCACAAGCTCCACCATCCAAACCATTCCCATACCCTCATCAACTAGTCACTCCCGTTTTTGTTGCACCCCCACCCGCGACACTACACCGATCCTCCAGTGAGCCTCTATTCTAGACTTACGACAACTAATATTACCCACCGGAACCCACTTTCAAAGATCTAGAACCCTATTCCTACACTCCTCATTTTTACCTCCCTGTGGAAACTGAGAAGCCACCTAAATATCCCGAGCAGGAGGAGATGTTCAGGAAAGTTTAAAGCCTGGAGCAGTAATTCAGTAACATGTAGGGGTTGGGGGGTCAGGTAAGTGTGGCTTAAAAGATCTATTTTTATTTCTAGATGTTCAATTTCCAGCAGGGTTTAAGATGCCCACATTTGATTTGTATGATGGACACGTAGACCCGATGGCGCACTTGAGAGGTTTTTGTAGCAAAATGAGGGGAGCTGGCGGGAAAGACGAGTTGCTGATGGCATATTTCAGTCAAAGTCTAAGTGGTTCGGTGCTAGAGGTACACTCGACAGGACCACGTAAGATGGTATACATGGGACGATCTAGCCCAGGCATTTGCTTGTCACTTCTAGTACAATCTCGAGATTATTCTGGATAGGCTGTGTTTAACAAAGATAGAGAAAAAGCACAATGAAAGCTTCAGGGAGTATGGTTTTCGGTGGAAAGAACAGGCAGCAAGGGTTGACCCTCCAATGAAAGAAAGTGAAATGTTGGATTATTTTCTACAGGCCTTAGAACCTACTTACTACGGTCATCTGGTATCAGCTATAGGCAAGTCCTTCAATGAAGTAGTGAAAATGGGCGGTATGGTTGAAGAAGGACTCAAGACAAACAAAATCATGAGCTACTCGGCTATTAAGGCAACCACCCAGGCCATTCAAAGCGGAACTGGGGGAGTAATTGGAAAGAAGAGGAAAAGGGATATAGCAACGATTGATTCGAGAGCTTGGTTCGGACCTAGGGGTTCACCTCACCACTATCATCAGCCTCGTCCCCACCACCAAACCTACCCCCATACCCAGTATAATCCACCCCAACACTACTACCCACCACCAGACCACCATTTCTCTATCCACCATGCCTAAGCATACAACCAATCCCCTTCCCACGCACAATGGCATGCGTTGGCCCCACAAAATACCTACCCAGCTCCACAAAATGCCTACCCACCCCTACGAGCCTACCAAAACCTTCCTAGACCAGCTTTTTAGCCCAATCAAGCATTTAAGAATGAGAGGTTGCAGAAGAGGAAAACCTTCACCCCATTGGGAGAATCCTATACTAGTTTGTTCCACAGGCTGAGACAATTGGATATGCTGAGGCCGATCGAGCCAAAACTGCCAAATCCTCCCCCGAGAAATCTTGATCATTCTTTAAGTTGCGAATATTGTTCTGGTGCCCGGGGCACGACACAGAGAAATGCTAGCAATTGAAAACATCTATTCAAGAGCTTATTGATACTAATCGGATTGAAGTCCAGGCTCCGGAGGCGCCCAATATCAACCAGAACCCATTGCCAGCCCATCATGAGACAAACATGATCGAGATAGTGCATAAGGGAGAGGAGTCTAAGAAGTCTTCACAGACCGTCATGATGATTCGGTCTAGTGAGGTCAGGCCGGTTGAAAAGTCAACAAGTGAGAAACCATTGATCAAGTTGAATAGGACAAATAGTGAACCATCTGCGGTAGTCAAGAGGGGGTCTTCAAGTGATGTCGCGGCAAAACAAGAAAGAGCAAAAGTGGTTATGCCAGGATTGGCGAACAAGCCTGTTGTAATTGTGGAAGGTACCCGCACAGATCAGGTCATTATCAAACCGGTAACCTAGTTACCAATGGTCAATAGGAACGGTATCCTGTGGAATTATGAACGGGTGACAGTGACTTACAAGGGAAAAGAAGTTAAAGAAGAACTCTATGAGATCCATGGATTGACTTGGTCGGGGAGATGCTTTGCCCTCGAGGAGTTAAGAAAAGCTAAAACCTCCAAAGATAACCCAGTGCTAGTGAAGAAAGTTGTGACCGAAGAAAAGGTAGAAGAGTTTTTGAGAAATATGAAAGTGCAATACTATTCCATTGTGGAACAGTTGAGGAAGATGCCTGCTCAGATTTCATTGTTGTCATTGTTAATCCATTCAGATGAGCACCGTCTAGCTTTGATGAAAATACTAAATGAGGCTCATGTTTCTGACAAAATCTCAGTAAACCATTTAGAAAAAATAGCAAACAAGATATTTGAGGTAAACAAAGTCACTTTTTCTGATGATGAGTTTTTCGTGGAGGGTACTGAGCACAATAGAGCCCTCTATCTTACAGTGAAATGTGAAGATTCTGTGATTACTCGGGTACTGGTCGACAATGGTTCTAGTACAAACATTTTCCCTCTCTCCACTCTGCACAAATTGAAAGTGGATGATGAAAGAATTCACAAGAACAATATTTGTGTTCGGGGGTTCGACGGTGGAGGGAAAGATTCAGTCGGGGACATAGTGCTTGAGCTTACGATAGGACCAATTGAATTTACCATGGAGTTCCAGGTACTAGATGTGTCTGTTTCTTACAATCTGCTGTTGGGTCGACCCTGGATTCATGCCGCCAAAGCAGTCCCATCTACCCTGCACCAGATGGTCAAGTTTGAATGGGATAGACAGGAAATCGTTGTGTACGGCGAGGATAACTTGTACGCTCACAGTGATGCCATTGTACCATTCATTGAGATTGAAGACGACAATGGGCCTTGGTTTTATCAGGTTTTTGACACGGTGTCGGTAGAGAAAATTCCAGAAGGGAAGTGCGTTCCAATTCCGAAGGTAGCTGCCGCATCGGTCATGGTAGCCTTTGAAATGTTGAAAAATGGTTTTGTACCTGGCAAGGGTTTGGGTGCATCTGTGCAAGGTATCGTACAACCGGTTTCTCTCCCCAAAAACTTGGATACATTTGGTTTGGGATTCAAGCCCACAGTTGCAGACATGAAAAGAGCCAAAAAGTTGAAACAAAGGGCATGGATCCTCCCTAAGCCCATCCCATGTCTCTCCCGATCGTTTGTCAAGTCTAGCGCCAGGAAGCACCCAGTAACAACAGTTCCCGGTTCTACGGTTGGTCCTGATAAAGTGTTGATTGAAAGGTTCGAGAAGTTGTTCGACGATATGAACATGGTGGAATTTGGAGAGGTTTCTAGCAAGGCGGATGTGCAATTTGTTGGGCCCATTGCAAAGATTAACAATTGGGAAGCTACTCCTCTCCCTACCCGGAAGGAGTTTTGGTAGTTTGCTTTGACTTTCTTTCAGTTTATCTGGATTATTCCAGGATTGTAATTCAGATTCTATGTTCCGTCCGTTTGGATGTATAAACCTTGTTATCTTTTATTTTTAATGAAATGCAATTTCCCTTTTTCATCATTCCTGATAGTTTTTAAATTTTTTTTCTTTTCTTCCTTGTACAGTTCTTTTTATGCTGGTTTCAATGACATGACATGCATGAGGAATCTTCGGCCCAGTCTTAAAGGCCAATCTAATTCTGAAATAATAATTCAAGAAATAGAGTGTGATGATGAATCATAATATGATGAGGATGAGGCCTTTGAAGATATTAGTAAAGAACTAAGTCATTTTGAGGGAAAACCCAAGCCTAACCTGAATGATACAGAAGTAATCAATTTAGGGGACCCAGATAATATCAGAGAAACTAAAATAAGTGTCCATCTTGAACCGCAAATTAGGGAAAAGATAATCAAAGCATTGTTTGAGTACAAAAACATATTCGCATGGTCATATGACGACATGCCAGGTTTAAGCACTAACTTGGTGGTTCACAAATTGCCCACTGACCCGACAATTCCTCCCGTCAAACAGAAGTTGAGAAAGTTCAAAACTGACATGAGTGTAAAGATTAAAGAAGAGGTTACAAAGCAGTTTGAGGCAAAGGTCATCCGAGTCACGCGGTATACCACTTGGTTAGCCAATGTTGTGCCTGTGCCAAAGAAGGATGGAAAGATCAGAGTGTGTGTTGATTACCGTGATCTCACCAAGGCAAGTCCAAAGGACAATTTCCCACTGCAAAATATCCACATTTTGATTGATAATTGTGCCAAGCATGAGATTGGGTCGTTTGTGGATTGCTATGCGGGCTATCATCAGATCTTAAAGGACGAGGAAGATGTAGAAAAGACAGCATTAATCACACCATGGGGAACGTATTGCTATCGGGTCATGCCTTTCGGTTTGAAAAATGCTGGGGCAACTTACATGAGGGCAATGACGACCATATTCGACGACATGATACACAGGGAAATCGAGGTTTATGTGGATGATGTGATCATAAAGTCTAGAAAGCAATATGACCACATCAGAGATTTGAGAAAGTTCTTCCAAATGCTTCACAGGTACAATCTTAAGCTCAATCCTACAAAGTGCGCATTCGCTGTGCCATCTGGAAAACTGTTGGGATTCATAGTTAGTCGACGAGGTATTGAATTGGACCCGTCAAAGATTAAAGCTATCCAAGAATTGCTGCCTCCAAGGAACAAGACTGAGGTGATGAGTCTATTAGCGAGGTTGAACTACATAAGCAGGTTTATTGCTCAGCTTACGATAACTTGTGAGCCTATTTTCAAAGTGTTGAAGAAGGATGTTGAGGTCAAGTGGACAGCCGAGTGTCAAGAAGCATTTGATAAGATAAAGGGGTACTTGTCGAACCCACCTATGTTGGTGCCACCTGAACTAGAGAGACCTTTGATTCTGTATTTGACGGTTTTGGACAATTCATTTGGTTGTGTGCTGGGTCAGCATGACATCACCGGCAGGAAGGAGTAGGCCATCTATTATCTCAACAAGAAGTTCACATCTTACGAGGTTAAATACACTCACCTTGAGAGGACATGTTGTGCCCTAACTTGGGTAGCACAGAAGTTGAAACACTATTTGTCATCTTACACTACTTACCTCATCTCTCGTTTGGATTCGTTAAAGTATATCTTTCAGAAGCCTATGCCTACGGGAAGGCTCGCAAAGTGGCAGATCTTGCTCATAGAATTTGACATCGTCTATGTGACTAGGACTACGATGAAAGCCCAGGCATTGGCCAATCATTTGAGTGAGAACCCAGTGGATGAAGAATATGAGCCTTTGAAGACTTACTTCCCTGATGAAGAGGTAATGCATATTGATGAGGTGGAACCAGTTGGAGAGCCAGGTTGGAAACTTTTCTTTGATGGAGCTACTAACATGAAAGGCGTCGGGATAGGGGCTGTACTTATTTCTGAAACAGGGCATCACTACCCTATTATGGCTCAACTTCATTTCTACTGTACTAACAACATGGCTGAGTACGAGGCATGCATTTTGGGTTTGAGGTTGGCTGCAGACATGGGTGTCCAGGAAGTTTTGGTCTTGGTAGACTCGGACCTTCTGGTACACCAGATCCAAGGGGAATGGGAAACACGGGACTTAAAACTCATACCGTACTGGCAATGTATACATGATCTTTGTCAATAGTTCCGGTCAGTAGAGTCCAGGCATATTCCAAGGATCCATAATAAGGTTACTGATGCTTTGGCTACCTTGGTGTCAATGTTATATCATCTAGATAAGGCTTATGTGGACCTTTTGCATATTCAGGTCCGAGATCAGCATGCTTACTATAATATGGTGGAAGACGAACTTGATGGTGAGCCTTGGTTTCACGATATCAGGGAATATATCAGGATGAGGGTGTATCTAGTATAAGCCACAGGTGATCAAAAAAGAACAATTTGTCATTTGGCGAGTGGATTTTTCTTCAGTGGAGGAGTTTTGTACAAAAGAACCCTAGACCTTGGATTGTTAAGATGCATAAATGCCAGACAAGCCACAACTATCTTGACCGAAGTACATTCTGGAGTCTGTGGACCGCATATGAGTGGTATGTTCTGGCAAAGAAGATTCTCCGAGAAGGTTATTATTGGCTTACCATGGAGCGAGATTGTATTAGTTTTGTGTGCAAGTGTCATCAATGTCAAGTGCACGGAGATTTGATTCATTCTCCACCATTTGAGTTGCATACAATGTCTGCACCATGGCCTTTTGTTTCTTGGGGCATGGATGTTATTGGACCAATTGAGCCAGTAGCATCTAATGGAAACAGGTTCATTCTAGTGGCCATCGATTATTTTACTAAGTGGGTTGAAGCTAAAACTTTCAAGTCTGTGACCAAGAAAGTAGTGGTCAATTTTGTGCATTCAAATATCATTTGTCGGTTTGGGATCCCAAAGGTGATCATCATAGATAATGGTGCTAATCTCAATAGTCATCTGATGAAAGAGGTATGTCAGCAGTTTAAGATTACACATCGCAATTCCACCCCTTACCGCCCCAAGGCGATGGGAGCAGTCGAGGCGGCCAATAAGAACATAAAGAAGATACTTCGGAAAATGGTGAAGGGTTCCAGACAGTGGCATGAAAAGCTACCCTTTGCATTGCTGGGCTATCGCACTACTGTTCGTACTTCAGTAGGGGCAACTCCTTATTTGCTGGTGTATGGCACTGAAGTAGTGATACCCGCAGAAATCGAAATCCCATCCCTTCAAATTGTCGCAGAAGCCGAAATTGACGATGATGAATGGGTCTAAACCCGCCTGGAACAATTGAGTTTGATCGATGATTAAAGGTTGGCAGCAGTGTGTCATGGCCAGTTGTATCAGCAGAGAATGGTAAGAGAATATAATAAAAAGGTGCATCCGCGGAAGTTTGAACTGGGTCAGCAAGTGTTGAGACGTATCCTTCCACATCAGGCCAAGGCTAAAGGCAAGTTCGCCCCAAATTGGCAGGGGCCGTTCATCGTAACTAGAGTGTTGTCCAATGGTGCTTTGTATTTAACAGACATAGAAGGCAAGTGTGTAGAAATGGCCATCAATTCCGATGTAGTCAAGAGATATTATGTATGATTTTCTTTGGTTAAATTGTATTTGTTTGTACTTGGCATATTTTGAAGATTGGAATGACGAAGGCATTTTGTTCTGTTATCCTAAAACTTTATCCTTTGTTACCCCCTTTGAGCCTTATTTATTTTCTTTCATACCCCTCTTTTGGAATCAGTAGCAAAGATTAGAAATGCAAGCGTGAAAGATAAGTAAAGGAAAAGAGAAAAGAAAAAGACTGAAAAGAGAGAGAAGAAAAAAAAACAACAACAAAACAACAAAACAACAAAACAACAAAACAACAAAAAGAGAAAAATGAAGAAAGAAAAGAAAAGAAGAGTAAGAGGAAGAAAAAGAAAAGAAAGATCACAACAACAAAGTAATTTCTATGACATGAAATATGTTCGACCTGATTCCTTTTAAAGATACATAGGCAGCCTCACGGTTCGGTCTCATCAAAATAAAATCCAAAAGTCCCCAAGCAAAGAAACTGGGGCAGAAGTTGTGGTTTGTAGGAAATATGATTCCGAAATTTGTAATTTTGAACCCATTTGAATTGTTTTGAGCCTTTTGATACCTTTTTTTTAACCCAATCCAAAAGCCCACATTACGATCCAAAGAAAGACCTTCCGATCAGTCTTCAAGAAATGCCAAGTCGAGCAAGTAGAGGTGATTCATATCAGGGGCAACGCTCCTTTCTGAACAAAGAAATGAAAAATGAGAGAGTCTTATTGGTGAAAACCCTCACGGGCACCGTAAGGCGACGAGAGCTGAGAGAAATAAAAAATGAGAGAGTTTTATTGGTTAAAACCTTCACGGGCACCTTAAGGCGAAAGTAAGTCGAGAGACGAACAAATGAGAGAGGTTCATTGGTGAAAACCTTTCGGGGCACCACGGACCGAACACGGACAAGGTTCTGATGAGGAAATTGGGTTTTTGAAGATCTCGGGGTAAAGTACGACAATTGAAATTTGATTAGTTGGATAGACTGGGCCGATTAATCCGAAATGCATGTCATGATCATTGTTGCCAGCTTCTCCGCTCATATAAGTCTCTTTTCTTTTTCCCTTCAGATAGTCTTCCAGTTTTTGATTTTTCTTATCCTCAATTCTCAAAATCATTGCATTTCATTTCTTTTTGGTTTATTTATCTAAGATGTTTCCAATGTCAGTTCTGTTTAATCAAATAAGAAGGGATTTCAAAGCTTACTACCAACTTCCAAAGTTGCACAAGGCACAGTGCGGCCAAGGCATTGCTAGAGATAGTATGATGTGAAACGGGATATAAAAGGTCAATGGAAGTTCCATCAGTGAAATGTTTTAGTAATTTTTTAGGAAATGCAGAGGTTCAAACGGATGGGTCAGAAATGTAACACAACGGTTTGGGTATAGAAAACTCGGGTCATCCAAGGTCATGGGGGTTGAAAGTCCGTCGAAAAGTCAAAGGGGTTCTTGGCCAATTTGAGGAAGTCAGTCAAAACAAAGTACAACAGCTGGGAGGCCACTTTCAGCAAGAATGCCACAAACTAACCACCATATTTTAAACTAACAAGATTTTTCTTTGATTGAAACAGGGGCAGAAAGTTTCGGTTGTTTCGGAGAAACCTTCCGTAAGGGAAAGGCAAGCACCAGACAGGTTTGACTTTTGATTTTCAGGACCCTCCTGGAAAGTGGGACGTAGTTTAAAATTCAAAACAATCATGAGTAGCATAATCTAGCATAAATGTACCCCAAAGGAATATAAGTTGGCTTCAAAGTTTGCATGTTTAAGATAGGATTCAATTAGGAGTTTTCAGGACCCTCTCGAATAATGGGACCTAGCTTTAAGATTGCCATTAGATAACAAGATTTAGCGTAGGTTCTGTTGTAGGGTAGTATAATTCAGCCGTAAAGAATTGTCACTTTTAAGATAAAACATGACTTTTGATTTTCAGGACCCTCCTGAATAATGGGATGTAGTTTTAAGACCTTCTTAGATAACAAGATGTAGCAGAAGTAATACCTTTAGAAGATATAATTTAGATTTAAAACTGTCATTTAACTAGGGGTTGTCAGGACCCTCCTGGATGATAGGAAAATTGGGGAAAAGGAGAAGAAAAAGAGGAAAAAGATGAGATTTAGGAAGAGTACGAGGCGAAGAGATATGGGGTGGTTGAGTTGGAGGAAGAAATCTACATGGAACAATCTGAAGGGTTTATGGTTCCAAGTAAAGAAAAGAAGGTCAGAGACAATAAAGAATCATAAAGAATAATATTTGAAAGCAGATGAGATTGTTCTTAATTAGTATAATCGCTTAAAACGTTAGATCACCTAAGTATAAGTCCAGCATCTGAATCAACATGAAATTATTCAAATCCTCAAATCACCTTCAACAACATCGAAAACAAGAATTACACACAGATTCAAGCTTAAAAAATTTTGAAATTTCCAAATTCTACAAACGACAGAACCTTGATTGCATGTGCAAATTTGCATACCCAATTGGTCTTGAGAAAGTCAATTCGGGCAAAATCACTCGAACTACCAAAAGGTATAGAGTAAGTAAAATCGTGCAATAGTTATATGTCTTCCGAGGTGCTTTGATAATGAGAAATTGGACCCTCCGATTCACCATATACACACTGATTGTATGTTCAATGCCTTGTTGGGTTGATTTCGAGTGATGTAGGGATCTAACTTTCAAAATCTTAGTGATATTTGGTAACATGATTTAATTAACACTCACAGATGCGCCCAGCTACCAAACTGGGGCAGAAAATTTTCTTTGTTTTGTCTATTTTGTTGAAATCAGGCACCCACCTGGAGAGCACGGGAATACAGTTCAAGTTCAGCAATCACACCTGGAGAGTACGGGAATACAGTTCAGGTTCAGTAGTCAGGCGCCCACCTGGAGAGCACGGGAATATAATTCAAGTTCAGCAATCAGGCGTCCACCTGGAGAGCACGGGAATATAGTTCAAGTTCAGCAATCAGGCGCCCACCTAGAGAGCACGGGAATATAGTTCAAGTTTAGCAATCAGGCACCCACCTGGAGAGCACGGGAATACAGTTCAAGTTCAGCAATCAGGCGCCCACCTGGAGAGCACGGAAATACAATTCAAGTTCAGTAGGCAGGCGCCCACTTGAAGAGCACGAGAATCGGTTCGAGTTTAGCAATCAGGAATCCACCTGGAGAAAAAGGAAAGCATCTCAGATTACAATTTGAGTTCAGCAATCAGGCGTCCACCTGGAGAAAAGGGAAAGCATCTCAGACTACAATGCAAGTCGGCAACAAAGGGACTTCACCGGGAGAATACAAGACAACAAGGCAACATGAATTGAAAGATCAAGTTTGAAGATATAGATAGGATTCTTGTAATTCATAGATCATATTTTAGTCTAGCATCTTTTATTTTGTCATGGTGTAATAAGGGGTTCAATAAGCATTAGCGGCAGCAGCAGCAACAGTGAAATCACAGCTTCATGGTAGTCCCAGCTACCAAAAATTCTCGAACTACACTGACCTGATTCTTTTATAGCCAAGAATATGTAGGCAACCTCGGAAGTAGGGTGCAGTCAAATCTTTCAAAAAATGCTTCCCACAGAGTATTCAACGGGCAAAAATCGCTCGTATTCGCTCACTTTATCTTTGCACGAAAACTCTTCGTGTTTCCGAGCAAAGATGGGTAGCTGTGAGCACGTGATTTTTTCCCTATATGAATTACTCTCACAAATTCAAAACAAAATAAATTTTCCCATTATTTGCAATTTCGTAGATTTTTGTAGCATTTTTTATTAATTGTTTGTATTTGTCTGCGCATGTTAACTTTGTTTAATTAAGAAAAAATACAAAAATATGTTGCATTTGCATTTAGGATTTAATTTCACATTTTAGGATTAATTAAAAAATTAGTTGTTTTATAAAAAGGGGAAAATCACAAAAAAAAAATAAAAAGTAACTCATTTTACTCTTTTTAATTTTAGTTTTGAATTTTACTAGTTTTTCCTTTAATTTGGTTTCTAATTATTTGTTTCAATTGTTAATTGGAGTTAACTAATTTAATGTGATAGCATAATAAGATTAGGAATTAATTTAGGTTTATTTTTATCTTTAAATTAAAAGAAATTAGAAAAATTGAAAAGAAAAGAAAACAAAAGGGTTTTGAATCAGATTTTTGGGCCTTATTTAAATTCTCAATTTCCAAGCCCAAACCAAACACCCTGAAACATGTCTATTTGAGGCCCAAACCGTTCCCACCCGGTCCGTCTCCACACCCGACCAAACAACCCCATTTAGTTAGCTGAATGATCTGGGCCGTCGAGGTTACTTGATGTAACGACTGGGAAGTTAGGGGTCGTTTGATATAAGATTGTCCGATCTTCGTATCCCCCCATCTCTCGTCTCTCGTAGTTCATTTCACACTAGAGACAACCTTTTGAACCCTAGTATCCGCCTCCAAATCCCACCACCATCCAGTGATGGTGCCACCTTCAATCCCTCCCAAAATTACACCCTATAACCACCTCACTCCCCTCATCTCAAGTCCCCACTCCGTTTGTTTCAAATCCCCCCGAATCTCCTCGAATTTTAGATCAAAAAGACGAACCCTATATCCCAAAGTCCAATTCAACGGGCCTGTTTGAAGATTTAGATCTTAATCGACGATAGTCGTGTGTTTTTACTTGAAAACACACGGTTAGGGTCTATTTCGGTCAAGAAATCGAAAGGTCCTTCGAGGTTTTTTCTTTTTTCAAGTCTGCATATGGTCAGTTTAGGTATTGCTCTGGCTTCTCTATTTTTCTTTTATTGCATCATTTCTCTTTTTCTTTGGCTTTGCTTAGTTGCATTTGACATTCTTCCTCCCCCCCTCATATCTTCATGTTCACCTTTCTTGCATTTTTCTTTCCTGTTTGATTGGTTAAGTTTAGGGACAAGTTAGTTAGTCAATTATCCTGTTCATCTTTTCTTCCTTTGTTCAAGTTTTATTTCAGCAGTTTTTCTTGTTGGGACATTTGAATGCGAATTGAGAAGTCAGAAGGCCCAAATGGAAACTTATTCAAATGGTTTTTCAAGCCCAGGGCTATGCCAATCTACTATGTCAAAATTGACCCGTATGTGGTTGGAGGGGTAACAACAGGGTTCTAAAAGGGTAATTTGGGTAATTAATCTATGGAATCTTGAGTGTAACTGAATGGGAAGCTTCCAAGAAGTTGGGTTGGGGGATTAATAGGAAAATCTGATATTTGGCTAGGGATTCTTAAGGTAAAATGAAAAATTGGAGGAGGGTAGAAGTGCAAATCTAATTCTTTCTATTGCTGCCCTACTTCCTTGCCTATAAAGACACACTTCCTTGCCATTCAAGGCAGTTTTGGAGGGATAAAAAAATCCAAAAAAATCAGAAACGGCTGAAAGGTTTTTAAGTGATATTCTCTATATCTAAAGGACACACACAGGGGTAAAACTTTAGAATCAGAAAATACCAAAAAATGGGAAAGTTCTAGCACTGTTTCATTGGTTATTTGTTTTCATCTTTCTGTTTTTAAGTATTGGACATTTGCTGAAATTCTGGGATTTGAGTATGGACTAAAAGAGGTTGTAGTTGTTGGTTGCTTGCTGCTTTACCCTCTGTTGTTGGAATATTTTCTTTAAGGATTCTGAAGCAGATTTCAGGAATTAAGGTACACATCATGACCCTATGCCAGAACCGTTGTAATCATGATTTTACCTGAATGTTAAAGATGTTATGTGAATAATTGAATATATATCCATGCTGATTCTTGTTTGATATGCTGGAAACATGCTTCTCTTGTGCTTCAAATACATTAGTGGATAGCTGTTGGGTTTGGGTTCTATGTGTACTGCTTAGCTCGCTCATACTTAATGTTTGCTTCATGTTTTGAGTTGTGTGTATTAGTTAGGGATTAGCCTGTTGCAGCAGGACTCTTGATGGATCTGAGCTTGATATGATCAGATTCATATGAGTTGAAAGCTAAAATTGGTATCACTCTTGTATGGGGAAGAGCTTTCAACATTATGGAGGATCACAATCTGATGTCTATTTGGTCTTCTCAGTAGTTTAGATTTACTATGTTTGTTGTTTCATAAGTTAAGGTTGGTTAATCTTCATTTCCTAGCTGAGTACTTGTCAAATGACTCGAAATATTGTTAAATAGTATTGAGATTACATGGAGTTAATGTAATGAATGAATGAGTCAGGAGGATCAAGGGTGAATGCCTCAGCCAGTTTCGTTTTGAAGTTCAAACTTGCTGAAAATAAGCTGCATAATCAGTTATGAGATGTTGGGTTTTTCTGGTTTTTTGACTCAGGCTATTTTGTCATGTTTGGGTTCAATGACAAGCCCAAGAGTATTTCCCACTCTCCCTTCATTTTTATTGAAATTCCAGCCCTATGTTCCCTCCATTTGATTGCAACTATTTGGGTTCTTAAGTCCACCGTAATGATCGAAATATTGTATGCGATTTGGATTGGTGGCTCAATGTCATAGCTTCTGGGTTTTGATGTGTGCATAAGTCAAAGTGTTAGTGAATATCTGCCTTCCTATAATAGTGATCTAGGTTTGCCTCGTTATTTTTCTTTCGATCTAGCTTAAACTAGTTTCAGGTTTAGTTTTGTTTTCAAAATCTAAGCCTTGTATCACAATCTTTTATCACATTGTCTTCTGGAATTCAAGTGAGGCATTTGTGTCCTTGAAGAACTATGATTCAAACAATGAATTTATGGTTTGACAAGTTACATATCTCGCTAAGCTATGTAAGGCTTTCATTGTCGTTGGCGAGGTCACAATTGGGGTTCGAACTTCATGTAATATGTTTATAATTTATCTTATTTGAAATCGAGACGTGAATTCTTATCCTTGTTCAGTGTTCAGTTTTTTTTGGAAAATAATGATCATTTGGGTGTGTTGCATTGCTAGTTTCTATGTATACCAGTTTGTCATATGCTAATCAGGGCTATTGGGCCCAGTTGACTTTTGGAGCCTGGTCCTTGTTAAGTTTGTCGTTTGTTCTGGGCCTGCTTTTAAGTCCAAAGAATCATTTAACTATTGTTATTAATGTTCACAAGCAGGGACGGTTCAACTCCTGAAATCCCAATGCCCCTTTCCCTTTCTCTAGTGATCACGTGTCTCAGCCTTAAGTCACGTTAATTCAATTAGTTGTCGTAATTAATTTAAGGTGAGCCATACTAGATAACACAAATAGCTTATGGCCCCTTCAAATTTTTTAGTTTTCCTTTAAAATAAGCCGAGGTGCGCCGCGCCAAATAAAATCTCAAATGCGTGGCCCTTTATTTATTTATTTCTTTTAAATCCTTAGAACTCGAGGCGCGCCATTTAGCAAATTTCCCATGGCCCTTGCAAAGTTAAAAATGCGTAGTTGCGACACCATTCCATACAAATACCATACCATGGGACTACACAGGCCAGGCAAGAAGAAAAAGGAAGGCCAAGTTCGGGGAAGCAGTTGAGGCACAGGGCATGACGAGAACCGGCATGGTTTATACCCCGAAACATTTGGCTGAGTCAAGCAAATAGGCCTCTGGACAGCCAATCATCACTGAAACTGGGCCCGATGATCTCTGGATAAAGATACAAGCCAAGGAATACTCAGTCATTGATCGGCTGAACAAAACGCCAGCACAAATCTCTATCCTAGCTTTGCTACAAAGTTCCGATGCACATAAGAATGCCTTGTTAAAAGTGCTGAGTGAGGCATATGTACCAAGAAACATCACCGGAGGAGAAATGGAAAACATGGTAGGGCAGGTATTGGAAAGTCACAAGATCACTTTTCTTGAAGATGAGCTACCACCAGAAGGGTTGAGTCACAACAAGGCGTGCAATGCGAAGATTATTTTATCACCAAATCTTGATTGATGGAGGGTCCAGACTCAACATTTGTCCGTTGGTAACACTCAGGACATTGGGAAAGGGGCTGCATAAGATCAAGGATAGGGCCATCAACGTCAAAGCTTTCGACGGTTCCCAAAGGTTCACTATTGGGGAAATCAGCCTGTGTTTGCAAATGGGGCATACTTGGTTCGAGGTTGATTTTCATGTGATAGACATTCCGGCATCTTACAATTTGTTGTTTGGACGACCATGGATTCATGCCGCTGGGTCTGTAGCATCAACACTACATCAAGCGGTGAAATTTGAGTGGAACCACTAAGAGGTGATCATTCACGGCGACGGTAGCAATCCCATATACAGTCGCCAGACCATCCCAACAATCAGAGGCAGAAGAAATATAGGCGGGGAAACCTATCACCACATCAAGCGAGTCAACGACGTCGACAAGGACAAATGGTGGGACAATAAAATTGAAAGCATATTGAACTGGAGCGGATACGAACCTAGTAGGGGACTTGGCAAGAACCTCCAAGGAATCGCTAAGCCTATCAAACTAAAAAAAACATGGCACCACTTTCGATTTGGGATATGAGTACACTTGGGAAGAATTCAACAATTGGTCGCCACCTTGGTGCGGTCCTTACCATCCGCTGGAGCAGCCAATACCACATTTGGAGCAAACTTTCTAGCCAGCCGATGTTATCTATGGGTCAGAAGAAGAGGAAGCACTGGCAGCAGTGAGGAATTTGTTCTTAGAAGACAATGACATGGACTGTTGTGTTGTTATCTAGGAGGAGGGGGAGGAAGGCCCTTCCATACAGGCCGTAAGCAGAGGGGCATGCCTCAATAACTGGACAATCAAGACAACCAGAGCCCCACGAGCCTCGGGGTAGCAAGGCTAAAACAAAGCATCATGCACTGTTTCTATTACTAAATGACTTTCCTTTTGCATTTTAAATTTCGCAATAAGATATTCAATGTTCAAAACAGTTATGGAATTCATCAAAACATTTTGATTTTCCCTATAAATCTTGCTCTTATTATTTTTCTCTTATTACTTTACTTATACAACATTACTATTACTTATCTTGATGAACCAATGACTGTGACATGCAATGAGACAATGCAACAAACGGACATAGATTCAGAGGAAGATGACATACCCAAAAAGATAGTTAAAGAAGTCGAGAATTTAGAGAACAGACCTAAGTCCAATTTGGACGAGACTGAGATTGTTAACCTGGGAGATGCAAAGAACGTCAAAGAAACACGAATCAGCGTTCATTTGTCACCATCAAAAAAGGAAGAGTACACAGAATTTCTAAGGGAATATGAGGACATATTCGCCTGGTCTTATGATGACATGACCGGTATGAGTACATCTATTGTGTCACACAAACTGCCAACTGATCCGACATGTCCGCCGGTAAAGCAAAAACTCAGAAAGTTCAAGCCTAATATGAGTTTGAAAATCAAATAAGAAGTTACTAAGTAGGTCAAAGCCAAGGTTCTTAGGGTAGTAAAATATCCGACGTGGTTAGCCAACATTGTACCGGTACCAAAAAAGGACGGGAAAGTCAGAGTCTGTGTCGACTCATGGGATCTCAACCGGGCTAGTCCAAAAGACGACTTCCCCTTGACAAACATACACATCCTAATCGACAACTGTGCCAAGCATGAGTTGCAGTCATTTGTAGATTGTTTTGCGGGGTATCATTAGATCTGGATGGATGAAGAAGATGCTGAGAAAACAGCTTTCATTACACCGTGGGGGATGTACTATTACAAGATGATATCCGTTTGGATTAAAGAATGTAGGGGCCACCTACATGAGGGCCATGATTACCATTTTCCACGATATGATACACAAGGAAATCGAAGTATATATAGACGATGTTATCATCAAGTCCAAGAAAGCCACTGATCACATGGAAGATTTGAGGAAGTTCTTCAATAGACTGAGAAGTTACAACCTAAAACTGAATCCTGCAAAGTGTGCATTTGGGGTTCCTGCCGGAAAACTACATGGGTTCATTGTAAGTCGTCGAGGAATAGAACTGGATCCATCAAAGGTCAAAGCTATTCAAGAGTTGCCACCGCCAAAGAAAAAGAAGGACGTAATGAGTTTCTTGGGAGACTTAACTATATTAGCCGGTTCATAGCACAATCTACAGTTATCTGTGAGCCAATCTTTAAGATGTTGAAGAAGGATGCCGCTACCAAATGGACTGATGACTGCCAAAAGGCCTTTGACAGAATCAAGGAGTACCTGTCAACACCACCCATTGTGGTCCCGCCCGAGCCAGGTAGACCTCTATTACTCTACCTCGCAGTATTGGATGGAGCGTTCGGTTGTGTTCTGGGGAAACATGATGAAACGGGGAGGAAGGAGCAGGCCATCTATTACCACACTAAGAAGTTCACCCCGTACGAGGCCTGGTATTCTCTATTTGTTGTGCTTTGACTTGGGTAGCTCAGAAGCTGAGGCACTATTTCTGCGCCTACACTACATATCTCATATCAAGGATGGATCCTTTAAAGTACATCTTTCAGAAGCCCATTCCCACTGGCAAGCTAGCGAGGTGGCAAATCCTGTTGAGTGAATTTTATATTGTCTACGTGACTCAGAAGGCGATCAAGGGACAGGCACTAGCAGATCACGTAACTAAAAATCCCGTGGACAGAGAATACGAACCCCTTAAAACGTATTTTCCCGACGAAGAGGTATTAGTCATAGGAGAAGACATTGCATAATCCTATGATGGTTGGAGGATGTTTTTTGATAGAGTAGAAAATTTCAAAGGAGTTGGCATAGGAGCAGTCCTGGTATTAGAAACCGGTCAGCATTATCTGATCTCTGCCAAGCTCAGATTCCCGTGTACCAATAACATGGCCGAATACGAAGACTACATCTTAGGGCTCAATATGGCTATTGACATGAACATTCAAGAGCTGCTAGTAATTGGGGATTCAGACTTGCTTATACATCAGGTCCGAGAAGAATGGGCAACCAAGAACTCCAAAATACTCTCTTATCTACATCATATACAGGAGTTGAGAAAGAGGTTCACAAAGACATTCCAGCATGTTCCCAGAGTCCAGAATGAGTTCGTCGACGCATTGGCTACCCTATAATCTATGATACAACATCCAAACAAGAACTTCATTGATCCCATTCCGGTAAAGATCCATGATCAGCCAACTTATTGTGCTCATGTTGAGGAAGAAGCAGACGGAAAACTTTGGTTTCATGATATCAAGGAATATTTGACGAAAGGAGAATACCCAGAGCTTGCAAATCCTACTCAGAAACGCATACTTCGGAGGTGGTCCAACAATTTCTTTCACAGTGGAGGAATCCTATATAGGAGGACTCTTGATTTAGGATTGCTAAGATGTGTCGACGTAAAGGAGTCATCCAGGCTACTAGAGGAAATTCACGCTGGGACCTACGGTCCGTATATGAATGGCTTTGTCTTGGCAAAGAAGATACTCTGAGCTGGTTACTTTTGGATGACTATGGAAACGGACTGCGTCTAGTATGTTTGGAAATGCCACCACTGTCAGATACATGCAGACATGATAAAGGTACCTCCAAATGAGCTTAATGCAACGAGTTCACCATGGCTGTTCGCCGCATGGGGAATGGATATTGTTGGACCAATCGAACCTACCGCATCAAACGGTCACAGGTTTATCTTGGTAGCAATTGACTATTTTATCAAATGGGTCGAAGCAGCATCATACAAAGCGGTAACCAAGAAGGTCGTGGTAGACTTTGTCCGCGACCGCATTATTTGTCGATTCAGGATTCCAGAGTCAATCATTACCGACAACGGCTCCAACCTCAACAGTGACTTGATGAAAGTCATGTGTGACACTTTTAGAATCAGACACAAGAATTCTACAGCTACAGACCTCAGATGAACAGAGCCGTAGAAGCCGCCAACAAGAATATCAAGAAGATATTGAGGAAAATGATAGAGAACCATAAACAGTGGCACGAGAAACTATCATTTGCCTTATTAGGGTACAACACCACAGTCTGCACATCAACTGGGGCAACCCCTACATGCTGGTATATGGTACAAAAGCGCTTATTCCCGCCGAAGTAGAAATCCATTCCTTGAGGATCATACAAGAAGTAGAACTCGATGATGCAGAGTGGGTGAAGAGTCGTTACGAGCAGCTGGCTCTTATAGATGGAAAAAGAATGAACGCAGTTTGCCATGGTCAAATTTATCAGAACAGAATGTCCAGAACCTTCAACAAAAGAATCAAGCCGAGACAGTTCACACCGGGGAAGATGGTGTTAATGAAAATTTTTTCGCATCAAGATGAAGCCAAGGGGAAGTTCTATCCCAACTGGCAGGGTCCATACATGGTTCACCGGGTTCTAACAGGAGGAGCCCTCATACTTGCAGAAATGGATGGAGAAGTCTAGCCAAAACCTATCAACTCAGATGCAATCAAACGTTACTATGTGTTATCTTTATGCTTCCCTTATATGATGTAAATTGAACTACGCCTGACCTGATTCCCATTTAAGAGGGGATACAAAGGCAGCCCTATGGGTTCGGTCACAAGTCAATAAAATTTTCATTTCCCCCCGCAATTGGAAACTGGGACAGAATTTTGAGGAGGACCCTCAAAATTCCGAAGTGATTTCAGCCATTCACCGCAAGCAACCGTCAGAAGCAGCAGCCCAATAAACTGGGGCAGAATTTTGAGGAGGACCCTCAAAATTCCAGAGCAAGAAAAGTTGCAATGCCTTGAACCACATCGCAGTCATCAGTTTATCTAAAGAAAACTATTCTTAATTATGTATTTATGTTACATTTGTTTTTACTAAATCATGCATGTTTATTTATGAAATCGCTCTATTTAGCAACGCTACCCCCAACGTACATATAGCGTCACCAAATCAAAGCCGAGCAGGTCAAGTAAAGCCAGCGGGAATACGAACTAACCTCCCCACTTTTAAAAAACTCACGATCTTTCTTTGGATGCAGGCACTTGAGTTTCAAAATCATCAAATATACTATACACTCACGAGACTCACATTGCTCAGAAATATAACTCTCAGAACCACTTCACTTACTCACAGCTGCTATCCGCACGCAGTGTCCCCAGCAGGCACAGTATCCCCAGCAGTCGGAATATCGCAATCCGGTATCAGCTAAGAAAATTTTATTATCATTTTGCCCTTTTACTTCTTGCATAAGGCTACCATTCTCCCTTCCGAGACTAAGCTCTGTCTCCATCTGCATTTTTGCATTGCATAAGGCTACCATTCTGCCTTCTAAGACTAAGCTCTGTCTCCATCTGCATTTCTGCATTGCATAAGGCTATCGTTCTGCCTTCCGAGACTAAGCACTATCTCCATCTGCATTCTTTGCATTGCATAAGGCTATCGTTCTGCCTTCCGAGACTAAGAACTGTCTCCATCTACATTCTTTGCATTGCATAAGGCTACCATTATGCCTTTTGAGGTTAAGCTCTACCTCCATCTACATTTCTGTATTGCATAAGGCAACCATTCTGCCTTCCGAGGTTAAGCTCTACCTCCATCTGCATGGCTGAAAGATCGCCACCTCTACATTCTGCATGGCTGAAAGATCGCCACCTTATTTACATTCTGCATGGCTGAAAGATCGCCACCTTTATTTACATTTGCATCGGCTGGAAGATGGCCACCTTTATTTACGTTTGTACCGGCTGAAATATCGCCACCTTTATTTACGTTTGCATCGCTGAAAGATTGCCACCTTTATTTACGTTTGCATCGGCTGGAAGATCTCCACCTTATTTACATTTTGCATGGCTGGAAGATCGCCACCTTTATTTATGTTTGCATCGGCTGGAAGATCGCCACCTTTATTTACGTTTTCATCGGCTGGAAGATCGCCACCTTTATTTACGATTTCATCGGCTGGAAGATTGCCACCTTTATTTACGTTTGCATCAGCTGAAAGATCGCCAAGTTTATTTATGTTTGCATCCGCTGAAAGATCGCCTCCTCTACATTCTGCATGGCTAAAAGATCGCCACCTTATTTACCTTCTGCATGGTTGAAAGATCGCCACCTTTATTTACGTTTGCATCGGCTGAAAGATCACACACATTTATTTACGTTCGCATCGGCTGAAAGATCGCCACCTTTATTTACATTTGCATTGGCTGAATGATCGCCACCTGCTACATTTCAAGGGCTGAAAGATCGCCAAAATTGTCCAAAGGCGTCATTGTTCGGAGGCGCCATTTTCATAGCCCGAGAACGCCATGCCATGGCCTGAGGACCCCTTTTAATCTCTTGCATATCATTATTCAAAGGCATCATAGTTCGGAGGCATCATTCGCATAGCCCGAGAGCATCATTTCATGGCCTGCGAATCCTTTATTATATGCTTCATGGCCCAGGACATCATGGTCCAAGGATGCCATCCTAACCGTCCAAAGACAGCATTCATGGTCCGACGGGAACTTGCATCATGATCAAATTTCCACACAATTTATTGCTTACTTGTAGTTAAACTAGCGAGCAACAAACATCTCAGCAGGAGCGATCCCGCTCCAGTTCCCGTAGCCTTTGCAGGTTTCAAGCCATTCACCCCAACCTGAATATTGCATCCGTTCTTGAAAGTCTCCATCGGCCTACTCCGCCGATGGGTCCTAAACTACATATGGCTTGATTCTTGTAAAACCAGGGATATGTAGGTAGCTCAAAAACCAGAGTATGGCCTAAGTCTCCTTGAACCCTTTCGTTCGTTCAAAATTGGCCATCATATCTTTACCCGACAACTCTTTCATCCTTCCCGGGTAAAGAGGGGCAGCTGTTGATACCCAATTTTTCCCTGTATATTTTTATACGCAAAATACTTTTAAAATAGCATATGTATGCATATATAAGTATGTCCAAATATTTTATTATTTTTTCCTAATTTTTAAAAGATTTTTAAACTAATTTATCGCCCTATTTTATCAGTAAAAAACCAATAATTATTCCCCAAATTATTATTTTTGGTGATTAATTTATTGTACTCTCATATTTATATCAAAATATAGCTAAGGTAATATTTTGCACATTTTTACAAATTTATTTAGTATTTTAAAGCTAAATTGCATATAATTGCAATATTACCCTATTTTAAGATTTAATTGTGTTTATGATTACAAAATTGATGCCAGCATTTTTAATTTGATATTTATATATTATTTATTAATTTAGTACCTTTAATTTGTTTCCAGAAATTATTTTGCTATTTTGTATAAAATAAATAAGGGAAAAGTGGCTATTTAAATACTAGCCCTACTTATTTCAATTTTAGCCTAAATTCTACCCCAATTGAACCCCAGCCCAATTCCTAAAATTACCCTCCCCTGACCCAATTAAATCCAACCTGCCCGGATCCCCGTTTAATCCAGACCGTTGATCAAAATGATCAACGACCACATTCTCTCCATTCCTTTTTTAATTCACCAACCCCACTAACCCTAAGTCATTTTCACCTACCCCCGCCTCTGAAACCCTCCACTCTCTCAAACTCTCTCGAGTCTTCTTAGAACCCTAGTTGCCTCTTACCGCTTCCACCCTGAAAGCCACCGGAATCCATGACTTCCAAGGCTTTGAGAGTCTTATACCTACCTTATGCTGCTCTTACACACCTGATCTCTAAAGATTCAAGGCCTGACCTTTAAGGTTTGTACCCAGACCTCTGTCGATTCGAGGTTCCACGGCCATCTCCGGCCTTGCTCCGGCGTACCATGGTTGTTTGGGCCTGATCCTGACATTTCCGACTCAGAGCGGTGACTCTTCAAAGCCTTTCTCATTTCTAGGGTTCTTCTGAAACCCTAACCCTTCGAGGTTTTTTTGATTCCCTTAGATCTGTTCCAGATCCACGCTTTCCTTAAGGTCTTAAACGTTTTCCTGACTTTTCTTTCAAAAAACTACTTTCAAAATCTTTCTTTTCCAATCTATGGTTTTTTGAAAGTATTTAAGTGTTTCCTAACTTTCTTTTTCATTTTATGTGTATTTGCTTCTACTGGGTTCTTGTATTTTCTTCTACCATGTTCTTACGTGTTTCTTCTGCTGTATTTTCCTATACTGTGTTCTCGTATGCTTTTCTACTATATGCTTTCTCTACTGTGTTCTGATATGTTTCTCCTACTATATTTTCTTACTAAGTTCTTAAATTTTCTTATTAAGTTTCTTTTACCGAGCTCTGTTTAAAGTTTCTTCTAAAATTTCTTAGCATGCTTCTTCTACTGTTCTTATCAGTCTTCTCTATTATGTTTCGTATTAGCTTCTTCTACTCTATTTTTCTTCAAATTCTGCTACTATGTTATGCGTGTTTCTTGCTATCATTCTTCTCTCATGAGTTTTTGCTGCTGAAAGAAAAATGCAAGAGGTTTCATAGAACTGAAACCTCTGAGCCTGTTTTGATTACTTGCCTTCTCATCTCTGTACTTGATTCAAGGTGGAAACCCTAGAATTCGGGGGTTCTGCCAGTTTGATTATGTGATTTAATTGAACTAGGGTTTTTATTTTAGAACCCCTAACTCTTTCAGACCAACTTCGAGTCTCTGAACCGAGTTTGGACATCCGTGTTTGCATATGATTCTGACTTTTTGCTAAACTATCCTACACTAGATTTTCTACAGATTTTGCAATGGCACAACATTTTCTTTCAACTGAACGTGTTGGTGTGCTCTTTATATGTGATGAATCTTCCGCTTTCAACTCGTGATTGATTCAAATTCCTTCTAAATAGGTCTGATTGATTCCCTTTCCATTGTTTGCTGATTTCCCTTAAGTTAAAAAAAACTTTCCCATCTTTTTGACTCAGTTCATTCATACAAGATCCCTGACCTTTGATTTATTGGATGTTAATTGATTTTCTTGTTTTGTTTGTGCAACCGCGTATTTCAGAAATTCTATCCTTAAATAACCTTAATGTATTTACCCTTAATTGCATGTTGTGCACAAAGTGCTTATTCATTTTGCTTTCCTTAAATTGTTTTACCCATTGAATCTGAATCCTTTAATTAAGGGAAGTCTTGTGTAATTGATTAACAATCAATTCCTTAACTATTTTCTTATCTTATTTCCTCATGATTTTCAAACTATAAAAGGCACGACCCTTTTTCACATACAGAGGATACAATTCAGAACCTCTTCTGAACTTATACTTACTCACAATAACATTCTCTTCTTGTCTGCACTGTGGCCTGTTTACAATACCTACTGCTTTTCTTTGTTTGTTCCTTTGAAACTGGTGTGTCCGGACTTAATTTTTAGCACCACACCAATGCGTATTTACTGCTTTTGTGTCCATGTTTGCTTGCTACTTCTGTATATCTCAACACTTAAACTGACATGCTAATTTCCTTCTATTTGTTTGTTATGAACCCCATTCCCCTATTACCCTTATGTGTTCTGAGTTATGGCTTAAGGCACGACAATGTAAGTTGTTGTCCATGAGTTAAGTTTGATCTACTGGGGTCTTAACCTCTAAGCAAACAGGCTTGAGGGTGTGTCAGCATCTCCCATTGCTGGGTATGCCCATCAACCTGCTTTTCTTTTGCCTCCTTACCACCTCCCCATTCCCTATACCCCTATGTGTATTGATGTGAGCTATTTTACCTTTCCCTTTCCCCTCTCAAAATTCTATTTCTACACTTGCACTCTCTCTTAGTCCCTAAGTTCTGCCCCCCTCTTGTGAGCCTTGCCTTGGGACCTTGAGTCCCCTCTGAACTTGGACACTTGAGGGCTCACCCTTCCACACTGCACTATGTCTTAATCTGGTGATACATTTGGGTGTGAGTACTGCCCGGAGTCCATATGAGGCTCTTAGGGAACTATGGTATATCCAAATGGGAGAAAGGCTTTGGATCATGATCTCTTGGAGTTGGTTCATCTCATATTTCAGACATGGAGTCTGAATTAGGCTCTCCTTGGTTGCACTTTTAACTTCTGATGTATTTTTATTTTCTTATTTCATTCTGGGCTGTAATAACTTGTAATAAACTCTTAGGATGGCTAGTAAAAAAGGGAGGGATAACCATGTATGCAAAGGGTAGATATCTTGCCTATAGGAATTTCTGAATTTCTGCACTCTCATATAGATATCTTGCCTACAGGAATTTCTGAATTTCTGCACTCTCATATAGATATCCTGCCTATAGGTTATTTCTGAATTTCTGCACTCTCATATAGATACCATATCTGTAGGGATTCTGCATTATCTCATATAGATACCATGCCTATAAATCTGAATCTTGCATCAGCATCTAGATGTCATGCCTATAGGCTTTCTGCATTGTTTACCATGTCCATAAAAGGTTTTAAAATCAACAACGTATAGAAAGCATGCCTATAGGAACTACCAATCAAGTCTGAATCGTTTCACTCGCTTATAAGTCTAAAACCAGTAATAACAATATCTAACGTTTGTAGGACCTATAACTTTTGCTAAAAACTTGCTTTTCTTTAATAAGCTGGCAACTCCTCCTAACCAGTACGCATTTAGTTCATTGTTTCTGAAATCATCAGATATCTTGCCTATAGGACCCTTGTCCAACACTTAGGCAAGTCTTAGGGTAAAAGTTTATAAACTACATCAGTCTTTATTAATTACAACCAGCGGGCAAGCCTAATTTGGACTTCTTATCTGAAAATATGTGATAAATCATCCTGCCTCAACTTTTCAATTCTTAATAAGACCCTAAACAATATGTGCAAGACATGTTAAATTATGTGCTTTCTTTGGTTTAAAGGAGGTCTGTTTGAGCCTTTGCTTGTTATGTGCTTTCCCCCAACTTGCTATGCATGTTTTGCATGTCGGCTTAGAATTTTTACCTTTAAAACCACAAATAAGCCTAATATCCCTCCCCTTTAGGATTAGTAGTCCTAAATGCCTCCGGGACTAATAGGATTGGGACGGGTAATAGCATGCAATAAGTAAATTAGACCATTACGCACTTTAATACCTTAACGGGGTGGGAAGGGTAAATATGGATATGATGACCACGCGGTAACATCATGTGTAACCCCTCACCGAGGAGTGATTACCAGATGTTGTGTGGGGTGATCCATATTATTAATAAACCTATGACCCCCTCCCCTTTTCTTTGTTTCTTTCTTTAAAAGTCTTTCTTCATAATCAACTCTTTTAGTTTTCTTACTTGTAACTGTCATGTGCAAAATCCCCTCTTATTTGAAGTCTTATTCGCCTACGTGTTGTTTACACTTAAAGATACAATGATTGTCTGGCCGGGAACCACACTAGTAGATCCTGAGGGGTGCCTAACACCTTCCCCTTTGGATAATTTCAAGCCCTTACCCAATCTTTGGTTACTCAAAACAAATCCCTCCTAGTGTCCTAATGCACTTAAATCATTAGGTGGAAACTTTTCAATTCAAACCCAATTCTCCAATAGGGAACGAGTTGTCCTCCCAAATGTCAGAAACCCGATTTCGCGAGAAAAAGGGGGCGCGACAACTCTCTGAAGCTGGTCTATAATAAAAATGGTCGATAAGCGGCCGCAACAGGAAATCTGTGCTTGCAATAAGCATTATGCGATTGCACACAAAATTATGTGGACTGTAGACAAAATGGTGACTTAAGCTCTCCAGGTAACAAAGTGCGGACCACAACTGAAATTGTGTTGCTGCACTCGCTCCTCCTTACCTTATAAAATCAATAGTATAAATAGAGGTCTAGGGCAACTGTTACACTTTTCCCTCTCTGAACACAAACACAACATTATATTTAAATTCATTGTGAATCATCTACCCACACGCCCAACTGTCACGACCCAAACTAATGGGCCGCGACGGGCACCCAGTACCTTACTCAACCGAGTACCAATGTAACATATCTTTCTTATTACATCATCATATACACATGACATACAGTCCTAATAGGCCAACATAATTATTTATAAACTCAAAACATAGGCCGACAAGGCCGTACAATCTTTCATGTACAAGACATATGTCTACAAGCCTCTAAGAATACATAAATGTCATAAAGGTCGGGACAGAGTCCCGCCATACCAAATAATACACGTCTAAATCATACTAACCAAACGAGAAACTCCGAAGCAAATGGAGCGCACCAACATCTTCCGCTAAGCTGATAGCCTACTTGGAGGGCTCTCGACTTGTCTATCGGGACCTGCGGGCATGAAATGCAGCGTTCCCAGGCAAAAGGGACGTCAGTACGAATAATGTACCGAGTATGTAAGGCACATAAATAAATACATAAGAGACATGGAAGACATATAGAGTACATGACTCAACCTGTAAGTATGAATAACTTTGTAGATCATAAATTACTTTTATCATCATGCATGTGCGTATGAATGTCATGTCGTCTATAGGTACATGTTTCATAACATCATCAGCCTCTGAGGGCATTCCATTATATCATACCGGCCACTGTGGGCAAAATCATCATCGTATACCACCTAATCAGGTGGTGGTGCGTATATAACGCCATAGCCTTTCCCATATCCCATATACATATATTTACATATATACACGTATATAACGCCGTTTGAGTACATACATATATATGCGTATATAACGCCGTTTGAATCATATTTCAGCCACTGTGGGCAACATCATCATCATATACCAGCTGATCAGGTAGTGATGCGTATATAACGCCGTAACCTTTTCCCATATCCCAAATACATATATTTACATATATACGCGTATATAACGCCATCTGGTCATGGGTCAAAATGCATATGTATAAATGAGTGAAATGCATGAAAAATATATAATAATCTCGATATTCCTTCCGGATAAAATTTTCCAACCGTGTATTATTCTGATATCCATGAACAGAAGATAATAAAAATTCTCATCGGGAATCACGAATATAAACACCCCTATTTTTTCTATGAATAGGGTAATATATAGAAACTGTGTATTTGCTCGTTTAGTCAGTATAATTTGAACAATGCCAAAAGAAAAAAGAGAGGGCCTTAACATACCTGCAGTAGTGAAAAACCGTATAATATTCTTGGCGAAGAATCGCAAAATTTGGACGGAACTAAGTTTCTGCTATTGGCTTTACAGTGTATGAACCAAGCAAGAAAATGTTCTTGCTATTGTTTGTTTTCACGTTTTTTGTTCAATACATAGTACAAATGTAAATTATTGCTGCTTTTGAAATTTCAATTGAGATTTTTTTTGGCTAAGAGTGTTGACAAGAATGACTTCTGCCCGACGTTTTTGGTCTTTAAAACCAAATCAATCAACTGAAGCTAAAGATCCTAAATGCAAGTAAAGGCAAAATTGGAAATTGTTGTTTGAAATGGAAAGCTTCTGCTTTCAACATCCTTGGCTTTAAATGCCAATGACAGATTATGGAATGTGAAGCCTTTTAAGGCACTTCTTCAAAATATCATGGATAAGTCTTATTCAAGACTTAAGTCATGATCTTGGCTATTACATTAGCCATCTGGCAAATGTGATTACATTAGTCATTCTAATTTTGTGGCTTCTTGCCGAGTGGGGTGAGGTGGAATACTAATTTTTATCCACTTATTAGTTAACTGGGTAATATATCGTTACCCGGTAATTAATCTATTACCCGCATAATTTAAAAATTCTTTAAACTTAATTAAATATAACTCTCTTTTAACATACCTTGTATACCTTACTATTATGGCCATGTAGTACCTTGTATGACACTAGTCCATAAATGTTGGGTATTTTAGCTCGGGCCGTATTTTATCCCAAAATGCCAAACTTTGACAATATTTATTTTCTTAGACTTGTTCCCCCTTTCACCTTCATGAATTTACTAATCACTAGTGAAATAGCATAATCTTTATAATCTCCAAATAATCTTTTCCTTGGACTGATGTCAATTACCTTACGACAAATTTAACGTAAAATACTGCAGGGTGCAATAGTGTCGTAACTTATTACTACGAAGCGTAATATCACAGTAATATAATACTGCGGGACGTAATATTGACATAATATTGTGGGGCGTAACATCTTTCCCCCCTTTGGAACATTCGTCCTCGAATGTTGACTGATGTTCTTATCATTTTCGTAACTTATAGCTCTTGTGAATACCTTAATACTCTTCTTTCCATTTAAGTAGTTGCTCTGTGAATAAATCCAAAGTCTAGGGTATTCCACCCTTTAGTCTTTTTGCTCATATCATGACATGTGTTCGAAATCTTCCTAAACATGCAACTTTTGTTACCTCCTGTCATGCAGCCTGTATGAACCTGGCTTTGTAGGTGCACTTATGCGATTCATCTTTCCTTTTTCCTTTTATCTTTTAGTCAATTTGTAGGCCTTACTTTGTATATACAAGGCTTAATATGATGCCTCTCTGCGCCTCTATAGGTATACTGAAGTCATTTGCTCGATGCTTTGTAGAACTTGCCAATATGGCCATATCTTATTTCATAGATCTGGTTAGCCATTCATATGACTTTACTGCATTTCCATGGGTTATACTATACCATGATTTTTTTTTACTTCAATCTATCTTTAGTGAGGTATGCTTACCAAGCTCCTAGTTACTTTTGTTACCTATCCTTTAGTTATAAATCTCAGTCATTCAATGCTCCTTCATTACCATTCGTCTTAAGAATTATGGCCTAATCTCATGTCATACTTTGTAACTTGTATCTGACCATTGTTTATTCGCCTCAATATTGATCTATAATCCTCTACTTGAAGACTTGAAACTTCTTACGTAATACATTACCGCTAGGGCTTACGTTGCATTGAGGAATATTTGGAGTGATTTCCATAATCACATTTCATAGTGTCTCAATATGATTCACCTTATGTGGTATCCTAATTTCGTGCCGCCAACGAAATTTTTTCTCCTTCTCTTCTTCTATTTTCTTTTTTTTTTCCAAATCATTATTCAAACGAAGGCACAAACGTCATCCTTTATCTATCACAATTATACCCTTATTTTATTACTAGGTCAGCATTTCATTCTTTCTAAATGCTATTAATCTTAGATTCCTTTGAGTTCATTCAGGCTATATTGAAATTTCGATAACATAGAGAAACCATTATCTCTCTTGTTTTCATGGACTTAATCTTGAGGACTTATCCATTCTCGTCACCTTTTCACTTGCCTTTCCTCATCCTTACTCATGTTTCCTTAAAACTTTGTCGCTCTACCATACCTTAGCTTGAGACCTATACATATTCATATATAAACTTTCCTTCAAGTTGTTTGCACCATAGATTTCCTTATGTTATTCTGGAATGTCAAGAAAGACATTACATTGTCTCTAACTTTTCTCTACTTTCTTAACTAGATCTCTCAGTATTTAGAAACCATAGGCTAGAAGACATGTCGCCGACGATGCTGCTATCACTCCTAGTTATTGGATCTCTGTTCTTATATCCTTCTATCCGAATTATGGACTATTCACAACTTTCTGCATTTGATTATCTCGTACGTTGTTCACTTTTACCTTACTCTCGTATCATATCTTTTATATCCTTCATAACCTCCCTTCCACCTAGGTGTAATTCACGTCCATAACTTGAAGATCTATTATATTACTCGCACCTCTGGTACATATACAATCCGGTGGGAGATTCGTACTGACTTCTTATGAGGTCGGTACTTCTTCTAACTGGCTTCTTGTAGAGCCATTATAGATTATGGTTGTAGTGTTATTTTTCTTGAACATCTGATATTAAGAGTGATTCTGTCATGTTCTCCAGCACAACTCCTATAATTTTTCTCGGTCCAATAATCAGACTCCTGATTTACTTAGGTGATGCAATTCTTTAGTTTCCCCTTCATTCTAATCAGCCTTTACGTAGGCTTAAGCTATCTTCCGATTTGTGGCTCATTGTATCAGTTATTACCTTAGCCTTTCATGGGCGTTATGGAATATCCATGATACAATCTTCTAACAATTCAATCATTTGTCTATGCCCTGGGCTCAATTCTTCTTGTTAACTAATACCGGAATCTTCTATGGATGTATGATTGCCAACAAATATAATGCTCCAAAATCTTGAGTGTGTCCATAATGTATTAATTCTGGATCATTGATCAAATAATTCTTTTGTTCCATCTTATCTTTCTTTCAACGTAAGCTATTACTTTTTCTGGTCTTTCTACCCCCTCGTTGCATCCATACTTAGCTTATCTTAGTGCCCACACTTGCCAGAGTTTTTATACAACTCATATGATCTCAAATATTACTTTTAACTCTTACTTCCCATTTATTAGCCACGGTAGGTGCCAATTTCCTTTAGAATGCTTACAATGTTGTTGCGAGATTGTTGTGACACGACCATTTCCTCTTTAGGTCATTGTGCTTAGGTTGAAGCCTTCTTTCTTATCTCCTCAGCTAGTCTTTCGTTGTAGTACTTAGGGAAGACCCTCTAACTCTTGTAAAGATGCGAGCTTATTATACCGTATTCCCGATAGAATTTTTTGATGTTAGTGCTCACTTGTAATTATCCTTAGTTACTTACCTCCATACTCATCTGCTCGTACGACTGCTTCTGAACTGAAGTTTTGACTGTCTTCCCAGTGGAACTATCTTTTATTTCCATAACACTCATACGGTACCTTTAACTACCCCAACTCCTATTTGAATATTTCTCAAGTATTACAATGTCATAATTGTGGGGCTAAATTCACTATATTGGGTTTTACTATCTTTATTTTGCACGACCTGTTGTCTTGTTTTGTATCCTCTTGACTAGCCATAGCTAGGCTCTTTCTGAATCAACTACTAACTACTCGTTGTCCCATCCTCATGTCAATATTCCGCAAAATCTTTCTTGGGTTATTTCCTTGGTCTTAACTTATGTCTTGTACTGGCTCCTTAATTATCAATAACATCTCAGGCAGAAACCCTTACTTCTTCTCTTGACGTCGCATTTGCATAATATTCTGGAATCGTAGCATATCTGTAGCATTTGGATAAGTGCAACCTTATCCCTTTCTCATTTTTATTGCATTCTTCTTTTATCATTCCATATTCCCCCCTTTAGGGGAGTACTAAGAGTTAGAGCTACGACGACCTACCTATAGATGTTTCACCTTTTCATCTTTGGCATCCTTTCACATCATCGATGACTCTTACTAACCTTGCGGTAATCCTTCCGTACGAAGTACAACAAAATCACTTACTCACGAGGGTGAAATTTAGTATAACTAGCACATACAGTCCCTTAAGCTAAACTTTGCTCACATTGCTTGTTGTAGGAAACGCCTTCCTGAATGATCATTCTCTGAATTTCTCATAAATCTTCTTTTGTCGTCCATTCTATTATTAGCGGAACAAAATCTGAAGTTCTTATGATGGCAACTATCACCAGTCACTCAGTCCCTAATTCATGTTTAGTTTATCTTGTTCACCAATCCATACTGGTTCTATTACTCTAGGGTTTAACTTTTCCTCTTGGTAATCACGCTAGAGTTGCAAATTTATTTCTTGAAATGAGGACATGATTGTATGGCCTATACTCTTTTGTTGTCCTAAGGCCGGTCACTTCTCGTTACTTCCTTCACTTGACTATAGATTTTGTAATATTGTCATCTTTTGGTATACTGTTGTCATCCATGTATCACATCTTACTCATAATGCTTTATTAACTCTTTTCTTATTTCCCGCTAATATTTA